>NW_023270314.1:3606274-3875385 GCF_011800145.1 Mirounga leonina | reverse complement strand
AAAGAAAGAAAGAAAGAAAGAAAGAAAGAAAGAAAGAAAGAAAGAAAAGAAAGGGGGGAAAGCTTTGTATTATGCTGTCTCCTTCTCTTGTGCCTATGGCTTGCTGAACAGGTTGCGGGGCATCCCTGAGCCTACCCAAAGGGTTTATCAGATGCCCTTGATTCCGTCTCCTTGGGATCTATCCCTCTCTTAGTTCACCCCCTCCCCCAGCCCTCCCGAATCTCCCTCTTCTGGTCCCTGTCCGCTACGGGGATGGAGAGACACTAACAGAACTGGGATGGGCGATGTTGGCTGAGCGGATCCACCTATTATTAGTGCGCCCGGATTGGCTCCTTGGAGCAGCGAACCCGAGGTGGAACCAATCAGGAGGTCGGGGCTGGGAGCTGATGGGCGGCCGCCTCCTCACTGGAGGGATTCCTGGAGAAGCTGCAGTGTGGGGATGCTCTAGACCGAGTGCTGCCCTCGGAGTCTTTTCACCTCCTCCTCCTGCAGCGGCGGCGGCGGCGGCGGCGGCGGCGGCAGCAGCACTTAGCAGCGGCAACTTGAGGCTGCACCCCGGGCCAGCCCCCCAGGGTGGTGCTCAACTGAGACGGGGGCTCAGCGCCCCAAGGGGTGTGTGTAGGGTGAGGGTGGCCAGCTGGGACCAGCTGGTGGCCCTGAGAAACCTCCCACACACCCACACCCACACACCCCTTTTGTGTTGCAGGCTGCCCCTCCAAGAGCAGAGGCAGCAAGAGGACGCGTGTGTCTTGCACAGATCCACGCGGGGAGAGCAGTGGGGCCGGAGACCGGCACCACCTTCTGGTCCTCCAGGTAAGACAGCGAGACTGGCAGCGTGGCCACCTCGGAGGTGCCCATTTGCTTGAATCCGTCCGCAAGATTTTACTCTCGGCACACTTGGGTTTTGGTGGTGGGAGGCTGCGACCTGGGGAGGGAGCCCCGGGTTGCCTATTGTGAGAAATACAATGAGCCACATGTACATCTCCTGGAAAAGCACTTTGCACAGCGCCCGTGATTTAGAGCCTGGAGTTGCTGTTGGGCATCCCCCATCTTCTTGCTCCCTCTTTCCTTCTCATTCTTTCTTCTCCGACCCCCACCCCCAGTCTCAATCTCTCACCTCCCCCGCCCCTCGCTCAGTCTCTCTCGCGTCTTCACCCTCCTCCCATCCTAAGAAGGCACAGGGTTTCTTTCTCATCCTGGAGGGGATTGCCTTTTCTCAGAGGAAAGAGGGGGGTGGTGAAGAAAAGAGAAAGATTTCTTTTTTCACACACTCCCCTCCCGGGGTGGGGAACCGAGGTAGAATACAACCTCTACGAAAATTAGAGTACAGAAAGCAATTAAACTGAATAAAGGGAGTAGACAAGCCACCCAGCCCGGGCTGTCAGAGAGGGGAAGCATCAAGTTTGACTTGATCTCCTCCTTGCAAGAGGCTGTGCCTCTTACTTGATTCCTTCAAACGAAACAGAAATAAACCACTGATCTAACCCACTTTCAGCTGCTTAATTGTTGTTGCTTTTAAGTGCTAACCATCTGATTTTTCCTGTTTCCATCTGTCCTGTGGGACTGATTATTTGGTATTGCCCATCAGTGGTAATGTCTGAACTTTCAGGGGTTTCTCATGTAAAGAAAAAAAAAATTAAAAACAGATTATTACTTTCCTGAGGTTCTCTGGTATGGCCTTTTTGTTGGGGGGCAAAAAATGTAAAGTTTCAAAACATTTGTAAGTGACACCAGTGTTATCAAAAGGTTTGGAGATCTACTTTGAGAAGGCTAATCTTCTAGTTAGTTTTGTGTACATGTTGATTTTCACTTTATTGAATATTAACCCTTCGGTGAAATAAAGCCACTGTTTCACTTTTCTGTTAAAACTAATTTTGTGTATGAATTGCCACTTCATTCTACCTTTTCTCTGTTTGCATTTTATTGCCTGGATATCAAATTCATGCCTTGCCTTATTTTCCTTTAATGAGAATATTTAATGGATGTAAACATGGTGTTTATGCAATTTCAGTACTCCATTTGGAAGGCACATGGAAGCTCAGTTGGCCAAGAATCCTCTTGTACTGGAACAAAGTTTTGAAAGTAATGGTAGGAAGATAGCCTCAAATTTTAAAAATCTTAAAAGGAAAATTGTTTTTGTTCTCGTGTCTTATTATAAGAAAGAGAAGGATAGCAAAACAACTATGTTCCCTGGCTGCCGGCCGGCACAATAGGTCAAGTGAAAGGTACTTGTTGGACGAACCTTGACAGCAGCTTCAGCATCTAATTCCATCATCAGTGATATAAGCTTTCCTTTCCTATTATTCGTCAGAGATGGCTAAGTGATTATTGTCAGATGGGAGGAGGTAGAGAGAAGTGCCTAGTTGAATGTAATGGGAAAGCGTTCCAAGTGGGTCCTACATGAGCAGAGAGAAGCCAGCAGATGTTAGTGTCCAGATGAATCCTTTCCTTTGATTTATCAGGGGAAATGCCAAGTCTTACATTTTTTTCTATGTGCACACTTGGGATAAGAAAAGGCAATCTTCTCTCTAACTCTGTCTGCTCTTCCACACTAATTTACGTACCCCAGAAAGTATTTTTTTCAGCACACATCTTTAGTGTATAAGTTTATACACTGACTTAGAGAAGAGCTGGTTTCATTTACCATCAATGTAGTGCATATTTTCTAAACCCATTTTCCATTTGAGACACTTATCTTTCCTATCTAAGTAGAATTACCTAGAGTCACAAAAACAAGATCTTCTGTCTAGGGCTTTGACACTTAAATGCCTTTTTTTTTTTTTAATTTTTAATGTAGTATCTCTGTTGAAAGCTAACTAATTTTTAGAGGTGCCACCTTTTGGATACAAGGACAAAGGGACAATCACTTAATTGCTTCATGTGTGTACAACTGAATTAACAAGCTTAGACATGAAAAGATGTACAAAAAGCAAACCCAATTACTTCCCATGTGAGCAAATTAAGATTTTGTTTGCTTATTTCTCTACCGTCTAAGGAAAGGTAAAAGTTTGGGCTTGATTTGTGACATTTATTTTCTTTTCTCTTTACAAATGTTAATTATAGCAAGGACATGTAAGAGAGACGCATATAAGTATTTAGTTTTTCACATACTTCTGAAAAATTAAGGCTTTATATTCTAGAAGTCAGAACTAATTCCAATATATAGTAAGTGGGTTGAGAGAGACTTGAAATGATACATTGTAGGAAATTATTTCCCTGTCATCCCACAAAATGTTCCAGTGTGATAATTTCATACAATCTTTGTATTTTCTCCTTTAAAAAGAATATCTTAGCAAATCTTATTGTTTCAGAGCAAATATGGTAATTAAACTTTAACATATTTTTAACAGAACTGAAGTCTGCTCCTATACAGAGGAAATCCTAAACTGTTAATTCCATAAAATACCACACAATAGAGAGTTGTTGCAGAGTGGTTTGAAGCTTCATTTCCTAACAGAGAATATTATTCTATTTGGTCAAATGATCAGATAGTTCTAATCAAGAAATATGAAAATGGATAACGTGGTATTTACATGATAAGATTTGCATATTAGGCTTGGTGCTAACTGAAAATAAAACTAGAATATAGTAGCTTGTTTTAATTATATTTGCAAAATGAAATAGAAGATTAATAAATGCAGAATGTGTTAGAAATCTGAAAGTTAATTTGAACTTTCCGTTAACCTAAAGACACCATGGACATGATATCAATTCATCTCTTTCGAGGTCAGTTTATTAAATCAATTTAGGGAAATTCCCCGAACAGTTTTTGAGAAACATCTAATCTTAAAGAACTCAACTTAAGACAGACAATTCTATGAGCCTGAAATACTTATGGCTCTTATGATTTCCAGTTTGTGCAACAGCCGGGAAGAGGTATCATTAATGCCAAATTGGAACATAACATTTCTTTTTCTAATGGTAGTGATTAGATGATTTGGGGGAGGGAAAGCAGAAATAAAACCGTTTGATTACATAATGGAACAAATTTGGTCTGTTATTACAAAAAGCCAAGACCAAAGTTTGACTTTCTGCCATAGAATAATGTAGGTGTGGGTCTTGCAAGTGTTTTTGCTAAGTAATAATGCTTTCTAAAATTAAATATCTGATCTACTTGTGGATTTTTAAATTTTTTAAATGATTTGCTTGTCATAAATCCATCTGTATCAAAAGTTTAATGTATAAGAGATGCTTTTCAGCTGAATTTGTTTTCCATTGAGGTTGGCCAAAGCTATTGAGACAGGAGTAAAGTATATGGCATCTGAATACATAAGTATTTATCATTTAGGGACGTATGTATGCATATATATGTGTGTGTATACATTTTTAAATTATGTAACATTTTCCAAAAGGATTAGAGATTAATGGACAGTATCAAATAATCTGCTGAAGCTAGGGAGTACTCCTGTAAAAAGTACCATTCAAAGAAAAATAACAGTGTCTTGGGGATGCTTTTAAGGGTTCTTTGGTTGAAAGCCAGAAGCAAAATTAACAGGGGGTCTAGATCTTTCCCTTTATATAGCTCTTCCATGGCTTTGGCAAGAAGTTATTTTTATATGAATCAGTATTTAAAAAAATTCTCAGTACAAGAAGATGCACTTCTATATACAG
This sequence comes from Mirounga leonina, assembly GCF_011800145.1. Lineage (NCBI taxonomy): Eukaryota > Metazoa > Chordata > Mammalia > Carnivora > Phocidae > Mirounga > Mirounga leonina. The sequence continues at coordinate 3,870,774 of NW_023270314.1, read as the reverse complement.
GTAACAAGCTGAAGTCATATTTTCACATGATTTGGACATAATGGAGGGATAAACTTTTTGTTTTTCTAAGGCTTCTATCAGGTGTTTCTTTGAACATTTGCATAAAGGTAAATTTGTTCCCAATCTTTTACATAATTGAATGACATGGCTATCATTGCTTTTTCAGGTTAGGGGGTGTGGATTGACACTTTAATAATTACTCTAGGTATGATCAATATTTTTTGTAGTATTTTTGAAAACTTGATTTAAACCTCTCCATTAAGTATGGTCATTTTTTTAAAGCAGGGATTTAATTTCTCCAGTTAGAAGAAGATAGTATTTTTCCTTTAGCTTCTCTGTCATTTTAAGAGTTCTTGAAGAACTATTTTATATTGACTATAAGAAACTATGGCAGCAGGGCATATGAACGTCAATCTACTCATGTGTTAGTAATAGGAAAATAAGCTTATTTTAAATTATATTGCAAATATATTCATGCTATCTATTGTAAGTAAGAAAACATGCTGTCCTTTCTTGTATCTATGAATAAAACTTCAACATTTACTGTTTTAGTGTGTACAATGAGAAATATGCTATGTTGTCAAGAGAGCAAGCACTGGAGATGCTATTTGTGTAGTTTTAAATAGAATTATAGAGGTCCTTTTGCAAAGAAGCCTCCTTTTAAAATATCTGTTTCCTTAATTTAAAAGCAATATTTAAGAGAGTTCTAAAACAAATTAAAGCCCAATTTAGAATAAAAATAACACATTTATAATAGTATTAGAAATGAATTTTCTGCCACATCCTTAAAAAATGCAAAGCAGATTTAAAAAATTATTTCTCTAATTTCTGTAATTTTTATATTTAGTTTAATTATAAATTCTAGTTGTGTGGAACCAGTTCTTATCCTCTCTGGGCTTCCTTTGTCTCTACAATGCTCAGTGCTTGGAAGTTTATGAGGCATGCTGGTTTCCATAATTTACCAGTAATGTAAATGAGGGGAGGTCACAGTTCATCTTTTTGGTTACTGCTATTGTGGAGATACAAAAAAATATACTGGGTCATTCCTGTATTGGTCTCACATGTAGTATGTTGAACATACTAATTAGACACATAGGGAGTAATTTTGTTAAAGAGGAGCTCTGGAAAATTGTAAAGCAGATGAAGATAATAAATGCCCTTTATTTCTTAGCTGTTTATACAAAATGGGAGCTGGAAAATTTCCATGCAAAATGAGAATGGCCTTTTTCAGCTAGTGTAAAAATCTGGTGAAACTATTTGGTTAAGGTATAATTTCTTAACAGCCATGTAAGACAACATTTCATCACACATACCAGATAACAACTGTGCTGGAATAACCCCAAATACTGTAGGTAAGATATATGGCTAAGTGCCTCAGCCAGGAATTAATTTTTGGTTGAAATATGTAATTAATCAAATCCAGATATTGTACTGAAACTTGGGTCTTACCTCATCCCAGTGAACCTATTTCTCTGTGAAATGTAGCTTTGTTTTTAATTCTAAACAGTGTAGAGCTCATATAATTATTATATTTTGCCAAAGAATATTATGAGTAAAAGGAGTTGTATGTTTTTTCTAAATGATTCAACTAGTTACTCAAGGATAAAATGCACATAGGCACTTAAACACAAATAGAATCACAGAGTTACTTAAATATAGAACATTCTTATACTACAATTGCTTAAATAAGACCCACTATTTCTTGTCCTTCTCCTACATCCTCCCTGACCACAACCATCTTTTGGGTCACATGGGAATTGAGGGGAAAGGTACACAAGACCACCTCGCATCTCTGATGAGAGTGCCCCCGGGGTGTGGCCTCCAGGGGGCGGTCTCTTGTTTTTATCTGAGGTCCATTTCCTCTCTGGGCCAGCCTTGTGGCCCAGACTTCACTTGAGCTTGGAAGCAGGTAATTGGACTTACTAATTGCTACTTAGAGATTTGTGGGTATATTTTCATCAACATGAGGCAAAAACACTCAGACAAAACATACACAGCTATACCAAAGTTAGTACTAACACTTTTAAAATGTGATGTTGATCTTCTATGTTTTATGATAACGGATAAAGGAGCTTTTATTTCATGTAATTTCTTTTCATTACTCACAAATGATCCAAGCAAATGGTGAGATTGTTAAACCATGAATCAGTGTAACTTTTTATACTTATTAACACAGTGGATAAAGCTGAAATTATTGTTAAAAAGAATTTCAGATACTTGGATAGGTTTTAGTACTTCTGAAATACATACTTGTGTCTTGTTCTGGAGCCCTTAAGCATTTAAGTAACTCATTCTTATCATCACAGATAACTGAGAATTGGTTTGCTTTTCTGTGGAACTTCTAGATATTATTGTAAAACACCACCTAAGATTGCTTTTAGGGTGGATTATTAATCATCTGTTTTCTGACATAATTTTATGTGAGCGTTACTGTAAATGTAAACAACCGTATAGCATCACAGCAGCAGGCTGGACTCATGAAAATGTCCATTTAGAATAGTGTGCTCTCTCTTTGAGAAGGAGAAAGAGCCAATTGAGTGTATTTTTTTCTTTATGATGTATGTACCCCAGTATTCTAGCAATGTAAACAATGGATAGGACCTTGGTCACCACCTGTGAAATATGGACACTGCTTACTTGAGAAAAAAAAAAAAATCAATTTTTTTTTTTAGACAAATAACTTAATGACTTTTGAGACAAGGACAAGAGGTATAACACAGGAGAAAAAGGCCTAGCTGAGCTTCTCTAGCCATCAGGCTTTGAGTTAGCAGGATTATTAAGAACAGTTGACACAATTTCTCAGGAGAAAGACAAGGTAGCAAAGCACTGAATCTGTTTCTGACTTAGATTCTCTGCCAGATCCTGGTTTACAAGGCTGGCTTTCTGCCTAATCCCCAGCATTTTCATCAGATTTGAGGAATGAATAAAGTGAACCATTGGGCATTACAGCATATTTCTAGAGCACAAGAATCTCTTCTATAAATAGAATAACATCACCATCCTATTTTAACCAGAGTCCAAACTCCAAGGCCACAGTTTTTATATTTAAATATATATGAATCAGACCACTATATGCCTAAAAATGCTTGAGTTTTATCTGTCTGGGTACAGGAAATTCTCATGTTAAAAGCTTAGTTAACAACATGATAGTACATGTATCTATTTTTAGTTTTTTATTTAAAATTAAAATATTAAATATAAAAAACCAAGCAATCACCTTGAGATACATCTAGTAATTCAAGAAAGTGACTTGTCAACAAAAAGCCAACATACTCCTAAATTGACCAAAACTGATCTTCTTTTAAATTGTGAAAACATAAAGACAAAAAGTACTTGATAGGCAAGTTTCCAATTTTTTTTTTAAATGAGATTCGTAGGTACTTCCCAACTCTTATAAACACCACAAAATGAATATTGATGATCGTGGAGAGCCAACTCCTTTAGGAAAGAGTAGACAGGTTCTGTTATGGCTTTGAGAATCTGTTTCATCCTTTATATATTCAACACATAGTGACAGTTTTATTTCTCTTGACTTCTGGACCTTTGGACTTGTATGCCTTGAAGCATATTACTACTCCCTTCCGGCATGGAAGAGATTTGCTCAGCTTTCCGGCTAAGAGTAATCTTGTAACTCCCTTGCCTTTCCTTACATTTTCTTCCTTCTTCACCTCTTCCCTTCCTACCCTCTCCTTATTCTTCCTTCTTTCCTCTTTCTATCTTAATGAATTATCTTCTTATAGAACTAGGAGCTTAGTACTCTAGGGCCCATACTAATCTCTACCAGCTGGATTTATCTTTTTTTTTTGTCAACAAGCAAGAAATTTATTTCTTAATTTGTACACATTTTAGGTTAGCTTCACAAAACAGCTGTATAGATAAATAAGGGAGCAGCCTCTTAATTTGTTTATGGAATGTGCCATGATTTGAATGTTTTTAAGGTCTTACAGGTAAAGTCTAGCCTATTGGTAATTTCTAGGCCAAATTTGATTACAGAGAGATAGAACAATAATGTTTGAAAGTCCCAACAAATGGCATGTCCTATTAGGCACTTTTTTTTTCCTATTTTGTTCTTCTAATGATAACAATTAAATCACTGTTTTCATGACAGTTAATATAGCACTGTATTTTTAAGAATTTCATTGCCTTACTTGATTTTGATGATGAAGAGATTCTCCATTTTACAGATGCGATAAAGGAGACTAAGAAATTAAGTTACCTCCTTGCATTTACACACTTAGGAAGCCTTTTATAATTTTCATCTACTGAATCATATGCCTCAGCATTTAATTAAGAAAAAAAAGTACGTTTTCAAATTTTCTCACTATATATGAAGTAGTTTGCTATTTCCTATCAAAATTAGAAACAAACATCTGTGGTCCATATATACAATGGAGTATTACCCAGTCATCAGAAAGGATGAATACCCAACTTTTACATCAACATGGATGGGACTGGAGGAGATTATGCTAAGTGAAATAAGTCAAGCAGAGAAAGTCAATTATCATATGGTTTCACTTATTTGTGGAACATAAGGAATAGCATGGAGGACATTAGGAGAAGGAAGGGAAAAATGAAGGGGGGGAAATCGGAGGGGGAGAGGAACCATTAGAGACTATGGACTCTGAGAAACAAACTGAGGTTTCTAGAGGGGAGGGGGTGGGGGATGGGTTAGCCTGGTGATGGGTATTAAAGAGGGCACGTACTGAATGGAGCACTGGGTGTTATATGCAAACAATGAATCATGGAACACTACATCAAAAACTAATGATGTAATGTATGGTGATTAACATAACATAATAAAATAAAGTTTAAAAAAAAGAAAAGATAGGGAAATTTTAATATATTGTCATTACTCTTGTGACCCTAACTTTGAAATAAATTGTATTTGTATTTTAAAATTATTCAAAGGACAGTTTCTAAAATGTAAGAGAAGTCACTAAGCTTGAGTCACTAGGCTCAGTTGGCCCTTAGTCATTGCTGTATCACTGCAATTTGAAATGTCATCACACTTGTTTCCTTATTTGTGAACTACAGAGTCCTAGGCCACCTCCTAAGTGCACAGAGATGTGATTGAGATAATGAGTACTGTAGCTTTACCCCAAGTTCTCCATCTTCATCTCTCATTATGTTCCTCATTTGCACTCACACACGCAACTTGTTACTGCTTCCTGAACCTAATATTAATGGAATTATTCAATCTTTCGATGCTTTTCTCTTCTATTTCAAGATGGAGAATGCTAAGCAAGGAACATATCCAAGCCCAATTATTATTCAGTCTTCATGTGAAGCCCATCAGTTGGCAATTCTTAGTGTGAAGAAATAAACACAGTTGGGAGTGATTGCCAACAGCCCTACACGTTGTGATGTGGACTAACTTGATTGACTGTCTAGCTTATCTGATACAAGGAAACAGGAGTTTTAATTGGGAAAGGCCTGTAGAAAGAATGCAAAATTAATTAGAGCATAGGAGAGGTATTTATGGGGATTTTTGGACAAACACAAGCTAATCATATCCTCGTGTTCTTACTGCACGTCAGGCACTTTTCTGTGTACTTTCTATGTTTCATTCCATTCAATGTTTCCAATAATCTTAAGAGGTTGGTACTAATTTGTAATGTTTTAAATGAGAAAACTGTGGGGAGAAAAGTAACTTGTCAGGGTCCTATGACTATTACGTAGTAGGATATCGATTGAAACCCAAGCAGTCTATTTATAGAACCAGTACTCGACCATAAGCAATTATCATATTATCATTAAGCTCCTCAGTGGAAGAAGGGGAGCAAGTGGTGACCAAGAATTAGAGGTGCTAAAAGAGATTGAAGAGACACAGGCAAACTTTATCCACTTCATAGTTTGAGTCAATACGACCATCATGGTGATGTGATAAAAGCATGAAACTTAGAGTGTTATAGACCTGGGTACAAATACCCACTCTGTCATGGTGAGCTTCAGTAAAATATTTCACTGCTAGAGGGTTCATTTCACCAGAAAGAGAAATGTAATAATGTTTGCAAATTGTCTCATACTTTGTTAGTGGGTGCCGATCTGACTGACCACGCTTGTCACCCATTTTTATTAGTCAAGAACTATTTCACTTGCAAAAATTCCACCTAACTCAAAATGATTTAAGAAAGAAAAGGGATTTAGAGCTCGTGTTACCATAAAGTTCAAGAGTATTTTGGATTTAGTCTTGGCTGGAAACAGGAAATCAAACCGTATGATCCCCTACTCCCTCCCCGCCTCTTATCTTGGTTCTACTTTCCTCTGCCATCACTTTATTTAGACTCAGGCTCTTTGTTTACAGTGGTCAGAACGCACCAAGTGACTATAGGGTTATGTAAGAAATTTTGATGTAAAGAGAACATCTTTTTTGTCAAAAAATTCCGGGATAAGTTTGATGGGAACAACCTGGGTCACTTGCCGTGAACCCATGAAATAGGATATTTATCTAAGCTGAGCATTGTGCCATCCCTGGATTTAAAAGTCGGACATAGCATTCCTTAACTAAATGGAAAGAGTTTTGCTGTTACAAGAAGGAAAATGACTAGATTTAGGGCAGGCAAAAGCAGCAAACATCCAGTTCATAAGGTATAGGCACTGACCCTGAGAAAGGATGCCAGCCGCCCTTAATGCTGGAGCAGACTCCTGGAGAGCCCCTGTTGTTCTAGTCACTAACCCCTCAGTCGGTGGGTCATGGGAAGATCCAGGGAATTCTAGGGAAAGGTCCATAGTAGTTGAGGTTGTGGAGAGTAGTGGCACTCAGAGGCTTGAAGCAATGGCCATTTACCAACAAATATGGAAATACTCAATAATTTGACAACAGGTATGACTAAATCTTTGCGGAAAGACAATATCTGAGGCTGAGGGCTAAGTTGAGTGTCATCTAATTTTGGGAGTCTTTACTGTCTTTTTCTTTTTTAATATAGTAGCAGGTACTTCTAGAACTTAAGGATTCTTAAATTCTGAGCTCAATAGAGCTCAGAACAGCCAACTGAAGATATGTACAGTGCCAGCTCTGCATGGGTCAATACTTTAAATTTTTGTGTGTGTGTGTATGTGGGGGGAGGGAGGGTTACTTCAAATTTATAACTACCCTATTGGCCTAACCACCTACGTATTGCTACAGATGCAACAGAATGCATATGCACAAAAATATGATACATTTTCTCCTTGCTGTACCCTGAAAAGGAATTATTTAGGAATAATGTGTGTTTCTTCAGGAAGTACCAACATGTTTTTATTACATGCCAGGCACTGTTTTGGATGCTGGGAATCCAGAAGCGAACACATCAGACAAGCTCTGCTTTTTAAGGCAGCTTGCATTTTAGGGAAGGATACAGACAATGAAAACCAACATCAGTAACAGCAAAACACAACTAAGATGGTTCCAAAAAGTGAGAAATGCCATAAAATAATAAAATAAGGCAACATTGGGGACTCTGGTCAACTAAAACTATGTAAGTTGAGGCGTAAAAGGAGAAGGGGCCAGCTACCTAAGAATTCCAGGAAGAGCACCGCGGGCAGAGGAAACCGGGTGCAGAAGCTCTGTAGAAGGAATGAGTTTGGCCTGCTCATGGAAGCCACAGAAAGCAAATATAGCTGAAGTGTAAAGATATTGGTTTCATGAGTAGAACCGTGATTTAATATTTTAATTAAAACAATCTTTAAACCTGATTAAGGAAATTTTCAAAACGGTATGATCGTACATAACCTCAAAATCACTTATCTGTGTAATACATTTCCAGTCTGTGTTCATAGGCTTACATTTTTTTAAAAAGATTTTATTTATTTATTTGACAGAGAGATAGAGAGCACAAGCAGGGGCAGCAGTAGAGGGAGAGGGAGAAGGAGGCTCCCCGCTGAGCAGGGAGCCCAATGTGGGACTCGATCTCAGGACCCTGGGATCATGACCTGAACTAAAGGCTGACTCTTAACTGACTGAGCCACCTAGGCGCCCCAGAGGCTTACATTTTTTTTTTTTTGAGGCTTACATTTTTTTATGGTTACAATCATGGAATACATACTATTTCCACCCTGACTTTCAAATGCATTCTTAGAAGTCTTACAGGTATATATTTTCATTCTCCATATTCATCTTTAGAACTGTAACTCCTTTTGTGGCATGTATTCCTTAGACATTTTCTATATATCATCTCTTGAATCTTGATAACCTTTCTTGTTTTGCCCTCCATTTCTAAGGGAATTGCATACATGGCCTAGCCCCAATTTTATCATTTCTCTGAATTTAAGTGAACACCTTGGCTTTTTATCACACTAATAATTTTTTTCAATGTAATTTCCTTTTGAGTATATATTCGATTATATCCTACAAAACTCTAATTTAGATTTTGAAACAAAAGTAAATAAACACTGGAAACATAATGAAACAAATCATTTTGTGTTGATTGTCATTTAGACAACACGGGTCTCAGAGCATTAACCGGAAATTATTTTTCCTTTATCTAGTTTCATATCCTGATTTCAAGAACTCAATAACCCAAGTCTACCTAGGTCACTTTATGATAGTAAACTGGGTGCTGACAGAGGTATATTAACTTTTGTGAGATTGCAGTACCACTCAATACACCACAGCAGTAATGAAGTAATAATTAAAGTGTCAATCTTAAATGGTCTTTTTTCCCTTAAGATTCCTCTAGACATTATACTCTGATAATAACCTATTTTGAAAATGGAGTTTTCTTTGCTGAAATTGCACAAAATCACCTGTGTGTGAATATAGCAAGAGTACTACGATAAGTATTATGATCAGTATTCTGGTCAATAAGTGATATGCTTTGTTTTCCTTATCTGTAGAATCAAGGCTCTATTGTATCCTACATACCTTATGTTTTAGTACATAGATTCATATATACTTGCATATATTTAGATTTTTTTAAATATTGCTGATTGTGCCACTAACTGCAAGTGCTTCAGGATTTTGCAATGATATTTTTTTATCATCTCTGACTTGCCAGTGCCTGAGAGACAGTTGGAAGAGTGTTCTATAGAATTATTATGTATACTTAATACACAGACACACACACACAATATGAACAGAAGTTCAATGAAATATTTTTAAAAGATTTTATTTATTTATTTGACAGAGAGAGAGACAGCGAGAGCAGGAACACAAGCAGGGGGAGTGGGAGAGGGAGAAGCAAGCTTCCAGCGGAGCAGGGACCCTGACGCAGGACTCGATCCCAGAACCCTGGCATTATGACCTGAGCCTAAGGCAGACGCTAATGACTGAGCCACCCAGGCGTTCCTCAATTAAATATTTTTTCATGGTGTTGTGTTCTAGTATTCTTCTTCAGTTTTCTTTTTTTCTAATTCATTAAATAAATCTGGTCATGGCCAAGTAAGTTAACAACCTACTAACAGGTAGCAATCTGTAGTTTTAAAAATAATTCTTGTAAAAGTATTACCAATTTTCAAAAAATTATAGTACATTTAAAAATTCCATTAAGCATATGTAAGTACAATGGATATACAGAAATTTACAGTGGCTTATTTTGAATATAAGGGATCATCATACTGCAAATGCATGAAGTGTAATAGAATTTCCATACCAAAATTATAATGTTCTTGCTATATTCGTATATGGGTAATTTTGTGTAAATTTGCAGTGGATTATTGTGTTATTTTATTTTATTAATTTTTATTTAAATCATTTAACATACAGTGCAATATTAGTTTCAGGTGTACAATTTACTGATTCAACACTTCCATATATCACCCAAAGCTCATCACAACTGCATTCTTTAATCCCCATCAACTATTTCACCCATTCCCCCCACCCACTTCCCCTCTGGTAACCATCAGTTTTTTCTCTATAGTCTGTTTCTTGGTTTTCCTCTGTTTTCCCCCTATGATTGTTTGTTTTGTTTCTTAAAGTCCACATATGAGTGAAATCATATGGTATTTGTCTTTCTTTGACTGGCTTATTTCGCCTAGCATATTACTCTCGCTCCATCCACATTGTTGCAAATGGCAAGATTTGATTCTTTTTTTATGGCTGAATAATATTCCATTGTGTGTATATATACACCACATCTTCTTTATCCATTCATCAGTCAGTGGACATTTGGACTCTTTCCATAATTTGACTATTGTTGATATGTTGCTATAAACATCGGGATTTGTCAATGTGTTGTACTCCTTTTTTGGTTATGGGTAAATTTTCTTGTAGAGAAAGATACACAGATGTGCTTAGATTATTATTGCTCTTCCCTTAGTGAGTAGAGAACTAGTTTATGGAACTAATAGAGAATAAAGACTGAGCATAGATATTTAGAATTTTGTGTTCAAATTTAAAAACAAGCAAATAATATAAAAACCCTCAATCTGTCACTAAATTAGTGATGTGATTTTACTAGATGATCTCTCTGACACCTTTTCGTTATTCCTTTGGTTTTCCTACTGTCTGTGTGAATTTTCTCATAATGGTACATAAGATTGGAGATTATGTCCTCAATCTTTCAGTCATTTCATTCATTGCTTGAAAATATTTAAGGAGCACAAACTCCCAGACATCATCAACCACTTACAGAAGAATGAAGTATATTTCATTTGAGAGATAAAATACTTAGATGTGTACTGTAAATAGTCAGGGTAGGGTAGGATTTACTTTGATAAAGAACAATAGGAAAGCCTCAGCGGCTTAACACCTAAGCCTTATTTCTTGCTTCTACTACTTAACCATTGTGGATCAGCGTGTGTGTGTGCACACGTGTGTGGGTACACTTGCCTGTGTGCAGTGGGGGGGCAAGGGGGGAGGAGTGTTTCTCAGATCTACATAGTCATTCAAGGACCCAGACTGATGAGGGCCTCAGTGACTTATAACACTGTCATCTCAGCATAATATTTAAGGATTCATTGCAGTACGGAAGAAAACACTGGAAGCTTTCTCACCAGCATTTAACCACTTTGACCCTATAAGAGGCATAAATAATTTCTGGTCAGAGATGATTAGTCAGACCCAGTCTCCATGTCCAATAACTACCAGGGCTCAGAATGTATAACATAGCCCAGGGCTTGGAAGGAGAGGATTTTGTCAAGTTCTTAAAGCTTCTTCTCTAAGTTGCAGCTGGAGAGTCAAAGCTTTATGAAACCATGTAAAAATGATTGATGAATTAGTTGAGAAAGCGATGGCTTCATAGAGGAGGAGATGCATGATCTGCCCTCTGAGAGACTTTTGTATTATTATGAGGGATGCTTAGTTCATTCTTTAATGAAGCTTCTCTTTTCTTGACCTGAATCTCAAACAATGGGTATGTTTTGATTAAGAATGCCAGCAATCCTGGGGCTTGTGACTGGCTCAGTCAGTAGAGCATGTGACTCTTGGTCTCCGGGTCCACATTGGGTGTAGAGATGACTTAAAAATAAAATCTTAAAAAAGAAAAATGCCAGCACTCCTGGCAAATTTGGAGTGTAAACTAAATCACTTCTGACTTACTAGGAGTCCTGACATGAAAACAACTGCCGATTTAATAGATCTGTTTGGATATGTTAAAGACTCCTCACATCCATCACATCCGAACCTGAACTCATTCGTTTCACCAACAAACCTAGTCCTTCCCCAATATCTTTGATCCTAATGAATGATTCTACCATACAACTAGTTGTGTTATTTAGAAACTTGCTTTCATAGGTCTCTCATCCTTAGCCTTCTTGATCATTTTTGGCTCACAAATATCTTTTAAATTTATTTATTGTTCTCCACCTCCATTGCTACACCATAATCAAATCAACCTGGCCTTCTTAATTCTACTGTTAACTTGACTTTCAAATCAATGCATTATCTGGATGCTGCTACTCCCCAGCCTAATTTCTCATATTATTTCTCTCATCTTCATGCTCTGGTCACTCTGGTCTTCTTTCAGATTTTTAATATTCCAGTATTCTTCCTGCTTCAGGATCCTAGCACATGCTGCTCCCTATGCTTCGAGTACTGTGGACTGTATCTGCTATGGGCAGATAGTAACACTAAATTCAAAAATGTAATATGGCTGACTTTAAGAATAAATTTTTATTATTTATGTTTGAGAGCAAATGTTCAGCTTTTCCATATTATAAGAGAATGAATTTGTCACTTTTAAACTTTTTTTTTTTTTTTTTTTTTTTGAGAGAGAGAGAAGGAGAGACAGAGAGCATGAGAGGGAGGAGGGTCAGAGGGAGAAGCAGACTCCCTGCCGAGCAGGGAGCCCGATGCGGGACTCCAGGATCATGACCTGAGCCGAAGGCAGTCGCTTAACCAACTGAGCCACCCAGGCGCCCAAATTTGTCACTTTTAAAAACTGCAGAACTGTCAAAAATTGGCCAACTGTGGTGGAGAGGGATTTGAACAGTAATTGAAAGTTTTTTAAATTTTTTTTTACATTTGGGGAAACTCTAAGTAGAGTTTAAGTTTGAAAATTTTGAATACTTAACTGCTTTTAAAGAAGAAATGTATTTAGGAGCGCCTGGGTGGCTCAGGTTAAGGGTCTATCTTCAGCTCAGGTCATGATCCCAGGGTCCTGGGATGGAGCCCTGCGTTGGGCTCCCTGCTCGGCGGGAGGCCTGCTTCTCCCTCTCCTCCCTGCTCATGCTCTCTCTCACTCTCTCTCAAATAAATTTAAAAAAATAAAAATTTGAAAAAAAGAAATGTATTTATAAATTCATATTTTTTAGTTGAGGGTACTCATAAGACTAAATTTAAGTAAAGGAAATCTTAAGTGGAATGTAAAGAGGTGCTTTAAATTTATATTTTAATGAATTTTAATCTTGGAATTTTTTTTCCCAATTATTTTGATAATGTGTTTTCTCAAAATCATGGCATCACAGATTTTTTTTCTTGTTTGTTTCTTTTCTTTTTAATGGGAACGCTCTGTGATATAACATCCTCTGGGTGTGAAAACACATTTCCAGAAAATATCTGGAAAAAAATGCAGTGAAAAATAAATCTTCTATCTAAAGATAAAATAGTGAGACTGTAACAAATACAGGCTGATATGATCTTTAAAATTATTTGATTACTGATTACTCATTTGAGAATAATTGTGTCAAAAAAAAATCTGAGATATGTTTTCATTTCTATACTTTTTTTCCAACAATAATGCATTAAATTATAAAATTATAGCAATGAAGAATTAATGTTTCCTATCACAGTGCAGAAACTCAGATTGAACTTGAGTGCTCTGTGAGTGAAGGAACCATTTTTATGTTGTTTCCAATTATATCCACATTGTTGACCTACCTAGCAGTCCTTAGCACTTACTAGTAAGTAAGCACTTAAAAATCTTTGATGGATATTACTGGATGAATCATCCTTGATTTTATTTTCATTTGTTTCTCACTCATTCCTATTTTTCTTCAAACTAGTATAGTATCTTAATGTGTGATCTTGGTAATAAGAATCTTCCTGAAGTGGAATTAATTGTAGTTGACTCTCATTTTTATACAAGGCAAAAGATGACGACTTTATGTTTAGCAGTCTTTACTTCCCCAAATAAATTGTCCGGAGAGCTCACTATTAAATTCCAAATGAATGTGTGTTGATTTAAGTGTTCATTTTGTGATAATTAAGAGTATAAACATGTTGAAGGATATATTGCAATTCTACTTTAATGGGACCACTATTTCAGATTATTTGGGTCAATGCTATCTTTCAAATAGATAATCATTCTTTGCTTTACCTTTTCCCTCCCTCCTCTTCATCTTTTCCTACTACTCTGTTTTTAATCATTTTCTCAGTTATATCATAAATCTGTATCACATTCAAAACACAAAGAGTTCTATTACTGAAAAACAAACTTATTCATTCTGTATAGATTTTCAATATATGTTTCTTTATATTGGAAACTTTTTTAAAAAGTATGGTTTTTTGCTAGTAAAGAGCAATGCTTTTAAAGAAATATTTTAACTTTTTAAATGAAAATGTATTCTATGAAATATTTAAAATATTCAAATAATCCAAAAATGTGTAAATTGAAAAATAGTTCTTCTTTCAGATCCCTTGTTACTTTTCAGATGTAAGCACTATTAAGAGCTTCTTATATCTACTAATATGCAAATATATATTATATTTAAAATCAGTATTCCATTATATACAATGTGTGTAATGCAGATTTTAAGTTATTAGATGATTTTATTTTGGATAATATTTTATTTCATACAAACTATAAAGATTTTGAAATGTATATATTTTTAATATTAGAGCTATATAAATTATTTTTGGTTAATGTAACATGAAATAATTCTATAAAATATGTTAAATGCAAGTGATTTGGTTTACTTTAAGCTAATTCAGTTTTATAATTTTAAGTATTTTCTGGTATAATTTGTAGTGATTGTGTCAATATACATAAGATATATTAAATGATTTTATAGATCTGATTATATTTAAAGATTTTTTTTAAAGTTCCACTTTTATCATATTGCAAAGTATTCTTGGGTGACAGATATTATAACATCTTGTTTAAAATTAATATTTCCATCAATTATTATTGTTAGAGATCATAACCTTCTATTGTATTTTTAATGTTTAAGTTCCTTTATATGTTCAGACACTACTATAATAAAAATTTTATAATCACATTTAATATATCTTTGCTTGGGGGCTGCAATATGCTAATCTTAAGGATTTTAAAGTATTTCAGAATGTAAATTTTTTAAGAATTATCTTGCACATTTTAGTTATATGACAAATATTTTAAAACAAAAACAAACAATATGGAAGATATTTGAAGGAACATGAAGTGTTTAAGGGTCTTTATAAAATTCATTAAATTTAATAATAATAGTTTACATGTAGAGAGCTTTACATGCCATGTGCCATTCTAAGAATTTTTGTGCATTACTCATTTAATCCTACTTCAACCCTATTGTGAGGTTTGTAGTATTCTCATTTTTTTAAAGATTTTTATTTATTTATTGTGCGTGGGCACAAGCAGGTGGAGCAGGTTTGTAGTATTCTCATTTTTTTAAAGATTTTTATTTATCTATTGTGCGTGGGCACAAGCAGGTGGAGCAGGCGAGGGAGAAGCAGGCTCTCCACTGAGCAAGGAGCCCAGTGTGGGGCTCGGTTTGGGGCTTGATCCCAGGACCCTGGGATCATGATCTGAGCCAAAGGCAGCCGCCTAGCCAACTGAGCCATCCAGGTGCCCCAGTTATGATCATTTTGGAAATGAGAAAATTGAGGTCACAGAAATGATGCTATTACTTATAGTCATACCCCCACTGGCAAGTGTTACAGCTGGAATTCAATGAGGAGCCTTTGGCTTTAGAGTTAATAGGATCTAGACCATTTATTCTTTCATTAATTCAGAAAACTGGGCATTAATTTAAAAATACTCAGTATCAGCAACCTAGCAGCCCTCAAAGAGCTTACCTTTTATTGGGGGCAGAAAACAAGTGGGAAAAAGAAAGAAAAAAGAGAGAGGGAGGGAGGGAGGGAATGAGGTAGGACAGAGGGAAGGTGATATATTTTATGTAGCTAAGTGCCATCAAAGAAGTAAAAACAAGCAACAAGAACAAAAACAAAACAAGGAAAGAAAGTAGAGAGTGCCAGTTTTGGGGGGATGAAGGCAGAATGCATTTTATTATTATGTCTTTTTGTACTGAAAAGAAGTATCCTTTTTGCAATATAAAGGTGAAATTTATTTCAATTACAATTCTTTTCTTACATGTTAAAGCTAATTTAATCTGTAGCAGCATATAATTATTTCAGAATGGATCATTTTTAATGATTCATTATGTATGAAGTCATTTGTTGATGCAATTAGCTTTTTAAAAATTGAATTATAATTAGTATACAGTGTTATATTAGTTTTAGGTATACAATATAATGGTTCAACAATTCTATACACATCTCAGTGCTTATCACAAGAAGTGTTGCCTTAATTCCCTTTATTTCACGCAGTGCCCCCCACCACCACCCACCTCCCCTCTAGCAACTACCAGGTTTTCTCTGTATTTAAGAGTCATTTGTTTGTCTTTTTTTTGTGTGATTACTTCATTTGTTTTGTTTCTTAAATTTCACATATGAGTGAAATCTTAGGGTATTCTCTATCTGACTTATTTTACTTAGCATTATACCCTCTAGGTCCAACAATATTGTCCATCATTCATTTTTTATGGCTGAGTAATATCCCATTGTGTGTGTGTATTTGTGTATGCACACATCTTCATTATCCATTCATCTATTGATAGACACTTGGTCGCTTCCATATCTTGGTTTTTGTAAATACTGCTGCAATAAACATAGGGGTACATATATCTCTTTGAATTAGTGTTTTCATTTTCCTTGGGTAAATACTCAGTAGTGGAATTACTGGATGATACAGTAATTCTATTTTTAATTTTTGAGGGACCTCCATACTGTTTGCCACTATGGTTCCACCAGTTTGCATTCCCACCAACAGTGCAAAGGGTTCTCTTTTCTCCATATCCTTATCAAAACTTATTTTTTGACTTTCTGAGTCTAAGCATCCTGACAGATGTAAGATGATATCTCATTGTGGTTTTGATTGCATTTCTCTGATGATGAGTGATGTTGAACATCTTTTCATGCATATGTTGGCCATTTGTACGTCCTCTCTGGAAAAATGTCTATTCAGGTCTTCTGTCCATTTTTAATCAGATTATTTGGGGTTTTTTGGTGATGTATAAGTTTTTTTTCATATATTTTAGATATTAATCTTTTATTGGATATATCATTTGCAAATATCTTCTCCCACTCAGTAAGTTACTTTGTCAACTTGCTGACAGTTTCCTCTGTTGTGCAAAGGCTTTTTATTCTGCTGTGGTCCCAATAGTTTATTTTTGCTTTTGCTTCCTTTACCTGAGGAGATGTATCTAGAAAAATGTTTCTATGGCCAATATCAGAGAGAAAACTGCCTATGTTTTCTTCTAGGAGTTTCATGGTTTCATGTCTCACATTTAGGTTTTTAATCCATTTTGAGTTTATTTTTGTGTATGGTGTAAGAAAGTCCAGTTTTATTCTTTTGCACATAGTTATCCAGTTTGTCCAACACCATCTGTTGACAACACTCTTTTTCCCCCATTGTATGTTCTTGCTGCCTATGTCATAGATTGACCATATTAGTGTGGGTTTATTTCTGGGGTCTCTATTCTGTTCCATTCATCTATGTCTCTGTTTTTGTGCCAGTATCATATGGTTTTGATTACTACAGGTTTGTAGTATGTCTTGAAATCTGGGATTGTGATACCTCCAGCTTTGTTCTTTCTCAAGACTGGTTTAGCTGTTTGGGGTCTTCTGTGGTTCCATACAAATGTTAGTATTATTTCTTCTAGCTCTGGTATTTTGATAGGGATTGCATTAAATCTATGGATTGCTTTGGGTCATATGGACATTTTAATAGTATTGGTTCTTTCAATCCATGAGCATGAAATCTCTTTCCATTTATTTGGATCATCTTCAATTTCTGTCATCAGTGTTTTCAGAGTATAGGTCTTTCATCTCCTTGGTTAAGTTTATTCCTAGGTATTTTATTTTGGGGGGTACAATTGTAAATTGGATTGTTTTCTTTCTGCTAAGTCATCATTAGTGTATAGAATACAACAAATTTCTGTAAATTAATTTTGTATCCTGAAATTTTACTGAATCCATTTATCAGTTCTAGTGGGTTTTTTTGGTGGAGTCTTTATGATTTCTATATATAATATTATGTCATCTGTAAATAGTGAAAGTTTTAATTATTCCTTACCAATTTGGATGCCTTTTATTTCTTTTTCTTATCTGATTGCTATGGCTAGGACTTCCAGTACTATGTTGAATAGAAGTGGTGAGAATAGACATTCTTATCTTGTTCTTGGTCTTAGAGGAAAAGCTCTCAGTTTTTCATTGAAAAAGCTGTGGGCTTTTCATTTATGGCTTTTACTATGTTGAGGTATGCTCCCTCTAAACCTATTTTGTTGAGAGCTTTTATCATCAATGCATTTATCAGAATAGGGTGGTAGGTGAAGACCACATTTGAACAAAGCTTGGAAGGAAGTGAGAAATTGAACTTTGGTAAGAGATGCATGGTGATTTGAGGAAAGCAGAGGCCATTGTGCTCTGGTTAAAGTAATGGAGAAAGCAAAAATTTATTTCAGTGAGGTAACATGGGACCAGATGGTGCAGGGCACTGGGTTGACTTTGGTTTTCATTCTGAATGAGATGGGAAGCCACTGGAATGTTTTGAACAGAAGGGTAAAATGTTCCAACTGAGTTTCCCCCCCGCCCCGGGATCATTTTTGCATAAAATGATTTTGCTGGATTGACTGAGTGGGGCAAGAGTGGAAACAGAGAAAAGTTGCTTTTTGTAGGTTTATGTTTGAAACAAAATTGCCCTATGTCTTCTCTCTAGGTGTTTCCTAGATTTTATGACCTCTATGTACATTGAGAGCAGTAGAAAGTTCAGAAATATGTTACTGTAGAATGTTTATTAAAAATGAGTTTAAGGGTGCCTGTATGACTCAGTTGGTTGAGCATCTAATTCTGGGTTTCGGCTCAGGTCATGATCTCAGGGTCAGGGGATCCAGTCCCGCATCAGATCAGGCTCTGTGCTCAGAGGGGAGTCTGCTTGAGATTCTCTCTTTCCCTCTCCCTCCACCCCTCCTACCATTTGTGCTCTAGCTCTCCCTCCCTCTTCCCCTCCCCACTTCTAAAGTAATGAATAAATAAATCTGTCTTTAAAAAAATAAAAATAAAAATGAGTTTAATTTCCATCATGCAAGCTAGAGCTTATATCAAAACACTGATTTTATTTATTTATTTTTTTAGCATTTTATACATGCATTTCCCAGCTACCATGCCATCTAGTTCATTGTCTTGGGGCAAGTAGATAAAAGCTGGGTTAACTTTAAGGCATCTGAGAAAGTGGCAGAGGAAAAAAAAAATTCCCTACGCTTGAAAGACTTACTAATGTACTCTCTAAATCAGAGGAAGAGAAACATTAAGGGTTCGTGAATATAAAGTAAGTGCAATTGGTTCTAAAAGCCATCCTCCATAAAATATCTGGATTGGCATTGATTTTCAAGAAAATTGTTTTTAGACAAAATGCTTTTGCTTTTCGATATTTTACATTTAATTTCATTTAAACAAAAATACATCAGTGTCAACATTTAAATGATACTCTGAAGTCTGATTTTGAAAATTGTCAGACATTTGATATTATTCTCTAAAATTAACCATCACCTAAATGTTGCTTATAGTTAAATGCATATCAACAAATTAGCAGTTAGAAGATATTTATAATGCTTACAAATGTGATGATCTATATTTCATTCAATATGTACTCCTGATGTTTTACATACCCAGGCAGCAAGTATTTTTCTGTTGCTTACTATGAGATGAGAACTCAGCCACATATTCCAGATTTTTTTTCTAAAAGCTTTGTTTTTTCAAGAAGAGGATAATATAGTTAAAGAGCTAAGAAAGACCAAAAAAAAAAAAATACTTTCCATCAAAGTATAAGACAGTGTATTATTTGTTGGTAAAGCAAAAAAGAATGGATAAATAAAAACATACTGTATAAATAGATATGAGGTATTTAAGGTTAAGTCATTTAATAAGGTTTCATAACCTATAAGTGCTATTTAGTCATGTGATCTGGGAGCATCACAAGTCAGGAAGATAGAATGTCAGTTTGTAAAATCAAGATAATAACCTCCTACGATACTTAAACTTTCTACCTTATAATATGGTTGTTTGTATACATTGTTTACTTTTTCTATTACAACATGAGCTTCTTGAGAATAGGGAAAATGTCTTGTCTTTACATCCCAAACAATATCTTATACATAGCTGATATTGAATACTTACTGATTGAATGAGGTATGTGCATTCCTCCTACGATGGTAATACATATCCTTTTATTAGGAGAAATACATTATTATTGCTTGTTTGAGAAGACCGATTATGTTTCTCAAATGTGGTAATTTTGGCTTACAGAAAAAAGTCTTACCTTTTCTAAACTAAGTTTTATTTTTTTTTTTAATTTTATTTTTTTAGATTTATTTATTTATTTATTTATTTATTTATTTATTTATTTAACAGAGAGACACAGCGAGACAGGGAACACAAGCAGGGGGAGTGGGAGAGGGAGAAGCAGGCTTCCCGCCAAGCAGGGAGCCTGATGCGGGGCTCGATTCCAAGACCCTGGGATCATGACCTGAGCCGAAGGCAGACGCTCAATGACTGAGCCACCCAGGCGCCCCCTAAGTTTTATTTCTAAAGAGAAATTCTCAAGTATTGTAATCCAAGACCAATATTAGAGCATTTAAACGAAGTTATGTTGAGATTATAATTAGTAATCAAACTTATTACATGAGAAAAGTGAGATATAAATTAGTAACAGTACTAGTAATAAAAAATATAAATTGGTAGAACCTCAGACATAAAAATACTTTTTAAAAAAGATTTTATTTATTTGAGAGAGGGAGTGTGAGCAAGAGAGAGAGAGAGAGCACGCACGCACAAGCCAGGGGAGGGGAGAGAGGCAGAGGGAGAAGCAAACTCCCTGCTGAGCAGGGAGCCCAATGTGGGGCTCCATCCCAAGACCCTGAGATCATGACCAGAGCCGAAGGCATATGCTTAGCTTAACTGACTGAGCCATCCTTTAAATCATTTTTAAAAAGTACTTTAAATTTTTTGTGTGTGATTTGGAAAGATTACGTATTGCCCTTGTATGTGGAAGACTACACAACTATGTAATGTAGGTTTAAGTAAATTGCTCATATTTCAACTCATTTCCCATTTTACTTCCATTTTCTTAATATCATTGTGTATAATGCCCTAGTTAGATGGATAGACCCATTTTTATTTTTAAGCTTTAATGAAACATATTCAAGCTGCTATGATAATAAAATATATTCAGCCTGAGAAATAATGCATGCAAAGTGATTAGATGATGCTTGACACAGACAAATGTTCAATGAATGATAATTTTATCTATAATGACTATTATTATTCTTATTAATCTTGTTGGAGTTGTTCACTTTCTGAAATGCTTCAGAGATCACTTCTTCTGGCTACCTTCTGAACTCTATATGGTTCAGCCTACCTCTGCCTGGTGATTGGTTAATATCTTTGGTAGCTTCTGAGTCATGTTCCATCAGGAAACCAAGGGTGTGATTTGCATCCCAGCATATCCTCCTTCCTCCTGCTCACTGTCACTTCTATTTTTACTTTAGAGCACAAGGTTCTTTAAGGCTTCTTATATTTGAAGTTTTCCCACATACACAGATTTACTACCTGTTTCCTTATAAGAAATGTGTACTTGGTAATAAATTTTTACTAGAAAATGGCAGCTATAGCTAGATTAATACCTAAGGCCAAAGGTTTTCATTTCTCCTAAATCCCCTACTCCCCCTACTCATTCCTGTCCCTGGACTATTACTAATTTTTTGCCCCATTTCTCCCAGGGTTCCTAGTCCAGTTAATTTTCTTAAACTAATCAAAAATGATTTGAGTACCTATAGCTAATCCATTAACAAGCATGTATTGAATTCTTACTTTATCCAGGGATGTTTGCTCAACACTAATTCAGGATATCTTATTCTGGCATCCGTGTTGCCTCAAGGGTTTTGGAATACTCAGAATTCTATACAAAAAGTGGTGTGTATGTTTGCATAAGCAGTTTTCTAGGAGATTGAGCTCATAGCTTCCATCAGATTGTCAAAGGATGAAGACCCTAAAGAGATTATGATTTACCCACTAGAGAGGCAAAAATAGATAAAACATATTTTTCTGTTTGAGGAGCTTGCAATATAAGTGAAATTGACATAGTAAATGGCAATATAAAAATAAGGGTGAGGTGGTATACAATACGATAGGTAAGGACAGAAAAATCACTTAGTGATAAATTGGAGGGAGGAACGGAGATATGATCTGGTTTAGAAATAAGTTATGTAGGGGCGCCTGGGTGGCTCAGTCGTTAAGCGTCTGCCTTCGGCTCAGGTCATGATCCCAGGGTCCTGGGATCGAGCCCCGCATCGGGCTCCCTGCTCAGCGGGAAGCCTGCTTCTCCCTCCTCCACTCCCCCTGCTTGTGTTCCCTCTCTCGCTGTGTCTCTCTCTGTCAAATAAATAAATAAAATCTTTAAAAAAAAAAAAAAAGAAAGAAGTTATGTAGTAAAGTTTCATGGGACTTCCATCCTGTGGGGAAAAGAGCATGAGTAAGGCCTTACTGATTATAGTGTTTGGGAAGATAACGAAGAGGCTATGTCTTGAATAATACTGAATTATTAAAAAAAAAAGTTATTGAAGGGCACCTGGGTGGCTCAGTTGGTTAAGCAACAGACTCTTGGTTTTGTCTTAGGTCATAATCTCAGGGTCATGAGATGGAGCCCCGCCAGACTCCACACTCAGCAGGGAGTCTTCTGTCCCTCTCCCTCTTCCTCTTCCTCTCTCCCCACATGTGCATGCATGCTCTCCTTCTCTCTCAAATAAATAAATCTTTTTTAAAAAGTTACTGAATACATGAGATATCTATGGCTTAAAATGTTGAATAGTAAAATGATGCATGGCAGATTATCTTTTAACTAATCTTTAGGTTTAAAAACATTTAGGTTCGAAAACCTTAAATAATCTTCAAGAATTTTTTTGTAAAATAACTCTTAATAACAACCGTCAGCATAATATATCATTAAGAAACACATTGTGCTCCATTTCACAAAAACACTAAGTACAGTTCTTCATTAGCACATTGTACTGACCTAGACTGAATGTTTATATTTCACTTTTCTTAAATATATTTTCTTCAGAGCTTTACAGTTTCTGTCAGTTGCAATCAATCTTTCGTTCTCCAATTTACTCTTTCCAAAATTGACCCCCTTTCCCGAGATATCTTTCTTGATCTTTTCCTTACATCATATTGTTCATCTTCACTCTCTACTCTACTTGAATTTCCAGGACCTCCAATGTCCTAGCTAGAGTTCAACTCTTTTCTTTCCATTGATGTAAATATCGCCCTACCTTCAAGGCTTAGCTGAAAAACCTCAGCTGGAGTGTTTCTAAATAAAAACCAGCAGAAAGTAATCATGCTACTAACATGACTACTGATAGATTTTGGAAATGTAGATAGTCCCTATTTTACACTGTCTTTTCCTTATAGACTTGGTCAAGAATAGGAAACTAGTAAATGGCTGGGCTGAGCATAAAACTCAACACTTTGGCTCCATACCCAGCTAAGATTGCATTTTATAAAAGAAATTTAAAGACTGAATAGTTTCTAATACCTGTTGATTAAAGGGAAATATATCTGAAACAAATTTGTCAAGATAGCAGAAATTCTAGATGTTACTGAATTTTAAAGTATCTATCATGAAATGACAGTTGGGTGGTATTTACTTATATATGGAAGAAGACATTTTAGCAGCTTTTTAAGGTGTAAAACTTAAAGGTGCTCAGAACATGTAGGACAAAAGGAAGCTTGGCCAGAAATGTCCCTAGAAACCTGTGACAACTTGAATTGTGCTCAAGAGGCAGGTCACAAATCACTGCTTTACTGATATCCGTTAAGCAGTCTTTCCTGTCTTTCGAAGCTAAGTAGTGGGTACCAAAATAAACAGACCTCAAAATGCAATACGCCTCATCTCTTGGGTGTCTTCCTAGATTCACAAAGCCAGGGCTGTTAAACTTAAGTGTTGAGAATTATTCAAATAAATTCTCTTATATATGACAAATATTCAAGAGATGATAAATCTAAGAAAACGATGAATAAATTAATAGCTATATCATAATTGTATATAATAGCAATTATCCATTCTGTTCCTCTCAATGTATGTTATTTATGTCTTAGTGCTTATAAATCTAGGGTCCAGGCTTGTCTGGTTTCTTTCCATACCTCCTATGGTCTACCTGAACTCAGGCTGGTGAATCCTCACCAAGCTTGAACTATGCTTTTAAATGCAACAGTACTTTGCATGGTTTGATAAAAACCAGATGGATTCCTTAACTTCTTAGAGTTGCTAAAATGGAAAACACCATCTTTTTGTGTTTTTAACATAAAAACAACCTACCTAGTGCCTATCATTAACTTTAGAAATAGTAATTTTATTCTTTGTCAAATTATATTTTGAATTCTACAAATAAAAGTCCTTAGAAATTAGCTTAGTCACACAACCAGCGGAGCAGTAACTGCTATTAAAAATGTAAAAAAAAAAAGTTTTTAAACTGTTCAATATAAAAATAGGGAAAACAGTTTAACAATCCAAAAAAAAAAAAGAATCACCAGCATTGAACCCCAAATAACTGGTTTACATTCCCTTTCCCTACTTCCCTGCATACACACTTTAATTATGATGAGGGGGAAGAGTTATTTTTGAGAATTCCACAATATTTTTGAGATAACTAAATATGAATTCTAGTTTAAGAAGGATTGCTTTGATAGAGAAAATAGAGACAAACATAAGTCAAATTCTAAAATTAAAAACTAGCATGTATAAGTATTATTATGATCTCATTATGATTTGTGCTTACTAGTAACTAAATTGCCCAACTATGTTGATCTGCTGATGGCCTTTGCCAGCACTTGTTTACCAAGATGTAGAAGGATTGTGCAGACAAATGGATGACTGCCATTATTGCAACCAATATAAAGACCTTGAGCATGAGCATACACGCAAGAACAATTCCAGATTTACTGGCAGTTGCAACATCAAAAGCAAGAGTAATTAATAGTGAATGAAAATGACCTTTTCGGGCGCCTGGGTGGCTCAGTTGGTTAGGCGACTGCCTTCGGCTCAGGTCATGATCCTGGAGTCCCGGGATCGAGTCCCGCATCGGGCTACCTGCTCAGCAGGGAGTCTGCTTCTCCCTCTCCCGCTCCCCCCTCTTGTGCTCTTTCTCTCTCTCACTCTCTCTCTCAAATAAATAAAATCCTTAAAAAAAAAAAGAAAATGACCTTTTCAAATCTAATAATTCTTGTCTTATTT
Organism: Mirounga leonina; assembly: GCF_011800145.1. Lineage (NCBI taxonomy): Eukaryota > Metazoa > Chordata > Mammalia > Carnivora > Phocidae > Mirounga > Mirounga leonina. Next base: position 3,845,857 of record NW_023270314.1, on the reverse strand, counting down.
GGGAGAGAGGGCTTTCTATTGGCTGATTTATCAGAATATATAAACACTGACAGTAAAGTTATTGAGCATCTACACCAAAATTATTTCTGAATATAATAATGTACATATTTATAAATTAAACTTTTTTTAAAGTGTGCGAGATTTTATTTCAATACTAAGCATAATTTCCAAAACCAGCTTATCTAGGCATATTTCTTTTCATCTGTGTTAAAGAGAAGGCAAATGTAAAAACCAACATCACTGAATACTCAAAAAACAAAAAGCCTGAAAACTTAGACACTCATGAAATATAGGCTGTAAGAGGATTTTATAGAAAAGTTGAGTCAAAGATACTAAGCTTTCTATCTGAATAAAATTTAATATACTATTATTTCTGCCAAAATGAGGCCAGTAGGTGATGTGTTAGTAAAAACCAACCTCTTTTAACTGAAACTAAAACCTAAACCTAACAGTAGGTTACAGACTGGAGTTATGTCCCATTATATAGAGAACTGAAATAAATGAACAAACAAAAACCACGGTACGTTAAGTTAATAAATTAGAAATGAGTTTAATGCATACTGTTTAGATATATGTTCCTGTCATAATCAATAATATAAAACCTAAAAAAGTACCATCTGTGTTTTTCCTTGAGACCTCAATTTTCAGGGCCCCTCATGCACACAGATCCTTCCGAGGTCATGGGGGAGGGAGGCTAGGAGTAGATATATTTTTTGGTAAAGTTTGGAAAAATAAGACATTTTAATCATAATTAGTGGTATAACTGTGTTCTTTCCACCTAACTTTGTGTCCATATTGCTTTTACTGTCTTCTGATGGTCCCTCAGAATTATACAAGTGTCAGGACATTCAACACCAGGAACTGCTCCTCTATGCTTTCCCTCTGCCTAGATCTCACTTCTCTCTTACAAATACCTCTTCGATGCTGGGTTCTGATTTGTGAATATCACTTTGATCATCTCTCTGTTTAGTGTCAATCTTACTCAGTCTTAATTTATGCTATATGGTATTTCTTGCCTTTTGCCACCAGCATAATCTAGTGACAAAGACTCCCCGTCAACCTCATGATGTCATAGTTGTGTGACCATGCAAGTCACTTACTCTCTTACTCATTTCGTGAGGATCAAAATAACAGTACTTGTTTCATGGACTTGCGGTCAGGAACAAATGAGACAGTGCTTATTGTAAAGCTTGGACAATAGTAAAAACCCAGGAATTAGTTCTTAACATTACGACTATTTAAGCCAGAAGTTATGATATTCCCTCCTTTGAGATTTCCATAGCATCCCATAAAATACCTTAAAAATAATTATGTATTAAAATAAATTATTCATGAGAGAATTGATATTTCAAGACACAGAATCAATTTGAAATACAAAATGAGAAGAAACAAAGTATTATCCTCATAAAACTAATTTATGATATTTAGGATTAGAGGATTAAGTAATCAACATAGTAAATAAGGCAATCAAAAATTCTTTGGTATAATACTTATCCTGTTAAATGCTTAATGTAAAATAATATTTGTTTTAGCGATTACTAAAGAGTTGGCGTTTCTGCGTTTCCCACATCCTTAACAAACTCTAAAAAAAACACATTTGGTGGCTTGAACTATGGTATTTTCATTTGAAAAATAAAACATGTTATCATAGAAACATTTTCATTTCTCTGTGATTGACATTTAAAAATATTTTCAAAGTTATTTTATAAAAACTTGTTTCTGAAGTTATTCTATAAAAAAACATGTTTTTTGTTAAATCCAATATATTTTAATAGGACCATATATTTTAAGCCAGAGGACACAATAATGAAAGATTGTGATATGTGCAGAGTATCTTAATAATACGAGCTAATTCTAGTCTCTCTAGAACAATAAAAAGTGCAAGAGTAACAGTGTGTCAAATGCTCTAAGTTTATTCCATATTTGAACTTATGGACTAAATCGCAGTTTATAGTTTGACTAGTTGGGATTCCAACCTAGAGAAATCAGGCTTCCCACTATACTGAGGACCTACGAAAAATGCAGTCAGTGGTGTAGGAGAAATGAACAATAGAAACCTAAGGACAGGAGAGAAGCTCAGCTATTTAGCTGCCATCCAATGGACAGTTACTTTATCCTTGAGCCTTTTCCTGAATTGTAAAACGGGAATGATTATGCCAACTTTAAAGATAGGTGGTTCTTAAAGCAGCTAAATCAGTTTCTGTATATAGTCTGTGACTTTGCTATATGACTAAATGAATGAAAGAATATGTTTCTAATATCCAACTCTGCATATCACAAAATCTCTTTAATATTCTCCTGTTCTTAATCGTTCAGGATAAAGTTAGAACTTCATGTATTCTTTTCTCCTAAAGTTGCTACTTGCCCCATCTGAATAAAGAACTGGCTATTTCTATAGTTGTGCTAAATAGTAAATGAGTAGTGTCTTCACACGAATTATAAGAAAAATACATTGGAAAATGTACTTGAAAAGAGATAAGAAAATATATGATAAAGAAATAACTAGGAAAATTCCTAAGGTAAATTATGAAGGAGAAAATTTTAGCTATCATTTTCTGTTGAACAAACAGGAAAATGCAGTCAATGGAATAAATTTCTCTTGGAAAAGAGAAATTTATCTGAGACCACCGAAAATTTTATTTGAAACTTGTTCTGAATATAAAGAGAACATTTTCTGAAACATACACAAGGTGAGCTTAATTTAGAATGAACAGTGGCATGCCTCAGTGGCTCAGTCAGTTAGGCCAACTCCTGATTTCAGCTCAGATTGTGATCTCTGCGCTCAGTGGGGAGTCTGCTTCAGGATTCGGTCTCCCTCTGCCCTACCTCTTGCTTGCTCTCTCTTTCCCTTTCTCTCTCAAATAATCTTTAAAAAAATTAAAAAATAAATAAAATGGACAGCAACAACCCTCCCCAAGGCAGAAATATTCCCAAACTACATATCCTCATGTAAATGGAGACTTTGCAGTATTTAGGATACATTGATATTTCTATTAATGGTTTATAATGTAGATACCAAAGCCATTTAATTAGTTTTGTTTAAAACAATATAAAATATTAAGATACTAAACATGTGAAAGAAGATATCTTTGAATTAACTTCATTTCTTCTTGATAAATTCAAAAAGAAAGTAGTAATTTTATGTCTTTTACAAAGGATAATAGGAATTTTAAATCTCAACATATAAAAAAACGTTTTTTTAGAAAAATGAGATGAATTTCAATAGAAACCTGTAATTAAAGAATTTACCTAACTTAAATCTCAGAATCTCACAATAATGTACCTAAGTCCTTTGACTTATATGTAATACCTAAGTAGATTTATAGACAGTGTTGGTAGTCAAAGACAGCATTTTTAAAATTTTATTTTAAACTTTTCCTATTTTTTTACATACCGACAGTAGTAGACCGTGCACTTAAATACGTAACACATTTGATTAAACTAAAATGTGCTATGGAATAGCTTTTGTACTTTCTTTGAAATATCATTTGAAAAAATATTAAGTCTAATTTATTTTTATCAAATGCCAAGTATCAGGCTATTATTAATGTCTTCTGAGCTTAAGAGAAAAGCTTCTTTCCTTTCTCATAGTTCAATGGTATCAACATAGAAATATGACTTAATAAACTCTCCTTAGAGCACTTTGGGTAGGATTAAATGTTTGGTGACCAGGAGTTGAAGTGGTTTTGTTTTGTTTTGTTTTGTTTTGTTTTTTATTAGACCAGGTCTTGGACACTGTGCAAAACTTGGAGGTGAATCTTCATCATTGCATAGAACCCTGTAAGCTTGAAAAGTGATAGTCCAAGACCATTGTGTAGAGCCATATGCCTCAGGTTGTCCTGATCTTTTAAAAGCACTGGAAAGATGATGCTTTGACAACTGGCTCACATTAGATGCCATCAACTAATTTGCTCCATACAACTAATAAGGATCTATATAATTCATTAAGTGCCACAGGGGAAACTCTATGCTATGGCTTTACATCTATCATCGCATAAAGATCACAATTAACCTATTGATAAGTGTGTATACCGCAAATTAAAATTTTGGTAGAGGGGAGGTTCCCCTTCCTAGTGGTTTTGGAATTTTGTGTTGGTCATTGAATACAGTGCTGAGTCTTTGGCGTTTTCACCAGGTTTTATTTTGTGGAGATAGTCCCCACAACATTGGGCAGAGCTAAAATTCTCGAGTTAGGAAATGAACCAAATATAAAGGCCCATTCAGGTGTTATGCATAGGCATCCTTCCTTATCTTTAGCTCCCTAAGGGGTGAAACATCTCAGACTGAACCATCCTATTAACCAAAACTCCTAACCTTACTAACCAAAAATTTCTTATAACATTCATAAGTGCTTGAATATTAGCGATTTTGGTTTATAGTGATATACATTATATCTTTTGTTTGGTCTATATGGCTGAAAACGTGTTGTCTGGAATAAGAATCTCATGCTAACAACCTTGAGCAAATTACTTAACCTTGCTGACTCAGATTTCTTACCTGTAAAATTAGAGTCAGAATACTACTACCTCACAGACTTGTTTGGATGATTTAAGTGACTTAATAAATGCCAGTGTTCTTGGAACGATGCCTGGAAAGAGGTAACAATAAATGTTAATTATCATTACTGTTACTGTTTTTATTGTTATTTTCTCATATGCAGGACAACAGGGGAAAAATACCCAGTTGGTGTTTTTAGCCAGTTGGTGCAGGAACGTTTATTTTCAGTTTGATTGTTTTATCATTGTGTCAAAGAATAACAAACAGCATAATCTCTATTCTCACAACTTCCTCAGTCCTCTGATCATCCCATAGTCACAGAAAGTGGGACTTGAATGGCTTTCATCTCGTTTGTCTTAGTAATAGACCCACAGTCCATCAGGAAACAAATGCCATTCTATGGCTCCCGTTAAACAGAATTCATGATTGTCTTTTCCCCTAGGACTGCCTTGCAACCGCAGATGAGAATGGCAGCCTGCCAGTGGGCCCTGCCAGTTGGCATGCCACTGCACTCTGGGTTTTGGAGAACAGGAGCACAGATATTTTTGATTCTGCAGGCCAATTCAAGCACAATTTACAATGCGGAAGAAAATCTTTAATGGCAATTTCACATGCATTGAAGTTATGTCTTTAACATTAAAAAATGCAATTTATTTATGTGTATCCTTTCAAAATGGATACTGGTAAATTATCAGCTAAAACTGGACATTTATGAAAGAGCATGTTTTCTAGCACTTAACTGCAGACCCTGTAATGATACAAAATGTTGGGACTATTGATAGTGAAGTGTTTCATTCATCCCTGCTTTGACTCATCTCTTCAACATCTTTAGTGAGTGCCCACTCTATGCCCAGTACGTAGCATGAGACTGCATTTACTTCATTATGGATGGCTTGGAGTTGGCAAATTCTGCTGTGATACCGCTACTTACACTAGACTAATACTAGAAAATGTTGCTCACTAAATATCTCCAGGTTCAAACAAAATGTGAGGTTACGAGTTTGCATTTAACAATTAATATGTGAGGTTATTGATGGTTTTCTCATGATTGTCTCTTGTGTAGGACTTTGCCTTGACTTCTGGTATATTCTTAGAGCTAGAACATTGTCTTGTATGAGTTGAGTGCAACGCAATAATTGAATGAATAAATATGGCAATCTACGTAATGCAGACTGTCCGTTAGAGGAAGTAAGCTAATGATGAAAAGCTATAAGCCCTGGGGAAAAAAAAAAAGTTTTTATTTCAAACTCTATGCAGTAATCTCCAGATAATTTTTCTTTATATTTAAAAATGTATTTTATATATTAAACATACATTAATATATTATGTGGTAAAAGATGTGTGTCTGTAAGTGTGGGTAGAGATGGATACTGTCTACACCATGTAAAATTTTTAAAATGTACTTAGGAAATATTGACATTTTTCCCCTAAAAAGATTTTTCTTTTTTACTTTCTTCTAATTCAAGAAGATTTTTCTCTTTGAAACTTAATGTAGCTTTTAAAAATGCTCTGCCCTCTGTTTAATCTGTAAACCTAATATGGATTTTTTGAAGCCGGCTCTTGAAACGCTATACGAAAACTTTTTCTCTAATATCCTTACTTCAATATGCTTTAGATTTTATCAATACTTTTTAATGAAACTCCAAAATAATTTTATTTTTTTTATTTTTTTTAAAGATTTTATTTATTTATTCATTTGAGAGAGCGAGAATGAGAGAGAGAGAGAGCACATGAGAGGGGGGAGGGTCAGAGGGAGAAGCAGACTCCCTGCCGAGCAGGGAGCCCGATGCGGGACTCGATCCAGGGACTCCAGGATCATGACCTGAGCCGAAGGCAGTCGCTTAACCGACTGAGCCAACCAGGTGCCCCCAAAATAATTTTAAATCTAGATTATTTTATAGGTAAAACAGAATATTTTCCCAGTATAAAGACCTTTTGAAGGAAGTCATTAATTTTGTATAATTGAATTTAGCTCCTCGTTTTTTTTTTTATCTAAGTTACCTTTAGAAACACAAATTAAGAAAATCAGGTGAATAGACTCCTATCTAAATTAAAAATATCATTATCTTATTAATTGTAATTGTAGTTCAGTAAGACCAACACAACTGTGACAAAACAAGTTAAATAAATGGTCACTGGAATTTGCTAATAGATTCCCCTGGTGATGATCAAGAGGCGGTGGGTAAGGATAGCTATATTTCCATAGTTTTCTGGCAGAATACATGTTTTCATTGGGAAAAAGATACTGAAAAGATGTTTATTTACTATTCCTTTGTTCAACAAATCTTATTTTGGCCATTTTGCCAGACACCCTTCTGTTACTAGGGCTAGATTGGTGAGCCAGCTAGCCAACACACTGCTCTCATGGAACTTACATTCAAGAAGAGAAGACAGACATTAATAAGTATATCAGTAAACAAACATGGTGAAATCAAGTAGATTTGAGTGGGAGAAGAAAATAACAAAGGCTAGAGAATGACTGTGGAACGATGCAGCCAGTTTTGATTGGATAGTCAAGGAAATTTCATTTGACCTGAGACCAAAATGACAAGATGCCAACCACTGGGAGATCTGTCTCAGCTGCTCCAGGCAGAAGAAAGAGCTAAAGAGCTACAGACCCCAAGGGAGAGGCTTGAGGATGGTGTGAGTGAGGGATGGAAAGAAGGCATGTTAGGCGTATGTACAACTAGGGAAAGAACAGGGGGGAGGGGCACCTGGGTGGCTCAGATGGTTAAGCGTCTGCCTTCGGCTCAGGTCATGATCCTGGAGTCCCGGGATCGAGTCCCGCATCGGGCTCCCTGCTCGGCGGGGAGTCTGCTTCTCCTCCCTCTGACCCTCCTCCCTCTCCTGCTCTCTGTCTCTCGTTCTCTCTCTCTCAAATAAATAAATAAAATCTTTAAAAAAAAAAAAAAAAGAACGGGGGGGAGGTTAGCGATAATAAGTAACACCCCCTGAGTCTTTGAAAGCCATGGGCAAAGTTGGACTATACCCGAAGTGCAATGAAGAATTGTAAACAGCATAATGTCAGGCCGTTGTTTATAATTTAGGGAGACAATCTTTTTATGTGAAAGAATATTTGCTTCAGAGTCCTTAAAGTTATAAGCATTTGGATCCTTGTTGGACATAACATTCATGTTAATGTAAATACTCAACACTGTCAAAAGGTACATAATGTTTAACTTAATGTGGTTTATCAGAACACTGGAAGGCAGTCAAAATCACTTGACATATTTTCCTTTTCATCCATTTGCACAAATGCTTTTAATTTCTTTTATACTACGATAATTTAATTAAACATCCAATTTATTTATTTATTTACTTACGTACTATGCTGTGCCTTTGATTCCCATGACTTACTTATTCCATAACTGTAAGCTTGTATCTCCTGTTCCCCTTCACCTATTTTGCCCATCCCCTGTTCCCCTCCCCTTTAAAACCATCAGTCTGTTCTCTGTAGTTCTGATTCTGCTTTTTGTTTGTTTCTTGCTTGACTTTTTAGATTCTACATATGAGTGAAATCATATGGTATTTGTCTTTTCAGTCTGACTTATTTCACTTAGCATAATATCCTCTAGGTCCATCCATGTTGTCACAAATGCATGATCTCATTCTTTTTATGGCTGTGTAATATTCCATAGACACACACACACACACACACACACACACACCTCACATCTTTATGCATTTGTCTATCGATGGGCATTTAGGTTGCTTTCATATCTTGGGTATTGGAAATAATGTCACAATAAATATAAGGGTGCATATATCTTTTCAATTAGTATTTTTGGTTTTTTTTTAGGTAAATACCCAGAAGTAGAACTATTGGATCATATAGTATTTCCACTTTAATTTTTTGAGGAGCCACCATACTATTTTCCACATTAACTATACCAATTTGCATTCCTATCAACAGGTACACTGGTTCCTTTTTTTCCATATCCTCTTCAACACTTGTTATTTCTTGTCTTTTTAATTTCAGCCATCCTAACAGGTGTAAGATGATATCTCATGAGATTTTGATTTGTATTTCCCTGATGATGAGTGATGTCAAACATCTCTTCATATGACCATTGGCCATCTATCTATCTTCTTTGGAAAAAATGTCTATTCAGTTCCTCTGCCCACTTTTAACTGGATTATTTGTTTTTTTTGTTTTGTTTTTTGTTTTTGGTGCTGAGTTGTATAAATTCTTCATATATTTTGCATATTAAGCCCTGCTGAATATACCATTTGCAAATACGTTCTCCCATTCAGTAGGTTGCCTTTTTGTTTTGTTAATGATTTCCTTCACTTGCTAAAGCTCTTTCTTTTGATGTAGTCCCAGTAGTTTACTTTTACTTTTGTTTTCCTTGCTTTAGGAGACACACCTAGAAAGATGTTGCTATGGCCACTGTCAGAGAAATTACTATGTTCTCTTGTAGGATTATATGGTTTTAGGTCTCACATGTAGGTCGTTAATCCACCTTGAGTTTATTTTTATGCTTAGTGTAAGAAAATGGTCTGGTTTTGTTCTTTTGCATGTAGCTGTCCAGTTTGTCCATGTCTCCAATCCACTTATTTAACTATATCCTTCCTACATAAAAACTTTAGACATTATTTTTAAAGGCGTACATATATGTATGTCTTTCTGGCTGACTTGATAAGTAATCCATTGCTTCTCTAACTAGAAAGAATAGTCATGAACAATGTTTCCAGTTCAACTATTTAACTATCAACATTTTTCATGAAGACAAAATCTTGTATTTTCCAAAAACAGAAATTTCGAATTGAATTTGCATCTCTTCAACTAACTTTTTCCAAAAAAAACTATATTTCCTATAGTTTTCTTACTTGATTAATGAAAATTAAAATTGGTTACCAAGTTTTTGAGATATTATTTTGGTCTAGTATTTTCCTTCTCTTAATTTTCCAGACATGAATATCTGCCAAGCAAACACTATATTTAAACCCCTGAGAAATTCAAAAGGGATTGGAGACAGCAAAGGGAGTTCTTTTATATTTCAGTATCCTCTGTAATTAACATTTATGTCTCAGCATTAATGAAACTAAGCTTTTGCCTGCTTTTTATTTTCATTTTAGTGGTGAGGCCATTATTATTTGTAAGAAAGGACAGGCTAGCTGTTAAAAGTAACACAAGTGTAAATTGGAGGATAATTGGAAGAGATAATGTGCTGTTAGGAAAACATGTCCAAATATTTGTTTGTGTAGTTGTTGACAAAATGGTGATCATCAGGCCAAACTAATTCTCCTTCATAAGCACCAACTGGTTGTTGGTGAATGGCCTTCACAGTATTCATGTGATCATATTCCATCATACATGCTTGAAACTATATCTTAAAATGGAGAATACTTTTTTTTTGTACACCTTAAATACATACAATTTTTATTTGTCCATTTTACCTTAATAAAGATTTTTGGGGGAAAAAAAGCATTCAGCAGGAAAAAGGTCAATAAGAACCTTTGCCATATAAATATTACTCCAGCATCATTATTAATTTTTCCATGTTCTTTAAGTGGTCCGGTATTTTTAGGTTATCAGCATATCCCAGGTTTCCATACACCCCTTCTGTCTAATAAGAGGGTCCTATAGTAGATACCCACTGGTAATATCTGTGGCAGTCACGGGCTCCCTGGCTGAAGCTGATTGGACTAGGAGATTATCACTCGACTGGAGAATACTCTTAATGAAAGAAATATGCATGCTGCTTCTTTCTCTCTACATCTTCAAACTTATTCTGGCTATGTGCTTTAACCAATCCTTATTAATTCTGATTGCATAGATATTTAACCTTAACATTATGTGTGTAACTATGCCCATTGATTTGTAGAAAAATTCTGTGTAAGAACATCTATTTTCAGGACCCAAGTGAAGGCAAGCTCAACATATATCAGTAGTCAAAACATGAAGGGTACTTTAGGAACATCTCTGAACCCTCTTCATGAGGCAAATAGTTTGCAACGCTTCATATACATCCACTTCCCAAAGTGTTAATGATTTATAAACTATGAATCAAAATGGCATAGGTAATATAAACTGGCAGACAAACTAAAGTGACCGAACAGTGAAAACAATTCTTTAACAACTATAATACCTGTCACTGAAATGTAGTAAAATTATTAACAAATATTGATATTATTGATTTTTATCCCCCCAGGAGTAATCTGTTTTTCTAGAAACTGGAATAACAAAAGCTGGTTAACAGCAAAATAAACATCACTGACTAGTTATCAAATAAAGATAAATAAGAAATTTAAATTTATTTTCCACCTATGTAGGCACATCTACATTAATCCAAAAATGATAAGTAAGGTAATAATTGGTTATTTCTCTGGTAATTATTTGTTTTGCATGATTTTTGACCCTTCAGGGGAATAACACTTTATTTTCTGAATGCATGGGATTTGTAGCCTGCTCCCAAAGTCTTATTTAAGACATAAGGTCATGGTCCCAGGGTCCTGGGATGGAGCCCCACATCGGGCTCCCTATTCAGCGGGAAGCCTGCTTCTCCCTCTCCCACTCCCCCTGCTCGTGTGCCTCTCTCGCTGTGTCTCTCTCTGTCAAATAAATAAAATCTTTTAAAAAAAAGACATTATTAATAATTTGAAGTCTCAAATAAGCACTGGATATATCTGGTACACAATATTTGGTGTATCCGGTTTTCTTAAAAGTAATTTGTGGACCATTTGTTTTGTGTGTGTGTGGCAGTTTTAAGTTATTGGTTTTTAAATTCAGTACTTTTTAATGGAAACAACTTGACCAAAAATCTGTCACAGAATTTTGAGAACCATTAAAACAAAAGTTTAATGAGAAAAAAAAAGTAATTTGTGGGATTGCATCATAAAACAGGGACCTTGAAACTCAGATTTTACTATTTAAACCCTAGTAATATAATTTCTGGGAGCTGAATTGGGGCTAAAATATCTCATCAACTGGATTTGGCCACAGTTGTACAGAACTAATTCTAAACTCAGAGAACTGAAAACAGCAATTTATATTTTACAGTTTTAAAGTAGTATGGGAGTAAAATATAAAATTGCTAAATCTCAAGTCAGTCTTTCAAGGTAAACATGAAAATACATCTTTTGCTTTTTATATCAAAAAAGTAGGAAAAAGTATCAAAATTTTAACTGTTTTGCATTAGAATTATGTATAGAAGGCAATAGGTTTCTGTTCTTTCTGCATTAAACTTTTTTGTTTGTTGGTTAAAGTGATACACAAATATAACAATTTGAAAAACTGCTGAGTGAAAATGATTTTTAGGATATTCTGAATACTTAAATTATAGGTATAGATTTATATCTGTCTATATTTTCAAAATGCTCATAATGTTGAATGGCAAATAGCCCTTCACATTTCATAAGTTTTTAATTTAATTGGAAAATATTTAACATAAATAGTAACACACAAATTTATATGTAAATATGAGAAGATTTTTTTTGTAGTCTCCTAACCATATTAAAAAAAAATTCTTTGTGTCCTTTAAGGTGGAGGCAATAATGCTTCCGCATGCATTTTTTTTCCAGTTAGAGAATCACCAAATATGTTATAAGCATACCTCATTTTATTGCACTTCACTTAACTGTGCTTCATACATACTGTGTTTTTTTATAAATTTAAGATTTGTGGCAACCCTGTGATGAGTAAGTCTGTCGGTGCCATTTTTCCTACATTTGTTCACTTTGTGTCTTTGTGTCATATTTTGGTAATTCTTTCCATCTTTCACACTTATTCATTATTACTATAGCTGTTATGACAATCTGTGATCAGTAATCTTTGATGCACTATCATAATTATTTTGGAGCTTCACAAACTGTGCATATATAAGAAGGCACACTTTGTCGTGTGTGTTCTGACTGCTCCACCAACCAGCTGTTCTCCCCATCTCTCTTTCTCTCCTTGGGCTTCCCTCTTGGCTGAGACACAACAATGTTGAAATTAAGCCAATTGATAACCCTACAATGGCCTCCAGGTATTTTAAGTGGAAGGAAGAGTTGCATGTCTCTCACGTTATCGAAAGCTAGAAATGATTAAGCTTAGTGAGGAAAGCTGGCCCTCTTGTTCCAGTTCGCCAAGTTGTGAATGCAAAGAAAAAGTTCTTAAAGGAAATTAAAAGTGCTATTCCACTGAAGATATAAATAATAAGAAAGAAAAAATAGTTTTATTGCTGACACGGAGAAAATTTGAGTGGTCTGGCTAGAAGATCAACATGTCCTTAAGCCAAAGCCGAATCTAGAGCAAAGCTCTAGCTAGATTCAGTTCTTTGAAGGCTAAGAGGGGGGAGGAAGCTGCAGAAGAAAAGTCTGAAGCTCACAGAGGTTGGTTCATTAGGTTTAAGGAAAGAAGCCATCTCCATAACATAAAAGTGTAAGGTAAAGCAGCAAGTTATCCAGAAGACGTAGCCAAGATAATAAATGAAGGTGGCTACATTAAACAACACATCTTCGTAGATAAAACAACCTTATATTAGAAGATGCCATCTAGGCATCTTGGAAGCTTCAAAGGCCAGGCTGACTCTTTTGTTAGGGGCTACTACAGCTGGCGATTTTTAAGTTGAAGTCGGTGCTCATGTACCATTCCAAAAAATCCTAGGGCCCTTAAGAATTATGCTAAATCTCTATTTTGCCTGTGTTCTATAAATGGAACAACAAAGCCTGGATGACAGCACATCTGTTTGCAAATTTCACTGAATATTTGAAGCCTGTTGTTGAGACATACTGCTCAGAAAAAACACTGCCATTGATAGTGATTATTCTGATGGCTCTGGGCAAGGTAAATTGAACCCTTCTGAAAAGGATTCACCATCCTAAAAACCATTTAGAACATTCATGATTTGGGGAGCCTGGGTGGCTCAGTTGGGTAAGCGTCTGCCTTCGGCTCAAGTCATGATCTCAGGGTCCTGGGATCGAGCCTAAGATGGGGCTCCCTGCTCAGTGGGGAGCCTGCTTCTCTCTCTCCCTCTGCCTCTTCCCTGGCTTATGCTCTCTCTCTCTCTCTCTCTCTCTCTCTCTCTCGTTCACTTGCTCACTCTCAAATAAACAAATAAAATCTTAAAAAAAAAGTACATTCATGATTCATGAGAAGACATCCAAATATCCACATTAATAGGAGTTTGGAATAAGTTGGTTCCCACTCACATGGTTGACTTGGAGAGGTTCAAGTCTTCCATGAGGGAAGTAACTGCTCATGTGATGGAAATAGCAAGAGAACTAGAAATAGAGCTTGAAGCTTGACTGAACGGCTGCAATCTCATGATAAAACTTGAGCAGATAAGGAGTTGCTTCTTATGGATGAGCAAAGAATGTGGTTTCTTGAGATGGAATTCACTCTTGCTGAAAGTGCTGTGAAGACCACTGAAATGACAACAAAGGATTTAGAATATTATATAAACTTAGTTGATAAAGTGGCAGTGTGGTTTGAGAAAATTGATTTCATTTTTTAAAGAAGTCCTACTGTGGGCTAAGTGCTATCACACAGCGTTGTTTGAAACAGAAATTGTTCATGGAGAGTCAACTGATGTGGGAAACTGCATTGGTGCCCTATTTTAAGAATTTGCCACAACCACCCCAACCTTCAGCAACCGCGACCCTGATCAGTCAGCAGCCATTAACATCGAGGCAAGACCCTCCACCAGGCAAAAGATTATGATTTGCTGAAACCTCAGATGATGGTTAACAGTTTTGAGCAATGAGGTATTTTTTAACTAAGATATATACATTGTTTTTTTAAGACATAATGCTATTTCATGTTTAATAGACTACATTGTAGTGTAAACATAACTTTCATATGCACTGAATAATAAAAAAATCAATTTGACTCATTGCAGTATTTGCTTTATTGCAGTGGTCTAGAACTGAACCCCACAATATCTCTGAGGTATGCCTATATATCCCCTGAATTCATATGATGCAAAACTTGATCTGATCAGTGGAGCTAAATAAATAATATATTAAGTAACAATAATAATTTAAATAGCAATGCATAGGAGTATTGCAATCCTAATTAATTAAAATGTAGTTAAAAATCAAATTTGTCAATCTCTTTTTTATAACAGTGTTAGAATTTAGAAAGCAAATTGGAAATACTAGTGTGTATTAAATTTTAATTTATCTTTTCATAGAGAAGGTGGTCTATAAATACTGGAAAGTTTCACCTCAGTCATATCTTCATGTGACTGAGCCTTTAAAATAATTGTATATTAGCATATGTGATTCATCCATTAGAAAGCAAATGCAAAGCTGAGATGTGTTGTAGGTAGCCACCATTACCCCATAAAAAGTATACAAATTTAATTGTTCATTAAGTATTTAATGCACACCTATTCTGGGCAAATCAATATATTGGATCTCTGGTAAAGAATAATCAGTGGATCTAAAAGATGCATTTTGTAATGGTATGGATTATCCTCAACTGATGAAAAGAAGATAGTAGAGGTGTGCAATACTTGATAAGCAACTAAAACCCTTCAGTTTTAATTCTCATATTAAAAGCATACAGAATTCCAGAAATTATTGGGGGATGTCTTGCTTAAATGAAATTGTATTTAACTATTTTAAAAATTTGTTTTAACTTAAAATATTAAACAATATTAATACATATTGCTGGCTCACTTTATGTAAATTCATTATTGCTCAGAACACTTATAGGTGTGTATCTACATGATACATAAAGCAGTTTTCAAAATTGCTCATATGTTCATATATTACACTTCAATTTGTATCTGTTAATCTAAAGAAAAATCTTTTATTTTCCAAAATTGGCTAAATGTTTCATAATTTCTTAATAGACATTTGAAAATGATTTACATTCTTAAACTTGGAAGAATAAATCATTTTTTCATCTCTCTGTAAATTCCCTTAAATACTAATGAAACTTGCAAAAGATAGTATATTAAGAGATAACAGGTTATCTAGATTTCATTTACATTATTAAAATGGGAAAATCAATAGATCAACATTTTTCCTTTCCAAAAACCCATTGAGTCCTCATGATATATTGTATAATGTAATACAGTAATATAGTGAAATAAAGTAAAAAATCATAGAAAAACAATGGTATTTCCCTAAAAAGTGAATATAATAGAGGAGGCAATTGCTCCCTGTTTTCAATGTAAAGGAAAACTAAATAAACACTGTTAACTATAGGAATGACATAATAATTAAAACTACTTTTAATACTTAAAGGTAACACATAAAATGAGGGTTTTCAAAGAAATTTGCTATCACTCACAGTGGTTTAGGTTCAGTGTGATGTTGAATCTATTAGGTAGGCATTAAATTTCTTTTTGTCTTATAAATTCCATGACAACTTTAAGCGTTAGTGCATGTAAAACATGTACAGTACTTTTCTCAAAGACTGTTACTCTTTAGGTAACCCCAGATAATTGTCTTGCTTCTCCTAGGGGACTAGAGTCATCCCTCAAGGTCTCCTGCTTCTGACTCTTCTTAATTAAAAAGAAAAAAAAAAGAAACAGAAGTTAAATTTTAGCTGATGAAGATAAGAGTACCAGATACTTTGCTAGTTTCTTAATGTGAAATATTGCACAGGCAACCTTTTCATATGATGTAATGAATTCTGTTACCAATTATATGGCCTCTGAGAAGTTGCTCAACAGATGAGCATTAAGCATCAAGTTCTTTAAAAGTTTGCTTACTTGAAGTTCTAATTATCATGAAAATAAATTCTATCTGTGATTAATTTTTATTAACAAAGAAAATGAAGATCCATGATATTTGCTTAAAAATATGCTTTTGAGACTTAAAGGATAAATCTTGTATGTAGTTTTCATTGTGTATGCATGCTTACTCCCACAAGTAGGACTTATCTGGCAGGACCTGAATGAAATCTAAAGGTAACCTACCTGATAGCTTTTACAAAGTCTACAATATGGTTTCACACAAAAGAAGTTTAATTCACAAAGCAAACTCTGAGTTGCCGTTGTGTTGGAGTAGATGCTTCACTATAGAATAACGGGCTTAAAAATATCAATAAGAGGGCGCCTGGGTGGCTCAGTTGGTTAAGCGACTGCCTTCGGCTCAGGTCATGATCCTGGAGTTCCGGGATCGAATCCCACATCGGGCTCCCTGCTCAGCAGGGAGCCTGCTTTTCCCTCTGACCCTCCCCCCTCTCGTGCTCTCTCTCCCATTCTCTCTCTCAGATGAATAAATAAAATCTTTAAAAAAAAAAATATCAATAAGATTAGGAAGGGGAACTTTTCTGTATAGAAAATTATTAATAGTAGGGTTCGTAAGTGAAATGATGTGCTCACAGAAAAATAGCTGTGTTACTAAGTTAACCTAAACTATTTTTTAGAAGACAAAGCCAATTTTTCTGATACAGAGAGTTTAGATACAATGATGGCCAATGTAAAATATCAATTGAGAAGCTCCAAAAATTAGGGATCCATCTTGGAGACATAAAAGCTGAAAAGATGTATAATGAATATTTAGAAAGTGATTAAGCCTATGAAAACTGGCTGGAGATATCACTCACTTCCATTTCCAATATTGAGAGGTGGCTAAAAGAATATAGTATTTGGAGAAATCAAGATAGTAAATAAAATTATATTTTATATAATTAAATGGTTAAGGCTAAAAGTGTGCTTTGGACTCCACAGTACTGTATTTAAAATGAGCAAATAAAATATACCTGGAAGTTTGTACCTTTTGACCTACATCCAATTCTTTCTCCCCCCACCCCTCCTGTGGCAACCACCAATCTGTTATGTTTCTAAGAGTTCAAGTTTTTTTTAAAATTCCACATATAAGCAAGATCATACTATTTGTCTGTCTGACTTACTTCACTTAATATAATGCCCTCAAGTTTTATCTATGTTGCTGCAAATGACAAGATTTCATTCTTTTTTAATGAAATCATCTTTTAATGAAATCATACCACATTTTCTTTATCTATTCATTAACCAACTTAGGCTATTTCCATGTCTTTGCCATGGTAAATAATGCTGCAATGAACATGGAGGTGAAGGTATCTTTTCAAGTTAGTGTTTTTGTTTCCTTTGGATAAATACCTAGAAGTGGGGTTGCCAGATCATATGTAGTTATATTTTTTTCATTTTTTTTATTTTTTAAATTTTATTATGTTATGTTAATCACCATACATTACATCATTAGTTTTTGATGTAGTGTTCCATGATTCATTGTTTGCGTATAACACCCAGTGCTCCATTCAATACGTGCCCCAATTGAATACCCATCACCAGGCTAACCTGTCCCCCCACCCCCCTCCCCTCTAGAACCCTCAGTTTGTTTCTCAGAGTCCATAGTCTCTCATGCTTTGTCTTCCCCTCCAATTTTCCCCCCATTCATTTTCCCCTTCCTACTATCTTCTTCTTTTTTTTCTTTTTACATAAAATCTA
Source organism: Mirounga leonina (assembly GCF_011800145.1). Taxonomy (NCBI): domain Eukaryota; kingdom Metazoa; phylum Chordata; class Mammalia; order Carnivora; family Phocidae; genus Mirounga; species Mirounga leonina. The sequence continues at coordinate 3,827,987 of NW_023270314.1, read as the reverse complement.
TTATTTGTTTCAGAGGTACAGATCTGAGATTCAACAGTCTTACACAATTCACAGTGCTTACCAGAGCACATACCATCCCCAGTGTCTATCACCCAGTCACCCCATCCCTCCCACCCCACCCCCCACTCCAGCAACCCTCAGTTTGTTTCCTGAGATTAAGAATTCCTCATATCAGTGAGGTCATATGATACATGTCTTTCTCTGTTTGACTTATTTCGCTCAGCATAGCACCCTCCAGTTCCATCCATGTTGTTGCAAATGGCAAGATTTCATTCCTTTTGATGGCTGCATAATATTCCATTGTATATAAATACCACATCTTCTTCATCCATTCATCTGTCGATGGACATCTTGGCTCTTTCCATAGTTTGGCTATTGTGGACATTGCTGCTATAAACATCGGGGTGTACCTACCCCTTCGGATCCCTACATTTGTATCTTTGGGGTAAATACCCAGTAGTGCAATTGCTGGATTGTATGGTAGCTCTATTTTCAACTTTTGAGGAACCTCCATACTGTTTTCCAGAGTGGCTGCACCAGCTTGCATTCCCACCAAAGTGTAGGAGGGTTCCCCTTTCTCCGCATCCCTGCCAACATCTGTCATTTTCTGACCTGTTAATTTTAGCCATTCTGACTGGTGTGAGGTGGTATCTCATTGAGGTTTTGATTTGGATTTCCCTGATGCCGAGCAATGTTGAGCACTTTTTCATGTGTCTGTTGGCCATTTGGATGTCTTCTTTGGAAAAATGTCTGCCCATTTCTTGATTGGATCATTTGTTCTTTGGGTGTTGAGTTTGATAAGTTCTTTATAGATTTTGGATACTAGCCCTTTATTTGATGCAGTTATATTTTTTTAATTTTTTGAGGAACCTCCATACTATTTTCCATGGTGGCTAAACCAATTTATACTCTCACCAACGAGGCACATGAGTTTCTTTTTCTCCACATCCTCAACAACATTTGTTACTGTTTGTCTTTTTGATGACTGCTGTTCTAACAGGTATGGGGTGATATTTCTTTGTGGTTTTGATTTGTATTTCCCTGAGGATTAGTGATGTTGAGCATTTTTTCATGGACGTATTTGTCATTTGTATGTCTTCTTTGGGTAAATGTCTAGTGAGTTCCTCTGCCCATTTTTGAATTATTGTTATTTTCTTGCTGTTGAATGGATGAATTCTTTATATATTTTGGCTATTAATCCCTTATCAGATTAGCAAATGTGATTACCAAATATTTTTTCCCATTCTGTAGGTTGCCCATTCATTTTGCTGTGCAGAAGCTTTTTTGTTTGATGTAGTTTCACTTGTCTATTTTTGTTTTTATTGCCTTTGCTTTTGGTTTCAAATCCAAAAGATCATTGTTAGGACCAATGTTGAGCTTACCCCCCATTTTTTCCTCTAGGAATGTTCAATATAGTGACTGTAGTTAACAATACTGTGTTCTACATTTGAAAGTGGCTAAGAGAGAGTAGAGTTTTAAAGTTTGGTTTCTTTTTAATCATAAAAACAGTTTGTAACTATGGGAGGTGATGGATGCTAACAAAATATATTATTATAATCATTTTGCAACATAGGCATAAATCATTATGTTGTACACCTTAATATGTGTTATATATCAGTAAAATTGGAAAATAGTTTAGTAAGTCAAAAAATAAATAAAATGGACTCTTAGAGAAAACTAAGGATATTCTTATCCATATCTCTTTCTGTGTTAGAAGATTATGATGCTCTTCTATATAATACATTGCCAAATATAGAATATGGACCAAATCCATCAAAAGACAGCCACTGTGTAATATTTCCTGTAAGTTTTCTTTTTTTGCTTTTTTCTACTTGAACCCTCCCCTATCACTGCTCTTTCATTGTTACAATTTCTTTAAAATAAATGGAAGTCAAAATATTTAATTTGTTAACACCTCTCATGTTTACTTCCTGGAATCAGTCAAAACCCATGATGAGTTTGGCAGTAGAATAGTTTCTGGGGACACCTTAGCAAACAGATAGACTGAGAGACTTCAAGGGGCTTCTACTCTAGGAAGAATGACAGATCATCAGTGGCCTTCCACTTAGGAGCCTATAGCTATGGCTTGCTGAGAGCTAACTTCGATCAATACTGCTGGAGGAGGTTCACAAACATTATATCGAATCCAAAGAATCTTTTCAGCAAAGTTTTTTTTATCTCCATTTAAAAAAAAACTGTAAGAAAACCTGGATACTGGGGCGCCTGAGTGGCTCAGTCAGTTAAGCACCTGCCTTCAGCTCAGGTCATGATCCCAGGGTCCTGGGATGGAGACCCACATCGGGCTCCCTGCTCAGTGGGGGAGCCTGTTTCTCTCTCTCTCCCTCTGCCACTCCCCCTACTTGTGCACACACGCGCGCTCTCTCCATCATACAAATAAAATCTTAAAAAAAAAAAAAAAGAAAAGAAAAGAAAAGAAAACCTGGCTATTTTTGTACTATTTTGTACTGTTTTGTTTTAAACATTTCCTTTTCATAAGGAGGGCAAATGTTTTGAGTACAAGTCCTGTGAAGCAGACAAGATGTTTATTTCATGGCTACTGGGTAGCTTTTGCTCAATCCCTTGGCACAATTTAGATACTGTCCAATAGAAGAGCAGAAGCACAATTGTTACAGTCAAGTCTTGAAAAGAAAAGAAAAAAAAAAGGTATAAGAAAAATTTGTGAATGTTTGCAGTTGTGCTTTCCAAGCGTAAGTCCTAACATGCTTGGCACTAAATATTTTTGAACCCAGGTTTTAATTTGCTAAGTACATTCATATAAGTTGAAAGCACTCAGGTATTTTATAGAGAGCTTTAAGTTTGTTAAGCAGAAATTTTTGAGAATTGATTATAAAATTTTCTAGGCTTCATATGATATACTTAAGCATAAAATGCTTCAAACCCTATTTTCTAAACAAACTGTAAATGGTATTATTAATCAATTATTGAAACCTCTTTTTAGAATGATTTATGCATTAAAAATTCTCAAAGGAACAATTTAGAAAAGGGTAAATCATTCATTTTTATGCCTCTGACCTTTTATTAGAGTTTGATTTTACTTAGAGTTTGCTTTATTTTAATTTTAATTGCAGTTTTTGTAACATAAACATATATACCAAAACATAGGTATACTATTTTTTAAATTGAGATATACTTGACATATAACATATTAGTTTCAGGTGTACAACATAATGATTCACTATTTGAATATATTGCAAAATGATCACAAGTCTAGTTAACATTCATCACCATAGTTACAGAAATTTGTTTTTCTTGTGCTGAGGACCTTTAAGATCTATAATTTTGTAAATTTCAAATATGTTATATAGTATTATTAACTCTAGACACTATGCTACATATTACATCCCCGTGACTTATTTATAATAGAAAGTATATTCCTTTTGACCTCCTTGACCTATTGCACCCATTCTCCACTGCCTCTGGCAACCATCACTTTGTTCTATCTATGAGCTTCTTTTCTTTTCTTTTTTTTTTTTTAAAGATTCCACATATAAGTGAGATCGTATAGTATTTATCTTTCTCTCATTTGTATCACTTAGCACAATGACTTCAAGGTCCATCCATGTTTTTGCAAATGGCAAAATATTTCATTCTTTTTTATATCTGAATATCCCAACGTATATATACTACATTTTTAAATATGTTCCTTCATCATGGACACTTAGGTTGCTTTTATATCTTGGCTATTGTAAATAACACTACAGTGAACATAAGGGTACGTATATCTTTTCGAGTTAGTGTTTTCTTTTTCTTTGGTTAAATACCTAGTAGTGGAATACTGGATCATAAGGTAACTCTATTTTTAATTTTTTGAGGAAACTCTAAATTCTGTTTTCTGCACCAATTTACATTCCTACCAACAGTGCCCAAGGGTTCCATTTTCTCCACATTTTCACCAACACTTGTTATTTCTTCTCTTTTTGATAATAACCATTCTAACAGGTATGAAGTGAGGAATACTATTCTTTTTAAGAGAAATGACCTTGGAAAAGGAAAGACAGATTACTTGGCCTATTTAAATAATTTAAAAAATTACAGCACATTACAGTCCTATTAAAAATGTAAAAAGTAAAACCTGCTTTATTCTCTGACATGAAGAAAAATAGTTCTGATTAGATGTGATACAGTATCAGGAAGGTTTTGTTGTTGTTGTTGTTGTTTTCAGAGTAGTTTCTCCTATTTCATAAACACTGATGAGTTTTCCCTTCCCTGAAGTAAGATAAAAATATTTGTAATTTAGGAGTACTCCTCTTTGTCATGTATTTCAAGGAATCTAAAGAAATCATAGTACTATTTTTAGCATACTCTCCATCAAGCTGATGAATAAAGCTATGAATTAAGTGAATTTGTGTATTTAAAGTATAATTATAGAGGGTTTTTTTTCCTTTTTTTCCCTTTTTTTTAATTGAAGTATAGTTGACACACAAAGCTACATGAGTTGTGGGTGTACAGCATAGTGATTCAACAACTTTATACATTATTCTGTGTTCATAAATGTAGCTACCATCTGTCACCATCCAACGCTATTAAAATACCATTGATTATATTCCCTATGCTGTACCTTTAGTCCCCAAAGATGTTTCTTTTAATAAAGAAGGGGAGGATTCAATTATTTTCAATATTAAGAAAATCTTTAAAAATCTAGAAAAGTTATTAGTCCTACTTACTGCTGATGACTAACTTTATTCTGGGCATTTGTGTATATAACCAAAAGAATAGGAAAGAGTTGGGATGTAAAATTGCATTTCCTCATGATAAGCAGAAGTTGTTTGAAACAGTCAACAAATAGTTATGAGTACTCACCAAGTGCGAGACTCTAAGTGTTGAGGATACAGTGACAAAACAGATAGGAATGTCTGCCCTCATCTGGGGAGGCAGACATACCAAAAGGTAGAATATTATCATGTCACATGAAAAAAAAGTGCTATGGAGAAAGAAAAATGGGAATGGGCACATGTGCCATACGGCAGGAGTGTGGGTTGTCCTCGGGCCACCTGCTCATGGGATTAGCATTGAGGGACTTATGTGATTAGAAGAATGAGTTAGAAGTGAAATTAAAGCAGAATTCTGGCTCTCTTAATCAAACTGTCAGAGGAATGGATGAGAGAAAGCAGGGTCTGGGGCTCCATCTTCACTCTACCCAAGCATACATTATCTGTAGGTCATACTGGTCATTCTGCCATTTCATTTCATCTCATTCAAATATCAATTTTAGTTCCTACTATGCCAGACATTGTGCTATATATTGTAAATACTAAGATGACTAACACTTCATAACTGTATAAAAAGCTTAAATTCTGGTACCTTAATAATATTTACCAGTATAACTCTGATGTAAATTATTTAAAGATTATATTTTCATGTTCTGATTCATTAAAGCATACATTTATGGTAAATTGTTGTCAGAAAGGGAATTTAACATTCATTAAGGACATTCTCTTGTTCAGGTTCTGGGGAGAACGTTTCATGTACATTACTGCATAAATCACTAAAATAATCCGTTATGATTCTCACTTTAAGACAAGGCAGGGGGAAGGGTATCTAAGTTCATAGAGTAAGCAAGTGGCAAAGCAGACATTGAATCCAAAGTCTTCATTTATTCTTTGGGTCAAAATACATGTACAGAAACCACCACTCCATGAAAGAGATTCATTTTGTAGCTTGATGATACCATCATGATTGCATGTACAATATAGAAAAAAAATATGTGAAAATGTGTTAAAAGATAATTCAATATAATTATACAGTATATATACACAAATACACAGTCACACACATACACACATATATATACATACACACTTCCCTAATGGAGGACTAAGAGATTGAACTCCTCTAAGCAAAATGATCAAGTTTAAGTGATGATGCTTAGAGATTTACATCCTCAAAGGAGTTCTCCTTTCCAGAAGTTGCATACTTATTAGAGCATTCACTACTATATTCTCCTTTTATGTACTGATGGAAGTCTCAAAAGACAAGCTGTCTGTAGCCAAAATATAAAATGCCATGTGCAGTTAGGTCAAACACTCTGATCTGCCTCCCAGTTATTACTGTCACGAAGCTACTTTTTATTTTGTCAGATGAAATAAAAATGTGAGTTTGTTTATGCTTTACAACCAGAAAAACACCATCAAAACCACAAGTTCTTGGGATTTAACAGAAGTAAAATGATCAAAATGGCTGCTTATACAAAACATTGGTTCAGTTCTCTGCCTTATGCTTTGAGGGGAACACATAATTTTAATTACCTCTTGTGTATAGAGGAGAGAAAGACTTTTCTCCAGCCATTTCCTTAAGGTCTGCAATATTTGGAATTGTTCAGCCAGCAGCCACATTGTTGCATGAAAAATCATGCAAATTTCATTTTATGCCCAAAAGGTAAAAATAATTGGGCTTATTAGAAATAGAAATTTTGAGACTACACCACAGTCCTATTTTTTTTTGTTTTTCGTATCTCCTTGTTTACACATAGACACACATACTTTTGTATAAATCATTGTCTCATATACATATTTTATATATATATGAAGTCATTGTGCCCCTGGCCAATAGTAGAAAACCAGAGTTTTAAGAAACTCGAGGAAAAGAGTCTGTCAAAGTCTCTGGACTTACCATCTAACCTTCAGTAGCTGGCAGCCTGAAGCAAATCACTTCACCCTCCTTAGCCTCAGTTTCCTTACATCCATAATCTCCAAATTCTGTAAAAATTCTATTTACATATCAACTCATACTCACAGAATTTATAATTTCCAAATTCAGGGGATCTTTGTTATTGCATTATTTTAGTTGAAGTACTGGATTTATACTTACAGAATCTGAAGATGGATGAAGACTTTGAGTACTAGTTATATATTATTTCTAGATATAGCATTATATTAAAGCCAATGGGTGCTACTACAGAGATACCAGAAGCTTGGGCCACAGTCTTTTTCCAGTTTTGATAATTACATGTCTCAACAATATAAAACTGAACATTCAGGGCGCAGCAGTTCACTGTTAGTCCAGAATCTATGTCAATCATTCTGCTCTACTGATGAGAATTTAAAGTCATAATTTTCCTCCCTAATCACTAAAATAGTTGTTTCATGTTCTGGTGGTTCTTTGATAATGTTTCTAGTTTGCCCTGTGTTGTAACACTCCTTCTATCTGTAAATAAGCATTTTCAAGAAAATGGGTAAAGAAAGACTCATGGATAGGTTGAGGGCAGAGCCCACTATCTTGGCCTTTGGAAGAATCTCTAGGTGTCGAGGTTGAATCTCCTACGTGGCGTTTCTAGGAAATCAATGTTATTACTTCACTTAGGATTGATCAGGTTTTGGGACACTGGTTTATTTTCTATATTTTCTCAAAGAACTGATTTAAATATCAGAACATCATTAATGTATAATGAAGGACATTTTGATCAACTAAAAGATTTCATAATTTCTGCAAGACAAAGAGGACGTGGGACCTGCTTTTTATGACATACTCCCTGTTCCTCCTCCATAAGAATATGGAATGATTATCTGTCCAGAGATATTTATCTTATGGGTATAGCCCTCAGTAACTACATTTTATTTCTCTTTTTTTCCCTAACCTCCATATAAATCCCATGTTCCCGTTCACATTTTCATTAACTCATTGTTAAATATTCCCAAAGTGAGTGCTTATTTTATATAAATGTGCCATTGGTTTAGTGACTTTCTGGGATTAGAGTATGTCATTATTTCTTATCAGCCACTTATTCACAAAACATCTCTGTGTGAGTTCTAAATTGTTTTGCTTCATCAATTTGTCTCCTCATTTTTCAAGTAGAAAAGATATATTTTTTTCTGATCTTCTCTTTAAATTTTTTCAGGATACATAATCGCTTTCTACTTATTAAGATTCCAACAAAAGTCACAAATACAAGCTTAGGCTTTACACATAAGGAAAAAAAATCCAGGGACATATATACTTCATCTTTGTATTTCCAGATAATTGTTACAAAAACTATCCCAACTAGATTTATTTGCTGCCATTTTTTCCTTATAGTTAAACCTTGGTTTTTTGGGGGTTTTACTCATTGTTTTTGTTTTTGTAATTTAAGCCAGTATAGATATAGGTTTGTTTTTCATTATCCTCCATGAGGGAAAAATACAGATGACTATAAATCAATATATCTATTTGTTTTCTTGAATATAGTCAGCACCAAACTGGCATTTCAATAACTAATACCTACCTCAATATAATCCATTATACTTTTGATTCTTCTGATAGTGTGTCACTCTAGTCTTCAAAATGTCAAATACCACATGCAACAGGTTATTTTAATTTTTAATAAATATGTTCTCTCTTCAAATAGTAGCCATTTATAATGTTGTTAAGTACTACTGAAATTCTAGGATCATCTCCAATGGTGTCTGATTGAACTCCTTCCTCTTCTGTTCACATATCCATCTAGACATTATCATCCTTCAACCCTGCCATCTGCTTTTGTCATGTGCATCCCAGAATCATTGCATTTTAGACCTTGAGATAGATCAGAAGCTCCTTTACCATCGAGTAGGCCTCAGAGCCATTTAGCTACTATATTGAAAGCTGTGTAAGGGCGAGCATCATCTTTTCTTTGTAGCCATAATGCTTAGCATAGTCTACCACGCATAGTAGGCATTTAATAATATTTTTAAGTAGATGGATGAATAACCAAATAAACCAAGGATTGACCCTAAACTTTGACCTCCCTTTCTAATGCTTGCTAGTTTCTTTACCACATATTCAGCATCCCAATTCTCAAACATTTAAAACCTAAAGTCTTTTTTTCTTTTTAAGACTTTATTTATTTATTTGACAGAGAGAGATGCAATGAGAGAGGGAACACAAGCAGGGGGAGTGGGAGAGGGAGAAGCTGGGCTCCTGCCGAGCAGGGAGCCTGATGCAGGGCTCGATCCCAGGACCCAGGGATCATGACCTGAGCCGAAGGCAGACGCTTAATGACTGAGCCACCCAGGCGCCCCAAACCTAAAGTCTTATATTAAGCCTGGATAAACTCTCTTAGGGTCTAGATGTCAAATAGTAAAACTTCTTAGGGATTTTTTTTTCTGCCCTTCTTATTCATTAACCCAGCTTAAAGCTCTGGATATATACATCTATCCAATTCAGACTATAAACATTAATTTGTTCATCCATTTAATTAGTGTTTATTGATTTCCTACTATGTGCTGGGTATTTTTAACACAAAAAGGAGCAAAAACAAGTATAGCCTTTGTCTTCTTGAAAATTATAGTCTAGAAAAGGAAAAGAAGAGTAATTAGATAATTTTTTTTAGATTTTATTTATTTATTTGAGAGACAGAGACAGAGATAGCAAGAGAGAGCACAAGTGGGGAGGAAAGGGAGAAGCGTATGTGGGACTCAATCCCAGGACCGTGGGATCATGACCTGAGCCAAAGGCAGACGTTTAACCAACTGAGCCACCCAGGTGCCCGAGTAATTAGATAATTGTAAAAAATAAAGTTTCAACTTTGAAAAATGCACTATTTTCTTATTCTTTTTTTTAAAAGACTTTATTTATTTGACAGAGAGACACAGTGAGAGAGGGAACGCAAGCAAGGGGGAGTGGGAGAAAGAGAAGCAGGCTTCCCGCTGAGCAGGGAGCCTGATGTGGGGCTCGATCCCAGGACCCAGGAATCATGACCTGAGCCAAAGGCAGACGCTTAATGACTAAGCCACCCAGGCACCCCGATATACACTATTTTGAGAGCTCATAATAAAGACATTTTACTTTATTAGTTAAGCTAGGCTTTCCTGAATAAGGTACACATGAGCTTCTATTGAAAGGATAAACCAGAAATTAACCAGTTGATAAGTATGGGGGAGAAAAGTCAGGTAAATTCTTGAGAGAGAAACCAGAAAAGGAATGGAAAAGGCCACCATTTTAAAGCACAGGGAATGCAGAAAAGTATGCCAAGGGAAAAAATTAAAGAAGTAGAGATAATCAGATCATGTAGGGTCTTTAGGTCACGTCAAGATTTGTCTAAGAGGGATGGGAGGCCACAACGGAGAGAAGTGATCAGATTTTCATTTTTAAATGATCACCCAACTTTCAGTGTTGTGAGGGAACTAAAGGGGCATTAAGATGGAGGTGGATAGATCAATTAGTCATCAAGAGAGTTTTCTGACTTGTACAACTAGATGGATGTGGGTGTTATTCATTGAAATAGAAAACTCAGTGTGTCGGGGCGCCTGGGTGGCTCAGTTGGTTAAGCGACTGCCTTCGGCTCAGGTCATGATCCTGGAGTCCTGGGATCGAGTCCCCCATTGGGCTCCCTGATCGGCGAGGAGCCTGCTTCTCCCTCTGACCCTCCCCCCTCTCATGTACTCTCTCTCATTCTCGCTCTCTCAAATAAATAAATAAATCTTAAAAAAAAAAAAAGAAAACTCAGTGTGTGGGAAGATCATGAATTTTGATTTTGGACATGAATATGTGTTTGGAAATAAGTCCTAGGAGAGATGTCTTATAGGAAATTGAATGTATTGACTTAAAGCTCAGAAGAAATTACTTGTATTTGGGTAGTAATTCAAGCTGTGGACATGGAAGAGAGTATAGAATAAAAATAGGGAAAGCCTAAAACTAAACTTTGAGGTACTCCACCACTTAATGCCTATGTACCTAAGGAGCCTGCAAGCAATGAAGAAAGAGCTGACCCAGAAGGAGTGAAATATGGTAAATGTGTGACGGAAGACCAGTGTCAAAAACTATCATAATATCAACTAAATCTGAAACATGTTCATGAGATTTAGTAAAATGGAAATCTTTGGGAATCTCAGCAAGAGCTGTTTCAAAGGACTCATGAGATTAGAGACCAGAATGATGGGTGAGGAGTTGAGTGGATGTCAAAATGGAGATAGTATAGACAACTCTAGCCTCTCTAAGTCTTTGTGATTACGATGTTTGTGACTGCCTGGGGAAGTAAGGTGACTTAATACCTTGGAAATTCTTTTGCCATTGCCTTATTTCTTGTTCTTGCTTTATTTTAAACAAGCTGGTGAAAGAGTCCTACAGTCCCTCCCCATTGGGACTGGCCAGTTTGTTAATTTCTAAACATGATCAATACTTGCTTCCTATACTGCCTAATTGTATCAATAGATTTTTTTATTTAAATTCAACTAGCCAATGTATAGTACATCCTTAGTTTCAGATGTAGAGTTCAATAATTCATCAGTTGCATGTAACACCTAGTGTTAATCACATCACGTGCCTTCCTTAATGCCCATCACTCAGTTACCTCAACCCCTTGCTCACTTCCCCTCCAGTAACCCTCAGTTTGTTTCTATAGTTAAGGGTCTCTCATAGTTTGTCTCCCTCTCTGATTTCTTCCTATTCAGTTTTCCCTCCCTTCCCTCATGATCCAGTGCACTGATTCTTATATTCCACGTATGAGTGAAACCATATGATAATTGTCTTTCTCTGACTTATTTTGCTCAGCATAATACCCTCCAGTTCCATCCATATCAATGTAAATGGTAAGATCTTATCCTTTCTGATGGCTGAGTAATATTCCATTGTGTACGGGTGTGTATCACATCTTTATCAATTTGTCGAGGGACATCTGGGCTCTTTCCATAGTTTGGCTATTGTGGACATTGCTGCTATAAATATTGGGGTGCAGGTACCCCTTCAGATCACTACATTTGCATTTTTGTGGTATATCCCTAGCAGTGCCATTGCTGGGTCATAGGGTAGCTCTATTTTTAACTTCTTGAGGAACCTCCATACTGTTTTCCAGAGTGGCTGCACCAGCTTGCATTCCCACCAGCAGTGTAAGAGGGTTCCACTTTCTCCACGTCCTCACCAACATTTGTTGTTTCCTGACTTGTTAATTTTATTAATAGATTTATAAAGTCTTCTACAAGGCTCAAAGTACAACATAATTGATGACATCTGTGTCCAAATTCCCATTTCCATGACTTCCTGGGTGAGTTTCAATGATATGTCTTTAAGTTTTCTCTGTAACATTTAAGAAATAGAATTTAGAATTAAGGTACATAAGAAAGGTAATATCAGGATGATATATTTGGTATGAGGCAATTGTGGTGTCTCAGGCAGTGAAGATGGACTTATTATTACCTTTACTCCATTTCCTTCTTCCCTTTAAAAAATGCATACCTAATGATTATTCTATACTATATAAGGCACTGTTGATAAATAGGAAAGGTAAATGGAGATAATTATAAATACACTACAAATGCAGAAGAAAGGCTATGTCAGAATAAACAAATATAAGATTGAAGAGAATGGGATTAAGAGAATGAGTGTAAGATTCTTTTGAATGCAAGACTGAGATGCAGTGATAAATAGAGAACTAGTAAGAAAACAAAATGTAGGGCGCCTGGGTGGCTCCGTCAGTTAAGTGTTGGACTCTTGGTTTTGGCGGCTCAGGTCATGATCTCAGGGTTTGAGATGGAGCCTGGCATTGGGCTCCATGCTCAATGGGGAGTCTGCTTCTCCCTCTCCCTTTGCCCCTCTCCCTGCTCATGCTGTCTCTCAAATAAATGAATAAACCTTTTAAAAAATCAAAATTTAACAGAGATTATCTTAGAAACTCTGCACTGGTCTAAAAATAAAGAAATACTGGTTATTGTAATAATCCAGATAACAGTTTTGGAGAGCAAATATAAATAAGAGGCATGTAATTGAAGTATTCTCAAGACTTAGTAAATACTGGGAACATGTCAAAGGGAAAGGCAGTCAGTTTGGAGTCAAAAGGAGCTTTACATGAAAGATATTTTAAAAGGGAGAGATTTTTAATAAGTTAAAATATAATTATTGGCTTCTTAGCCATCATGTGTTAGTAGGACATCCAAACAGAAAAAAATACAAACCCACTGAGAGCTATTGTGCAGCTATCTAAACATTTCCTCAAATACTCTCTGGGAAGGCCCACTCAGTAACCAGCATTTTCTAACATATCCCCTAGATTGATAGAGACAAGTTAGAAAGTCCATTGACTGAAAATATGTCACAAATTTATTTAGTTATATTTACTTACATCAGATTGGAAAGTTAAATTTTACTTTTAGTTGTAAGTAAAATCACTTTACTTTTATTAGTTTATAGTATGTGTTGTGAGTCTGTTCTTAGACAACCTAAAACGTTTCAACTTTGTCATAAGCAAATGTACACAGTACTCTTGATTTCTCATATAAAGTTCTTCTAGAGAAGGTTTAATTTTAAGGAACTAAATTCTAAATTTTATGTCTTTATCCTTCAAACATGTTTGCTTTACTATATTGCCTTGGGGTTTTTTTTTGAAAAATAATTTTAAGCATATTTATGTAGAATTAATCTACATGTGCTATAAGACCTAACAATGACCAAGAATTGTAAGGTAATTTTAAACTAAGCCAAATATACTCAGTGTTATTTTTTTCATATTAGTTGAATAAACATTTGAGTAGAAACTTCAAGTTTGAATAATATTTGTCCAAAAGAGTTAGATTTTTATTTAATGTAATACTAGATACTTTGTTGATATTTAAGGAATTTTACATATTTTTTCTCTAAATCTCTTAATGATTTAAAATTCATATATGCCTAAAAAATGCTTTATTCTCTTTTTCCAGGTTGTTTATTTGAAAAATTTCCTCAGATGATGGCAGTTATGATTTTTATGAAATGCAGAATTCTCTCTTCATTCCTTGCTCTGAACAAGTCTTTAAGTAATTTTTTCCAATATGTGAGTTGTTAGGTTTATTATTTTTGGCTTTTGTCTTTTATTTTGCTTTGCTTGATTAATAATCAAATATTTGGCAATATTTCCTTGACCTAGTAAAATATGTGATTTACTTTAGTCAATGATGTATACAGATAATGATTAAACTCACAGTAATTGAAGTCTAATTATTAACCAGTGATCTAGATAATGAACAAATGAGCCATATGTATCACTGTTCACATACTTGAGGAGATTGAAAGGGTGTAGTGATATCTTCCTATCCAAAATATTGATTGTGTCCCTAGGAGTCTCCTTAAAACTTAAATATCTTTGGGAAGATTAGGTATGTTGGGAAGGTAACTGAATTGGATATACCTTGGGAAAATCAGTTAGTCTTTTTTTTTTATGTTAATCACCATACATTACATCATTAGTTTTTGATCAGTCTTATTTTAGTTTTTTCATTTACAAAGTACAGATAATTTTTGTCACACAGATTGTTCTCTTAAAATAACATCTGTGACTTTTTCAAACTAGAGCAATGATATTAATCTTCAGTTATTCTTTTGATCACCTATCAAATGCATCCCTTAACAAAATTCTAAGGACATAAGGAAGCTTTCAAAGAGGCTTTGGGAAAATGATTGTGGGACTACGACCTTGGAGAAATCGAAACTGTAGTAATAGTACCCAGGAAACTATATCTGTGGGTGGGAAGAAGAGGGAGTTTGAGCTGATATTGAATAGTCAGGCGCATAACTGGGGACCAGAAATACAGTGAAAAGGAATTTTTATTTCCTGGTTTTGTTTCTGGAATATATTCTATTAATAGCCTATGACCTTCCACACCAGATGTTTTCATATGCTTTAGCCACCGAGCAGTTTAATGAGTTAGGCCTACTTTAACAGCAACAAATTATAGAATAATTTGTTTTCTTTTATTGATATACATGTTATATATATGTTTCCACTGTAACGTCCTCATTTGCATAAGTTTAAATAGGCATATGAATTATAGCTCTGAGGCTGATGTACAACAGTTTATTGGTCCCTACACCTGATGCTGGCTTAACAACACATACAGCTCAAATGCTCTATTAGAAACATTTCTTATTTTTCTCCTTATAAAACCTCTGAATTTAACTCTTAAGCCAAGAATGCCATTTTGTTTTCTATCTCTTCATGCATTAATTAATACAAATCATTATCTACTTTTGTGAAATATGTATGCAGTATACAGCTTGGTAATCCATTGTCCCTAATCCTCGATTATATGCAATCTAATGCAAAAAATAAAACATGGACAGATATTTATAATACAAACGTCAAAGTTATAAGCACCACATGGATAATCCAGAATGTTATGGGGGTTCCAGATAGGAAGTGATGATTTTTATCATAGGTAGTGAAAGTGGGCATCTTGGAGAAGGCGCCTTTAGATCTGTACCTTGAAAGATGACTGGTAATCTCCTGAAAAAGACAGACTGAAGATCATTGATGAGCTATTGAAAGTTTTAGAATAGAAAGGTAATATCGGAGAGATGCTTTTGGAAGATGGAAGTGGTGGCTTGAGCCAGATGGATTAGAAAGGAAGGGATGATTCTATAAGTACAAATGCAATTAGGGCAACATTTTAGTAAGTCAGTAGGGGGCACCTGGGTGGTGCAGTTGGTTGAGTGTCCACTCTTGGTTTCTGTTCTGGTCATGATCTCAGGGTCCTAGGATCAAGCCCTATGTCAGGCTCTGCACTCAGTGTGGAGTCTGCTTAAGATTCTCTCATTCCCTCTGCCCCTCTCGCTCATGCTGTCTCTCTCTCCCTTTCTCTCTCTCTCAAATAAATAAAAATTTAAAAAAAAATAAAAAATAGGTCAGTAATTCCCCAGTACTGACCCCCTGCCATAGAAGCACCTGCAAAGATTGTTTTTCCTGTTTTACTGAGATGGAATTGACATATAACATCATATTAGTTTAAGGTATACAACATAATGATTTGATATAGGTATCTATTGTGAAATATTACCACAATAAATTTAGTTAATATCCATCACCTCACAGTTACCGTTTTTTTCTTGTGATGAGAACTTTTAAGATCTCTTAGCAACTTTCAAATACATAATACACCATCGTTAACCACAGTCATAGTGAAATACATTGCAACCTTAGAACTTATAACTAGAAGTTTGTACCTTTTGACCACATTTAACCAATCCTTCCCAACCTCCACTTCCGGCACCCACCAATTTGGTCTCTGTTGTCTATGAATTTGGGTTTTTTAGATTCTGCATATAAGTGAGATCACACAGTATTTGTCTTTCTCGGTCTTATTTTATTTAACATAATGCCCTCAAGGTCCACCCATGTTATCAAAAATGGCAAGTTTCCTTTTTTTTTTTTTTTGGCTGAATAATAGTCCATTATATATATTGTTTATCCATCAATGGACCTTTAGGTCATCTCCATGTCTTGGCTATTGTAAATAATCCTTCAATGGATATTTGAGGGCAGATATCTCTTAGAGATAGTGATTTTCTTTCTTTAGGATGTATGCCCAGAAGTAGAAGTACTGGATCATGTGATATTTTTAATTTTTTGAGGAAATTCCATACTGTTTTCCACAATGGCTGCATCAATTTACATTCCCACCAACAGTGCATGAAGGTTTCCTTTTCTCCATATCCTTGCCAACATTTGTCATTTCTTGTCTTTTTTATGATAGCCATTCTAACAGGGTGAGCTGATACCTCGTTGTGGTTTTGAATTGCATTTTCCTGGTGATTAGTGACATTGAGCATCTTTTCGTGTACCTGTTTACCATTTATATGTCTTCTTTGGAAAAATGTTCAGTTTTTCTGCCCATTTTTTAATCAGATATTTTTTCTGTTCAGTTGTATGAGATCTTTACATATTTTGGATATTAATACCTTACCAGATACATTTTTTAAACAGAAAATTTCCAGGTCTCTCATGAGGCTTTGATTCAATGGGTGTTAGGTAGGGCTGCAGAACCAATGCTAAAAACTTGCCAAGTGATTTGGATGCATAGGCAAGTTTAGGAACCATGGCTTACAATGATAAAGCTTCCAATCCTACTGGTAGAGACTGGAATTAGGATAAGATAATGAGAGCAAAAAAGAAAGAAATGTAAGAATAACATAGAAGTTACTTTACTACTATTAATTGCCAACATTCAAAATGACAATTTTCTACTATTATTTGTATTTTATAAAATGTACTCGCAAAAAGTTTTTTCTTGTTTTATTACATTTATAGGGCATTTAATGTCTATTTCTGACTTTTTTTTCTCTTGACATCACAAATTTTGTCAAAATGTTTCAAAAGTGTTTCTTCCTTCTACTTATGCTGACTGTAATTTTGAAGTTACTTAAAATTTTTAAAGCATTTTAATTACATTGAATTTTAAAATTACTTGTTATATGTATTTTTAGGAAGGAAAATATCAGCTGATTAAGAAAAAAATATAC
Organism: Mirounga leonina; assembly: GCF_011800145.1. Taxonomy (NCBI): domain Eukaryota; kingdom Metazoa; phylum Chordata; class Mammalia; order Carnivora; family Phocidae; genus Mirounga; species Mirounga leonina. The sequence goes on along the minus strand of NW_023270314.1, from coordinate 3,810,812 downwards.
TTCAAACAGTTTTTAGGGCTTTGTTACCTACTTTACATCCTCAATTCTCTCTCTCCATTAAGATTCCCAAATGCATAAGAATAGAAGCTGTGATTTATTTTTAAATGTACATTTAACATATTGGTATTTAATTATGCTATGTTTATAGGGATGTTTTATTCTAATTTTAATCAGATGTTTCTAGGTATAAATGAAATATAGTCTTATTTTAATTAAATGGTAGACTATGCTAAAATAAAATAGAAAAAGCTAAAAGAAAAGAACCCTAATGCAAGATTCAGTTTTCAGTTGTTGATTTTGTAAATGTAAAGCAGCTCAGCTTTCTAGCTGAGCCAGCCAGACAAGTTTAGAAATTATGTACGGTACCCATCTGTTAAGCCAGGATTTTCTTTTATTTAATTTCATTGAAATGTCTGAATATATTACGTAGCTAAATATATGGTTGTCTGTTGAATATTAGAATTGTGGCAAAACCAACATTCTTATTAGAAGTAAATGATAATACAGGTGATTACAGACAAGGTCATTCAGAACTTATTTTTTAGTAAGGCTCAGATTTTTTTATTGAAACTAACATTCACTTGATGACATTTCTCCTTTTAATTCCAAAGTTCAGTTATAGCTAAATCCATTTATTTCCCTTCTTTTTGTTTACTGGATACTAAATATATTTAGTTTATTGCTTACTTGTTGATCTGTTCTCTTGAATTATACAGTTTTCTTTCCCTATTGATGTACATAGAAAATGAGTATTTTTTATTTATAAATACCTTGTTTAGTTGCACCTACTGAGACTATGAAGACCCCTTTTTAATTACATCTTGAAATTTATTACCTGTCCAGTCTCTGGGCCTAAGATTTATGAAAGCATAGTATTTAATGCTGTTTTGCTAGCTCATTTCTTTTCAAGAAATATACCCTTGAAAACTTTTCTGTTCAGTCTCAGTATAAATTCTCAAGCAGTTACAACTGACCCTGTGCTTTATCAGAAAGTTCTTTCCTATACTGAGTTGAAATGTTTTGTTTTTTTTCTATTTCCACCTGTAGCTCAATCCCTGTGGCTATGCAGAACAAATCTATTCCATACAACAGCCTTGCAAGTATTTGAGAATGGTTATACTCATACTCCTACATTATTGCCCTAGGCAGTTTTTCATGAGTCATGGCTTTGGTTTCTTTACCATCCTGCCTTCAAATGTATCCCAACTGGTCGATGTAGCCAGAGCTTACTGCAGGACACTGGCATTAGTCTGAACATAACAAAATAAAGTAGGACCCACACTAACCTTGTTCTTGAGAATATATTTCCATTAAGAGCCCTCACCACCTAGCCACACATAAGCATACTCGCCTGATCAGATTAGCTTTTAAATTGTTTCATAGTGTTGTCTCATATTTAATGTAAAGTCAAATAGAATTTTGGGCATGAGGTAGAACTCAAAAATCAGTTATTGGATAAAAAAAAGGACACAAAAAATATTTAGTTAAACCTTAAAAACTCATGTATTTATTGAACAAATCTTTTAGAAATTTTTAAAGCCACACATTGTCAAGAGACTTTTAAGTCTTTCATTAAATTAAGTACTGTTATATCAAATCCTATATAAAATAATTTAGTTCAAATGTTCAGGTAAGTAACATAGATTTTTTTTTCTTAAATAAGACTGTACCATTCATGCTCTGAGTGGGCTTGATTCCTCAAGGGAAGAGACCAGGAAAACATTGATGTGAGAAGAGACATTTCCTTGTTGGTCTCTCCATTTCAGGAAGGTTGCCTGCCAAGGCCTCATCCCTATCTGTACAACTGCCAGCATCAGTCCATGCAGCATGCATGTGTAATTTGCTTTTCTGGGGAACTACATCAGGGCAGGTTCACTGAGAGCTTCAGACTCAGATGAGAGGGCTGCTCTGAGGACATAGAAGCTGCTTATATTTCGGTCTTTTTTCAATCTAGGAAGATACAGCTCTTGGTAAGTATAGAAAAGGCAGTCCTGGCTAGAATGACAATGTTCTCCTGAACACTGCAAATGATCCTCCTGGTAGATGCATTCTTCATGTAGCATTGTTCATCAGAGTACCACCTAGATACATACAAACAGAGCAATATGGAGAGAGACCAGTTGGGACCCAATTTTATATAAAGGATAGTCTTCATAGAATTATTTATAATTGGAAGAAAAAAGATACCACCTAAGTGGTCAACAATTACAGTATTAATTATAGTACCTCCATACAAGGAAATGCTATACATCCATGGATGGTGATACTAAAGAAAAACCCTCAATATTTCCATAAAATATTGATGAGATATTAAAACAAAAATTTCAAGGTAGTATGAATATAGTATTTCATTGTTAAAACACATAAGTGATGTATTTGGAGAGAGATAATAATTGAGAATGAGATGCAGAGACAGAAGGAGAAATAAAAGATTATAAACCATAATTTTAAAGGATTTGTCACTGGTGACTTGTTATTTTAATTTCCGTATTTATGCTTGCCTGTGTTATGCAAACATTATATAGGCAATAAAGTTACAACTTTTATAATAAAAGTATATTATTAAAAAGTTAAACAATCATGACAGGTATAAAAGTAAATTTTCTAAGTTATAAACAACAGAAATCAGCTCTAGCAAACTTGAGCAAAAAGGGATGTGATCAATCAGCAGGGTGGCTGGATCCATGATTGAGAAAGATGTCAAGGGAAGCAGATACAAAGGGAAGCCAGGATAGCTAAACAGAGCCAAATCAGGCAAAATAAGGGAATAGTCTGCTTAAAACTCTTCCACTGATATTGTTTACCAATGGACAGTCACTTGACACCTCTGCTCCCATCCCTGGAATAATTACTAACTCTCCTTACATCTTTTACCTCACTTTATTAAGACACAAATGTCCAAGGTAGGATGGTGTATGTTATTGGTTCACAACACAAAGCATATGTCTGTATCCAAACTTCCAGGGCCCTGCATGACTAATTCTCTGCTTCTCTTGGCTTCAGGTGGAGACACCTCTTCCATTTTGAAAGTAGGGGAGGCGGGTGGGGGGATGGGTTAGCCTGGTGATGGGTATTAAAGAGGGCACGTACTGCATGGAGCACTGGGTGTTATACGCAAACAATGAATTGTGGAACATTACATCAAAAACTAATGATGTAATGTATGGTGATTAACATAATAAAATTTTAAAAATGTAAAAAAAAAATTATTACCTCCCTTCAAAAAAGGGTATTGAAGGCTAAGTAGTGACAAATGTTCTGTACATCATGTTTTCAAATAGGATAGTAAAATACTGTTTAATACTCCTCTAGAGATTCTTAAAATCCTTAAATAAGATCCTTAAAATAGAATTTTATCTGTACAAGAAATTCTAATAGTGTTTGCCACAATTCCTATGACTCTGGAACATTTCAATAATGTGTATTTATGTGGTTCAGGCATAACAGAAATGCATTCTCCTGAAGACCAATACATAAACTGATTCATGCCTCCATTGCCAGTCTTAGACACCATATATCAGTGTCAATATATTGTAGAGTATCATTTTTTTTAATTGAAGCATAATTAGCATACAGTGTTCTGTTTCAAGTATACAATATAATGATTCAACAATTCTATACATTACTCAGTTCTTATCAAGATAAGTGTACTCTTAATCCCCTTTATCTATTTCAGCCATATCTCATCCACCTCTCCCCTGGCAACCATCTGTTTGTTCTCTGTATTTAAGAGTCTGTTTTTCTGTGTGTTTTTTTTCTCATTTTTGTTTGTTCATTGTTTTATTTCTTAAATTCCACAGATGAGTAAAATCATATGGTATTTGACTTTCTTAGTCTGACTTATTTTACTTAGCATTATACTGTCTAGGTCCATCCATGCTGTTGCAAATGGCAAGATCTCATTCTTTTTTTATGGCTGAGTAATATTCCATTGTGTGTATATGTGTTTGTGTGTGAGTGTGTGTGTATATAATTTTTGTATGTCTTTGTACTGGATGAAACAGCAAATTTAGGTCCAAGATGAGATAATAGATAATATTTTCAAGTCAAATATCCTTTACCATCACTACAGAAATTTCAGTATATTTTATCTTGTATCAAAAAGTTATACCTAAATATTTATTTCTTTATAAATACTTCCTTAGGGCTACACAACAAACCCAGAGAGGTGCAAAATTACTTGACTTTTCTCCATGCAATTCCAAATCAAATAAGATTATCTGAACTATGAGCTTCTGTGATCAATTTGGAGATCTTGAACTGAACTGTCCCTTATGCTGAACATAGGAGATAGTTCTCCATATTTAACACCATTGTCCCAGTGTGTACCAGCATTTCCATACATTGTATGTACTCAACAAATTTATAGTAAATGCATAAATAATGGAATTATATAGCATAAGGAACTTGGAATTGCAAGACCTATCTTCAACTCTAGGCTTTGCCACTTGCTGATTACTTAGTTTTGGGCAAGTAATTTAACATCTTAGAATGCAGGCATATTTATTTATAAAATTTAAAAAATAATTTTCTTGGGCCATATTGAGAGAGATACGTAAACAACCTTCAAAAATTATAAATAATAACCATTATAAAGCCATTTCTAACACAGAATGACAATGGTCTTAATATCATGGACTCACAGTGTCTCTGTATTGAAAGAGACCTTGAAAGTCATTAAGTTCAGCCATACCTCTGGTGCTTGATTATCTTTCTAAGTAAAGATGTGATGGATATAAAATGCTTATTTTATTTTACGCAGAAGAGATCATTAACTCTGTCCCCAATATGTCTTAGAACATTTCCTTTGAGTTACAAAGGAGTGTTATTTTCTATTCTTTACTCCACTCTTTAATCCTCACACAACTCCATTAGATAGGTGCTATTCAAATCTCTGTTTCATAGATGAGGAAATCTAGAAAATAATTGTGATGTCACTTGCCAAGTTTCCACAGCTAGTAAGTTGTAGAGCTTGGACTTGATCCCAGATAGCCAGGGTGCAGACAGTCTCCAGAATTTTAAATGACCATAACCAGCACAGCGTACTGTCCCCAGGTAAAGTGCAATGTAGGAATCTCCTCTGCTCCCTGCATATAATTGTGGATGGATGTAAGAGGCATCCTTTTAAATGTCATAATAGTCTAGAGCCTAGACCAGCACAGTCCCATATTACTTTCTGAGATAAAGGAAATGTTCTATATCTGTACTGTCCAATATAGTAGCTAGTAGCCACTTTTGACTTTTGAGCACTTGTTATGTGCTAGTCTGATTGAAGAACCAACTTTTTAATTTTAATAATTTAAATTAAATAGCTACATGTGGCTAACAGCTACATAGTGAGCACTTATTGAACAATGTAGTTTTAGTCTTCGGTCAATTCTCTCATATTTTTTCTCCTTTGGCATATATCAAAACTGCATTTATATGTGCAACGCTTTCCCTAGTTGGAGCCAGGGAAGACAAAGTAGTGGCAAGAATTTAGAACAGTACTCGGGGCGCCTGGGTGGCTCAGTTGGTTAAGCGACTGCCTTCGGCTCAGGTCATGATCCTGGAGCCCCGGGATCGAGTCCCGCATTGGGCTCCCTGCTCGGCAGGGAGTCTGCTTCTCCCTCTGACCTTCCTTCCTCTCATGCTCTCTGTCTCTCATTCTCTCTCTCAAATAAATAAATAAAATCTTAAAAAAAAAAAAAAAAGAATTTAGAACAGTACAAATAATTCCTGTATTCCTTCACTTGTAACCTCCAAGATTAATTCCCTGTGTGTGTGTATGTGCGTATGTGTATGATTATTTCCCTGAACCATTTGAGACTACACTGCAGGCATCATTCACCTTCCTTTACAAAATACTTAAATGTGTATTTCCTAAAAGTAAAGACATTATCTTACATAAATCAGGAAATTAACATTTATTAGTCATAATGCTATTATCTAATCTACAGACTTTATTCAGATTCCAACACTTGTCCCAATAATGTCTTATATCCAAGTAAATACCATCCTTAGGCTTTGCATTTAATTCTCTTTAGTCTCCTTTATTCTGAAACAGTTCCTCCATATTGATTTGCATTTCATGACATAGATATTTTTTAAATGACATAGGCCAGTTTGCAGGCTTTCTCTCAATTTAGGTTTGTCCAATGTTTCCTTATGATTAGATTTATTTGTGCACTTTCATTAGGAAAGTGCAGAAACAATAAAATGATGGTAGGAACAACGGGGTGGTAATGTATCCTTTGTGGTGCATCATATCAAGAGGCACATGATATCCATTTGTCCCATCAGGGTGATGTTAACTCTGATCACTTTGTCAAGATTCTGTCTACCAGGAAGGTGTTTGCTAGTTAAGATTATAATCCTTTATTTATTTTGATGCTCAATTGTCCACATGTGGACAGAGAAAGCCTTCTCAAGCTGGCCCCTATATCTTTTTGACATGACTCCAAGATTATTTGAGTACAACCCTTATTTCTGGCACAAGAAGAGTTTTAGACTCTTTTTTTTTTTTTTTTTTTTTTACTTTCCCCAACTAGCCTTGGAATCAGTAATTTTCCCAAAATGCCTAGAATTATTTTTGCCCTTTAAGATTTCTTTTTGAAAAAAAAAAGGTATTTGGAAATCAAGATCTTGGGGCCAGTTTTGTTTCTTGTTGCTACTGGATGTGATTGTTTTTAGGCCTTCTCAGCAGATAGAACTAGGAAGTACACATACACATAGTGTATATATGGTACATACACCCAAATCTCTGTGTATTTTATATTATATAATTATATACCTACATATTTCTGTATCTTTTTTTTAAAAGATTTTATTTATTAATTTGACAGAGAGAGAGAGAGCGAGAGCAGGAACACAAGCAGGGGGAGTGGGAGAGGGAGAAGCAGGCTTCCCGCTGAGCAGGGAGCCCGATGCGGGGCTCGATCCCCAGACCCTGGGATCATGACCTGAGCCGAAGGCAGACGCTTAACGACTGAGCCACCCAGGCGCCTCTACATATTTCTGTATCTTAAAAGCTGTAAGTTGAAACCGACATCTCTAATTCCAACCAACACCATGGAGTTTCATGCTCTTTCCCTTTTCTCATATTTGTAACTCTTCTCTGACAGTTTAAAACCTAGCTCCTGTTACCCACAATGTATTTATTTGTTCATTCCTAGAATATAAAGAAAATAGTTTCAAAATTATTAACCCACGAATATGAGAAAAGATACCTACTATGTAGAGTTCAATATTTGTTTAGAATTCTTTGTGTCTTCAGCCTGAGGATATTTGGTCCAAATAGTTTAAAAGTTACCTGAAATTTCCCTTCTGCCCCATAGCCAGTTGTGGCTGTTACTCATTGGAAATGTAACTCTTGCGTTTTTTAAATTTCTACTTTTTTTTTTTTTTTTTTACCCCTTGCCTATTTTTTTTAAGTAAGTGAAACATTACAAATTTCTCAAAATCAAAACTCTAACAGAAATTACAGTCAGGGTCGTCTGGGTGGCTCTGTTGGTTGAGGGTCTGCCTTCAGCTCTGGTCGTGATCCTGGGGTCCTGGGATTGAGACCCACATCGGGCTCCCTGCTCGGCGGGAAGCCTGTTTCTCCCTCTTCTCCCAGCTTGTGTTCTCTCTCGTTGTGTCTATCTCTCTCATTGTGTCTGTCTCTCTCTCTCTCAAATAGAAAAAATAAAATAAAATCTTTAAAAAAAAAAAGAAATTACACTCAAAAATGTTATTCTTCCCACCCTTTCTTCATAGAAGTTTAGAGGAGGTTTATAAATAAGATTATAAATGTTTATATTTTGCAAACTACCTAGCACCTATTTAGATCCCCAAAAGTCTGATCTAGCTACTCATTTAATATTGCTTTACCTATGTTCAAGCTTCATACATTTTCCTCTCTCTACGAAACCAAATTGGAATGCAAATATGTGCATAAAATGCTTCTCAAGATTGGATATTTGAAACCTTACTAGTAATAGATTATTTGCATCCTTGTCACAATTGATCACAAAACACTATTGTGTTTAGTTTCCTAATTAAGAATTAGTGGACTGTTTTATTCCTTAAAAAGTAGAATGTGGTTATTGCATATGGGATAAGCATAATGTTGTTGCAGGAGTAACGTACAAAACATATCAGAGTCACACCTCATTTCAGTGGTGCCTTAAATAGCTGTAATTCTGTATGAAGGTTATAATTGTTAGTTGGAGTGAAACAAATAAAGAGTCCTGAGGCATGTCTGAAGAAATGAGCAGATTACATGCTTAACTAATTATGAGCGATAAGGCTTCTAGATTAGGTCATGCTCCACAAAAGGAAGGGAGGAAGAAGCATTGCGCCATTAGAATCACTTTTATTTTAATGCATTTCTCTTATGAAAAAGCTTTGTTTCTGGAAGCATTGCTGCGTTTTCCTCCTGAATTCTGTGCATACTTTAAACTAGTCATTCTATTATGTATACTTTGCTAATACTATTTGACAAATATTTCAGAGAACCGATTCCTTCTCATGGTTAAACATTTGCAGTAAAGGGGCGCCTAGGTGGCTCAGTCGTTAAGCGTCTGCCTTCGGCTCAGGTCATGGTCCCAGGGTCCTGGAATCGAGCCCCATATCGGGCTCTCTGCTCCGCGGGAAGCCTGCTTCTCCCTCTCCCACTCCCCCTGCTTGTGTTCCCTCTCTCCCTGTCAAAAAATAAATAAAAATCTTAAAAAAAAAAAAAAAAAAAAAACCTTTGCAGTAAAAATTCTGGATCAAATCTGAGGCATTTCTTCCATTGGGAGAAATATATATATTTCTTTTTATGATCACATAAAAGTTACTACCGTTCATAAAAAAATTTAAAACACATTTAATTTTACTGTGATTTTATAACTAAGCAGTAGAAGAAACAAGGAAAAGTGTATTTATAGAGAACTCATGAATGACAAAAATTACTATGAATCTTAAACCTTTATGGGAAGTAAATACAGATAATATATTAAGACCAAAAATGTAATAACCATGTAGGTATCAGCAACATGACAATCTCCCTATGATTGTTATTTTTAAATATACTTTCTACATTATTGATAGTATATCAAAACATATTTTCTTGTCCATATCTTAATAGCAGTGGAAACTTAGGGTTGTTAAATTACCAGTTGCACATACTTAAAATGTTAGTTCTAATACATTTTTAGTAAATGTCATATCTCAAATTGGAAGGGAAAATTTAACATACTATCTTGTAGCACAGATATATTAAAGTCTTTTTATATATGAATAAGCATTTTCTAACATATCTCCAGTTTCACTACAAATTTTTCAAAGCAATACACAGCTGTGTCCTGCTTATTTAGTACCCAGTTTCCACATTTGTGGATCTCATCTTCCAAATGAGGAACATACCACGGTCCCTTAGAACCCAACTCTTCTCCATGCAATGGCTGTGGTTTCCAAGGCCCCTCATTTCCCTGCATCACCGGCACTCCTGAAGATTTCTTTCTTTTCTGACCTCTCATGTATCCTTTATATGTCCACCTCTCTCCTTGCCCCAGGAAGGAACTTCCAACTATCATCACCAGATTTCTTTGGTGTCTAGCTGCATACTGCACCGCAGAATTTCCTTGCAATGCTTTTGGAAACCCAATCTTTATGTAAGTTATTTCTATGAGAAATTGGGGTTCAATGTTCTAAGCAATTTAGCTATAAATTTTAAGACTACCATGGATCATAATTTTTAAATTTTTTATTTCCCATCATTGTGACATGTCCCATTTTTTAAATGTGACCAAGGAATCATGCCTAAATTTTCTTGGTCCTTTTGAAATACCTTGCCAAATATCTAGAGTAGCTTTCTAACTAGCTAATGTTTTTCCCCTTCCTTTTTGGTCTGACTTAAGTATTGAAGAGAAATTATCTTAATAAATTTCTTTTCCTTCTCCAGATGAAATTGTTATCATGGCAAAGAAAAACATTTATGAGCTTTTCCACTTCCAATGCAATGAGGTTTTCAATAGATATCAGGCAACTCATCAGGCCCCTATTAGTACAAAAGCTTGCTTTTCTCTTGCCTGATTTTGTAATTATCATTAGGAATAAAGTACTCATAGCCTCCAGCCAGGTATCCAGGATGCTTCTGTCTGCATTTTTATTAATTTCTCCCAGTACTCCTCTGTATGCTGCTTCTAAAAAATATATAGATTCCTTGATACCATATTTTTCATTATTTCTCTCCACTTTTGCCTACTGGGACTTGAAAGTGTACATTTGAACACAAAGTAAGTAATACTAAGTGACACAATTTTTTAAAAATCTACTATTATAAGATGGGTGAAAGTATCGCTTTGAAAGATGTAATTTATAAACAGCAATAAAGAGTTTTGGACATTTTCTCTTGGCTGATCTCATTAGTAACTACTGTAAGAGTCATTTGACACTCCATTTTAAAGTGTAAATATTTGACTCATGCTCAAATAGGAATAATTTATATAAGATGTATCATATGATAGCTTACATTTGGGCATAATGCATTACCCCTGCATTTAATCATTTCTAAAAGATGGTACAATTAAAGAACATAGATGTTTTTATTTTTATTTCTATGCTTATTTTGCCCTTGAATCAATTAAATGATAATCCACCACTCAATGCCGCTTAAAAAAAATAAGGGTCAAAGAAAAATAATGACCTTAGAAAAGTTTGTGACTTCATTTTAAAAAAAAAGAGGAAAAAAGAAACATAAAAAAATTCAGAACTTGGGAAACAGAAATGATACAACAAATAGGGCATCTCAGGAAATCTGAGAATATCCTAAACCTGGTCATGGTTGTTATTGATAGTTATGCTAAAAAATATAGTAAATTTTAACACATTCTGAATCATGAATATAATCACATTGGGGTTATCTAACAGGGATTATCCTAATCTAGCTCGTATGTCCATTTTGAGAACAAAGAATATAAAAGCTTGTGTTTAATTTTTCTCGTAATTATCTGGAAATATGGTTAATAGTTTTAATCCAGAATTTCCTGTATAAGAAGAGAATAAATTAGAAATAATGCTGTTGAAGATGAAGATCACATACTACTAGCAATAACAAGGAACCCAATATAAAACCAAAGCATAAAGATGTTAGAAACCTAGAGCATAAAGTAATATTAAGTCCCATATTTCAGGAAGGATAATAAAACAAAATGTTATCAGTTGGAGTCTACCAAAAAAATTTGGTGTTATTTTACCTTATAGTTAGAAGTGATCATTCCATGATGTGAACATCGTAGCTGGAATGTGACACTGCCTTCTATGCCCACAAAAGGGGCCAACAACACAGTGACTAGTTGGTACCGTATCCTGACCTATATCTAATTCATTTCTATCCTAAACATGATTTAAGTAAGCATCTGCTAGTCACAGGGTAGTTTTAAGGTGGAACTTAAGACTGCTAACTAAAAACAAAACAAAAAAATAGCATTGCAGAAAATTATATATAATTTGTCCTATGTCTGAAATAATGATAAAGGAAAACGGAATAAATACACAAAAAGTTACTAATAGCAGTTATTTGGGCAAAGGTAGAATTTTTATTCAGTAATTGTACTTTAATAATTCTGTAGTGTTTGATTATCAATTAGCAGTTATCACATATCTAAGAAAAGATAACTTTTCAAAAGATAAACTTTACAGAAAAGTCAGCTGATATAATAAAGTCACAGAATTTGTAGTCAAAACATGACAACTCTAGCCACATGATATCATACATGTCATGTATTTCTTCTGAGCCTCGGTGTTCTTGTCTGTAAAATATGATCAATAACAAAATTACTAAGCTAAAAGTTTGCAATGTATGAGAAAGTGCTTTATAAGCTGCAAATAGCAAGATACATTTGGTAGTTATATATGTACAGTTTTTATATTGAAACATAATTAACATACGTTATATGCATTTCAGGTGTACAACATACTGATTCAACTATTCTGTATATTACTCAGTGCTCATAAAGATAAGTGTATTTTAATCCCCTTTGTTCCCTGTAATTGAGGTTTCTTTTTTTTTGTTTGGTTCTTCATTTTCTTTTTTGGATTCCACATATACATAAAATCATATGGTATTTGTCTTTCTCTGACTTATTTTACTTAGCGTAATGCACTCTAGGTTCATCCATGTGGTCACAAATGGTAAGATCGCATGCTTTTTATGGCTGAGTAATATTCCATTTGTGTGTGTGTGTGTGTATAACATCTTTATCCATTTATCTATCAATGGACAGTGGGGTTGCTTCCATATTTTGGCTATTGAAAATAATGCTGCAGTAAATATACTGGAGCTTAGATCTTTTTGAATTAGTGTTTTTGTTTTCTTTGGTAAATACCTGGTAGTGGAATTACTGATTAAATGTTATTCTATTTTTAAATTTTTTTTCAGGCACCTTCATATTGTTCTGCATACTGTTGTATCAGTTTACATTCCCACCAACAGTGTACAAGGGTGGTTTTTTCTCTACATCCTCACCGACACTTGTCATCTTTTTGGTTCTAGTCATTCTGACAGGTATAAGGTGATATTTCATTGTGGTTTTGAGTTGCATTTTCTTGAGATTAGTGATGAGTATCTTTTCATGGTCTGTTGGCCTTGAGTAGGTCTTATTTAGAAAAATGTCTATTCAGGTCCTCTGCCCATTCTAATCAGATTATTTGCTTTTTTGGTGTTGAATTGTGTTAAGTTCTCTATATATTTTAGATATTAGCTCCTTATCAGATATGTCATTTGCAAATAACTTCTCCCATTCAGTAGGTTGCCTTTTCATTTTGTTGATTACTTCCTTCACTGTGCAAAAGCTTTTTATTTTTGCTTCTATTTCCCTTGTCTGAGGAGACCTATGTAGAAAAATGCTGCTAAGGCTAATGACAAATTACTGCCTATGTTTTCTTCTAGGAGTTCTATGGTTTCATGTCTCATATTTAGCTCTTTAATCCATTTTGTTTATTTTTGTGTATGGTGTAAGAAAGCTGTGTAGTTTCATTCTTTTGCACATAACTGTCCAGTTTTTCCAGCACCATTTATTGAAGAAATTGTCTTTTCCTCATTGTATATTGTTGCCTACTTTGTTATAAATTAATTGATCATATAAGCATGGGTTTATTTCTGGACCCTCTATTCTGTCCTGTTGATCTATGTGTCTATTTTTGTTCTAGGACCATAGCATTTTTATTATTCCAGCTTTGTATGATATCTTGAAATCTGGGATTGTCATATCTCCAGCTTTGTTCTTCTTTCTCAAGATTGCTTCAGCTTCGAGGTCTTTTGTAGTTCCATACAAATTTTAGGATTATTTGTTCTAAGTCTATAAAAAATGCTGCTGGCATTTTGATAGAGATTACATTGAATTTGTAGATTGCTTTGGGTAATATGGACATTTTTGTAATGTTAATTCTTCCAATCCATGAGCATGTAATAAGAGCATGGATTGTTTTCTTAATTTCTCTTTCTGCCATTTCATTACTAGTATATAAAAATGAAACAGACTTCTGTATATTAATTTTGTATCCTGCAAATTTACTGAATTCATTTATGAGTTCTGGTAGTTTTTTGGTGGAATCTTTAGGATTTTCTATATACAGTATCATGTTGTCTGCAAATAGTAACAGGTTTACTTCTTCTTTACCAGTTTGGCTGCCTTTTATTCCTATTGCTGTGGCTAGGACTTGCAGTACTATGTTGAATAAAAGTGGTGAGAGTGGACATCCTTGTCTTATTAGTGATCTTAGGGGAAATGCTCTCAGTTTTTTCCCATTGAGTATGACGTTAGCTGTGAGTTTTTTATATATGGCCTTTATTATGTTGAAGTATATTCCCTCTAGACCTACTTTGTTGAGAGTTTTTGTCATGAATGGATGTTGTATTTTGTCAAGTGCCTTTTCTACATCTATTGAGCTGATCATATGTTTTTTTTATCCTTTCTCTTGTTAATGTGATATATCACACTGATTGATTGCAAATATTGAATCACCCTCATATCCCTGAAATAAATCCTACTTGATCATAGTGAATGATTCTTTTAATGTATTGTTAGATTCAGTTTGCTAATATTTGTTGTGGATTTTTGCATCTATGTTCATCAGAGATATTGGCATGCAGTTTTCTATTATTTTATTTTTTTTCTTTGTAGTGTCTGTCTAGTTTTACTGTTAGGGTAATGCTGGCCTCATAGAATAACTTAAGAAGTTTTCTATTTTTTTTGTAATCTTTTGAAAAGAATATGTATTAACTCTTCTTTAAATGTTTGGTAGAATTCATTTGTAAAGCTCTCGGTCCTTTGTTTGTTGGGAGTTTTTGATTACTGGTTCAATTTCATCACTATTAATTGGTCTGTTCAAATTTTCTAGTTTTTCCTGATTCAGTTTTAGGTTATATGTTTCAAATTTACCCATTTCTTCTAGGTTGTCCAATTTGGTGACATATAGTTTTCCATGATATTCTTATAATCCTTTATATTTCTATAGTGTCAGGTGTTATTTCTCTTCCTTTGTTTCTGATTGAGTTTTCTCTCTTTTTTTTTTTTTAGTAAGTGTTGCTAAAGGTTTATCAGGGGTTTTTTGTTTTTGTTTTTGTTTTTGTTTTATCTTTTCAAAGAACAAGCTCCTGGTTTCCTTAATATGTCCCCTTTTTTTGGTCTGTATTATTTCCTTCATTCTATCAGCTTTGGCCTTTGTTTCTATTTTTCTAGTTATTTCAGGTGTAAGGTTATGTTGTTTGAGATTTTTCTTGTTTCTTGAGGTATGCCTGTATTGCTATAAACTTCCCTCTTAGGACAGTTTTTCAACATTCCCAAAATTTTGGACCATTGTGTTTTCATTTTCATTTGTCTTCATGTATTTTTAAATTTCCTCTCTGATTTTTTAGTTGACTCATTCATTGTGTAGCAGTAGGTTGTTTAGCCTCCATGTATTTGTGTTCTTTTCAGACTTTTTCTTGTAATTGATTTCTAGTTTTATACCATTGTGGTCAGAAAGGATGCCTGATAGATTTTTAATCTTCTTAAATTTATGGAGACTTGTTTTGTGGCCTAACATGTGATCTAATCTGAAGAATGTTCCATGTGCACTTGAAAAGAATGTGTATTCTGTTTTGGGATGAAATGCAGTGCTAGGTTCATCAGCTCTACTGTGTTGTTCAAAGCCACTGTTTCCTTACTGATTTCTTTTGTGTGGATGATCTATCCATTGATGTAAATGGGGTGTTAAAATCCCTTACTATTCCTGTATTACTGTCAATTTCTCCCTTTATGTGTGTTAATAATTGTTTTGTCAATTCAGGTGTTCCTATGTTGGGTGCATAGATACATAAGATTTTTACATATTTATAATTTTAAACATTTATAATATTTACATAGATATCCTTTTGTTGGATTATTTCCCTTATTATGTAATGCCCTTTTGGCTCTTGCTACAGTCTGTTTTAAAGTCTATTTCATTTAATATAAGTATTACTAGTTATTCTATATAGCTAGAGGTTGGAAAGTGGTCAAAGCTTAAACATAGTTAAATGATATCACCAAAATTTGATCTATTGAACACAATTCATCTCTTCAAAGGCTCTAGGTAAAGTGAGCAACAGATAAAGCCAGGGCATAAATTTTAGGGTGAGACAGATTGAAGCTCAGATCCCATTTCTATCACTTTCATAATCTTGTGCATATTATCTTCTTTGAGCCTCATTTCACTCATCTGTTAAATGACAGTAAAAATAATAACTATCTCATGAGGTTGTCTGTAGAAAAAATAAATGTGTTTAAATACTTGAGACTGAATAGATGCTCATTAAATGGTCAAGAAATAAAGTATGCAGAGAGCTTGCTTCTGCCCCTTAAAAACTGAGAACTTCAATCCACATCTTTAGAATTAAGATTAATGACTTAGAAATGAGTGAACAAGTAGGCGGGCATGGTGTAGATTTATTTATTTTTCTCTTAGGAGTTATTCTAACAAGTTTCTTTTGAGAATTTTTATAGATTTTCTGTAGCTTTCCTACCAGTTCATTTGTTTTGTGCCTCTTGCTGGCAACTACTTTGTGTCAATAAATATGGGCCAATTTATCTGATATTGCTTCTGTGGGAGAGAGAGCTCCTTTGGGCACAAAGTGTGGCTGTCATGCAGAAGATTTTCCTAATCTAATGACTTAGAGAACTGAGCAGCCAGGAGAAGTAGTGTTGGTAAAAACGGAGTTTGTTCTGTACCCACCATGCCCATCTTAGTACAAGAACCACTTGAAGATGACTCTCATAGATATTATCATGTCTGAGTATGTACGTGGTTGAGTCTTTCAGTGTGTTTGGACAGCCCCTTTCCCTCACTGCAAGGTCCACTTTCTTTTTATTCTTAATGGTAGTTCAGTTTATGAAATCTACTCTTGTCTGTGAAATTATGAAGCTAAATTTGTTTCCTCCTCTAAATCGATGACATCCTCGGAATCTGAATATCCAAATGCAGATTTGAGTTTGTTTTCATCTTATATATATATTTTTAATTTATTACCATAATGGCTTCTCTAATGAGAAAGTTAAGTGTGGCTTGTACACTAGCCTGATAGAGGCACCTGTGAGAATATGTGCTTGCTGCCCTTATGTGTTTTTACACCCCAGTTTCCTCATACATATTAGGAGATAAGTCAGTATTTTTCACTTGTCTCACAGGAGTCATTAAATTATGTTTGTTTTAAAATATCGACGAAGTATTTGTGCCTCCAGAATTATCTAATCTTGCAAAAACTGATTTTAAAAGGATCCCTGTGGTAATGAGATTTATAGTTAAGCTGTCAGTTTAAAATATTCTGCTTTCAATTTTATTTAAAAAGCAAAATCTACTCCAAGTTTGCTATGTGAAACTTCAAAAATTTGTGTAAATAGTAACATTACAAAAACATCATAGATAACTCATTTTGTTCAGTTTTATAGCCATCATTTATTTGTTTTAACTATCCTTATAACTTTCTTTTTGGCTGCCTTTTAGGGAACATAGCTCTAGAAGAATTCTCATATCAATTCTTACAAATAAAAATCAAAAATTATATAAAAGTATACAAATATTTTATTCACTTGGATAAGAGGCAGTTCATTCAATTCAGCTGAACTGGTTATTAAAACAAGTATCCATTTAGGTTAATAAATTGTTATAAGCCTTCCTTTTTAGATTTTTTTTTAAAGATTCTTTTTAGGGCGCCTGGGTGGCTCAGTTGGTTAAGCGACTGCCTTCGGCTCAGGTCATGATCCTGGAGACCCGGAATCGAGTCCCGCATCAGGCTCCCTGCTCAGCAGGGAGTCTGCTTCTCCCTCTGACCCTCCCCCCTCTCAGGTGCTCTCTCTCATTCTCTCTCTCTCTCAAATAAATAAATAAAATCTTAAATTTAAAAAAAATAAAATAAAAAAAATAAAGATTCTATTTATTTGAGAGAGAGAGTGGGCAGGGGGAGGAGCAGAGGGAGAGGGACAAACAGACTCCACACTGAGCATGGAGCCTGATGCAGGGCTCGATTCCATGACCCTGAGATCATGACCTAAGCTAAAATCAAGAGTCAGGTGCTTAATCGATTGAGCCACCCAGGTGTCCCAATTGTTACAGCCTTCTGAAACACAAAAACTCAGAAAATCTTACTCAGGTAAAAACAAACAAACAAAAAAAAAAACCAAAAAAACAGTTTAAAGTTCTATCTACATAAATCAAATTTTTGTCACATCAAGATGTCCAAAATTAAAAAGGTTATTAGGCATCATTGTTTGTATCCTTGGAACTTGTTTAATTTTAAGGAAAGCCTCTAAGCAATCAAGTAATATTTTTAACTTTTCTCTTCTTTGAAAGGTTGTGCCTGTGGAAGAAATATCTAGGTCATAGCTAATACACTCATCTCTCTTATACCATTTTGTATAGTTTATGTATTGGCATGTACATGTTTAGATGAATCTGTGTGACTAATATTAGAGCAATCTTGACCCTGCTAGTGTATCAACTTCTATGAGCCTAGCTATTCTCAAAAAAAATGTTGACTGAAGTATAGGGCCTCTAAGATATCCTAACTTGAAGAAGGAAGTCTAAAGCGGTTGGAAAAAAAAAAAAGCCTATAACTTGCTAAATAAAAATTTCATCATGTTATGTATTATCAAAAGTAGCTAAAAAAAAAAAAAAACAAAAACATTCTTGGGGCTTCTAAGTCCTTCAGTTTAATAATACAAAAAATTAAATGTCTTGTTTCTTGAGGTAACATTTCTTTCCAACCTAAACTACTTGTCAAGTTCAGACCATGGGATAGAGTATTAGTATTTTCTAATACAATCAATTAAATCCATCCCATTTGAAAGAGTAGAAAAATGGGAGTAGCTAAATGTCCTCAACTTCATGTGTTGGAACCCTTTGGAGACCATCCATTTTAAGAATAGCTTAATACTTTCTGAATACTTATCATGAGCTTTTATACAGGTATTAACAAGAAATCTAGAGGGTAAATTTTCTTTATACATCCTTTGGCTTTTCAAGAGAGAAAAGAAAGAAAGTGGAATCCCACATGATTTAAGTATTTTAAAAAATGCCTGTTTTATATATTTAGTTCTTTCTAGAAATGGAAAATTCATTAGAAGAATTTGTGGATAATCTATATTTAAGAAATGTAGTTTATATGTCTTATTGGTCATGGTCTCCCTAATGAAAGAACATTTTCAAATCTCTTTACTCAATAAGGATGTATTAAAATTTACCATTTACAAAATATTTTGTTGATCCTCAACAACAATCCTTTGGGGTGAGTAAAAACAATATTATTATGTTTCTTTTTAGTGGTATTGCTATCTTGCCTTCCTGACCCAGAGTCAGTATCAATCTATTCCACTTGGGAAAGACCTAAGAGTCAACTAAAGAAGCACAAATGGAGACATTAAAACCATTGGTTCTCTCTCACATCTAGAATTGAGAAGGCTTGTCAACTAGTCAAAAGAGATTAATACCTATGTGCCATCAAAGTAGATGTCGAAGTGAAAAATCTAAAGAGCTAAATATATAAATAAAAATAAATATGAGCTGTCTTGGGAAAAGATACATTTACTACGGAAAAGAGCCAACACTCTTCCTGATGAAGATTGTATACAACCCTGTCTTTAGAGTCTAGTAGAAGCACAGGGTACAATGGCACAACCCTCAGATTCCCTGGACATAAACAGTATCTGGAATTTATAGATCCTTACAGGTCACATGAAAATATTACATGTTGGTAAATGAAGTTTGAAAAGCCAAAGGACCATCCTCGGCTAGTACTCCACAGTAATCATGCCTTGCCTAGTTAAGTTTAGATTTGGTTATGTCCATTTCCAGTGAAAGAAGGGAAGGAGCTTTAAAATGGTTAAAACTTAACCTCAGACAATTTAAAAATTTAAGTTCTAAGGATAGTACCTTCTGGGCCTAGATCATTTGGAATCTGTCTTTGAACAGAAGGACAACCATGGGGAGCAATTAGGCTTCTTGTGATGACATCAAAGACATCTTATCCCCTGAGTGGCACTAAGTGCATTTCCCAAGAAGGTTAGTCTAAAGTCTGAGGCAGATTCTCTGCTGATAAGATTAGGAGGGGCGAGTTTTGGGTCTCCTTGATTTATGGAATCATTTATTCAATTAATCAATTTTGAGCTCCTGCCATTAGGCAGTATGCAGCTACAACATAGATATGGCTCAAGTTCTGTGCAAACTTAAATTTTATTGCTTTAGTAAAAATAATATTATTCATTAAAATATAAAAGAACAGAAGTAGAACCCCCGCTAAGAGGAGGCAAATACACAAGAATAGAAGTTGAAGTGTGGGTTCAGGTTCCCTAAAAAAAAAATGTGAGTTTAACTGTTCTTTACTTATGTTGGGAATTAAGGTGGTTGGGGAGGAAGAAATCTCCCATTACTCCTAAGACTAACATGCTTTAATGTATTGGTTTCAATTAGTCATTTGCCAATGAGAGCTTTTGGGTTGGTTTGTTTTTTTTAAGATTTTATTTATTTCTTTCTTGATCCCAGGGCCCTGGGATCATGATCTGAGCTGAAGGCATATACTTAACCAACTGAGTCATCCAGGCACCCTGAGCTTTTAGGTTTTTATTTTTTTAAATTTTTTTAATTTAAATTCAATTCAGTTAACATAGAGTGTATTATTAGTTTCAGGGGTAGAATTTAGTGATTCCCCAGTTGCATATGACACCCAGTACTCATCACAACACGTGCCCTCCTTAATGCCCATCACCCAATTACCCCATCCCCCACCCACCGCCCCTCCAGCAAAGAGAGCTCTTAGATAGCAGTTAAGAGAAATCTGTAAGTCAAAACAAAAAGAGACAATCCTTAGTATACCAAACTGTTAGAGATAAGAACATACATAAGAAATTTGCTGTGCAGTCATTTGAAAGGGTGTGCTGTAATCATCTTAGCTAGCTAGTTATATATAAAAGCCCATCTTGATCATCCATCTAAAAACCTGTATTTTGGTAGCCTCAAAAAATATTTCAAAGTATAAAGACTCAGATTTTCTTTGAATAAAGTAAAGGTATAGTCAGTGAGCAAGGCTTTGGATATAAGATAGGAAAAAATTGTAAGGAAAATCAATTACTGAACGTCACTGTATTTAAGTCACTTATTTTTAAGTCCCTTTTTTCTAATGGTAGTTAGGCAAAAATTTCAGTGTCGAAACATGTTCAATTTGGAAATGTTTACTTAGAGAACATCCTGTTCATGCTTTTTTATCTGTGATGGTAGTTGAACCAGCATTATCTTTAAGTTTGCTAGTAACTTGAACACTATGATTTTGAACTTAAACCTTAAGGAGTCAAGTTCAAATGATGACTTGTATGCTCATTATTATATAATTGGAAAATTAGACCTTGCCTTTTTAAGGTTTCTTAAATCATTACATATATGTTATATCTTTAAAACAGCTTTAAAAATAATTCTTATGAATTGGCTTTGCAGAGATGCCTATTTTTTTTTTCTCTCTCTTTAAATAGAATATTCATAGGTAGCATTAGGAGACATGTTTAATTACTATTTTCCCCTATAAAGATGCCAAACTTTCATGTTCACTAAATAACAAAAAATTTAAATTCTTTATTTATTAGGAGGCATGAACAATAATTTTCTCTGAATGTAACCCAGTGCTGCAACCTGGCATAAACAAGCAAGAAAGCCTTGATTCAAGGCTATTGCATTCGAGAAGCCAGAACTCAATCTGAGGTCTATCCCACTGAAACAATGTGCAAGAGAGTTTTAAGTGGTCCAGTGGAGGGTTCTGTTTGCTAATTGGCTTTACCTACAGGAAAAGGAAACTTTCCCATATCCTCAAGACAGGAGATAGTTTTACAACTTGGACCAGGACATCTAAAGATAGGGGCACTGCACTATCTTCCTTGATGATTACATTTCAAAGGGATGGCTTCCAAATTCTTGAGGAAGACAATTATGGGCTGTAAAACTGGTAAGAAGCCTTTAGAAAGATTTACATCTCAAAGGAGCAGCAGAAGATTTTACAATTACAAGTTTTCTAAAATGCTCTAAGAAAAGAGAGATCAAGGCCCTAGGGTTAGGAAGAAGACTGTCTAAAGCTTAGTGAAGCTAAAGGAAGCCATCTTAAGCAAAATATTATGTTACAATTTGGACTTTTTTCCAGGTTATTTGACAGTAGACCTGGGTATAACTTATTTGGATATGGAAAAAGGGAGAAAAAATAGTGATGATGCTTTTGGTACTCTTCTTTACTCTCTGTTACCCACTATTTCTTGAGAGGTTGCCTTTGTGACCTTTAAATGTTATAATTTGAGAATAAATTAGATTTTATCTGAGTAATGAACAAAACTGAAATCATATCTTAAATTATTAAAATTGCACAGAAAAAAATTATCAAAATACAATTAGTAGTAGTATTTTTAGTACTTTCATGGAACATAACCATCATGCATTAAAAAAAGAGATGTGGTTATAATATAAAGACAAACAAATTAAGGTACGTCATGCTAAACAATTACTTTAATAGAATAGCCATGTTCTTATACCAGCAGCTTCTTATTTTCAAACTGGAATTAAAGAGTGTTTATATGCCATCTTGTTAAGGAGACAGCAATAATTATAAATTCTCTTATTCCTTTAGAATCTTTTAAACAAAAAGCCTTACTTTGGAAGATTTTTGTAGTGCTCTAATGCTGAAGCATTGTTCGGGACAAAATAACTCATAAAAATTTTGCAAGAAGTGCTATGTAGATAATTCTCTGAAAGCTAGAATGCTCCAATATCTTAAACAGCATTCAAAAAAATAGATAATTAGGTATGGTTTTCCAGTTACTTGGGGAAGAGCAAATATGACTGATATTCCTGAGATCATAATTTTATGCTGTTTAATGTGATGCGGACCATACAAGGTAATGTGAAGGTGTGAGGTAGTTAACAGGAGAAGTAAGGGTTTGGAACTGTGAGTCTTTGTATTTTAAAGAATTATAGTAGAAGCTAAAAATCAGCTTATTCTTGCTTTCCTTCTTTTCTTCTTTCTTTGTTTCCTTCTGCTATCCCTATACAGCTGAATTCTTAGGATCTCCCTCCTCTTTCTTCCTTTCCCCTTTGACACTGACTGATCTTTGCTAGGAAAATAGAACACTGAAAGAATATATAACTTCAAACAGCTATCAGGGAGTAAGCCCTAATTATGCCAGTACTCAGTAAGTCAGGTCTGAAGATGGAGCCTTTCCTCTGGGTTGAATAGGATAAAGCTAGTAGTGGAATAGAAATTGAGAAATGTGGTCCAACTGATAAGGAAACCTCGCCATACAGTATGAATTAGCAGCAGTTTGCGAGATTTACTTCTGAAGTTATTTCATTCCTATTATAGTACCTATCTTATCCTTTGACTTCTATGGACATATCACCTAAGATAATGACCCTCCAACTATTTACACAGGTGCAGAAAATGGGAGGGCGGCTAAAATATACACACAGACACAAACACACATAAGCATGCCAAGCATACTAGATTATAGAAAATAATAACTCATCAATAAGGTAAACATTATAAAGTCCTGTGACTCATTATTCATGATTTACTCATCTCAAAATTACTTTTTAATTTGTTTCATAAGTTGACAGATTGGACCAGAGGCATAAATCTAAGCTATCCAGGAAGTGTAACTCCACAGGGAACAGCTGCTGTCTTTGTGTAGCTCATACATAGGCTGCTTTTGTAGACCCTAATGATGACAAAACCAATTAGCAGACTAGAAATTGCCAGAAATCAAGGAGACCTTGCTTAAGACTCACTAAAAATGAAAAGTATTCTGCTACTGCTATTCATTGTTCATCTAAGAATTTGTAGAGTAAGAGTGTTTTGTGTGTAAACGTCTGCTGCTTCAGGAGAGCATCCCTCATGAAGTGACCAAATGACAAGGAGGGACACTTTATGAATCTGGAAAGACCTTAAGGTCTATGGCACTGCTGAATTTCTGATCACAGATTAAAACTTTTAATCAGTATTTTTAAATAAACCTAGTTCATAAAATGATCTGTCGAATAGTTTAAAAGAAAGAATTTCAAATGATATTTCATTTAAATGTAAGTGTGGACTATGAGTTATTAAAGAGAATGTGGCTTTCATAGTCTTGTTTTTCTAGACACCTGGGATCAAAGTCACCTTTTGAACTTGCAAAGTAAGCTTCTCAACTTAAATCTTACTGTTAGGATTTAAGTTCTTTATTTTCATTGTTAAAAGACAAATGTTACCTAAAGATTTATCTGTAGCATTAATATCCCTGTAAAGACAGGGGAACTGAATTGATAGGGGAAAGGGTAGGACTCTGGAACATTTAGGTCATGGCTTTGGAATCAGAGCTCTCAGCAGTTTCGTGCTTTGTGGATAATTAAAATCGATACAAAATAATTACACAGCTAGAAGGATCTCCAGATACTTAATCCAGTCCCTTGCCTCTAGGAGAAACTAGCTGTAGTCTAAACTAACCTCCACACAGGCATTCAGGTTGTTATGAGAGAAATGGGAATCCTAGGTTCACTTTCTGCACTTACTTAGAACATTGCAAATGTGGCTTGGTAACAAATTGTTTTTATAAGTATGATGTAAGTATCATACAACAGTCTTCTACAGTCCCAAGATTAGCAATGAAGGCCATGATAGCCAAAATGACACTCACTTTCTTATAATTACTTTGACAGAGATTTTAGGATTTCTGACCATGTCCCCTCTGCTAAGTGGTTTTGCCATTTTTAGTGTCTGTTACCTCGTATCATAAAAGTACAAATCAAGTGCAAATTCCTCCATGCAACTTTACTAATCTCAATGCCCACTGGTTATCTTATTTTTGTTTCTTTAATAAGTATTTAGTCTATAGATATAAAAGATAGATAAAAATAACCATATAAAGTAGCATTTGCTGTCTCTCCAACTTAATGAGAAATCCTTGAATGCTAGTCCTTAGAGCCTACCACAATGATCTCTACTTAGTCATTACCCAGCAAATGCTGGTTCATAGTATTTTTTTCCTAAATTGGGTTGAAACTAATTCTCTTTATCATCTCTCCTCAGGGGAGATAAGGTCAATTGTGTGAAGTGTTGAGTGTCTTGGCTGATTTCAATTCTTTATTCCAACATTCTGTTTCTCTTTATTCCATTTTTAAGGCTCCTTCTTTGTTTTATAGAGGTCAAATATCATAAGATCAAAGTAAAACAAATATTCTCAAGTTCCATTAATGTTCCACTTTGTTCAAGTAAAATTAAATGTGACAAAATTAGTGTACAACAAAAGATTTTGGATAGTCTTTTGGAGTTCAGTTTTATTTTTTAGATACACTCTTCCTAAAGAAAAGGGCAGTGCTTCTTCAAGTTTTGTAAATCAGTAGAATTCAAAATACCTAAAGTACTGTGTCAAGTTAGATTAGTGGATTAGTCCAAGGATACCTGAAAGTTTTAAGGAAACTTAATATATTACATTAACTACATGTATTGAGAAAAAAATAGAGAACTTTTAACTCATATTGAACTCAGGCCACCATATGGAACTGCATCCTATTTAGACGCATAATATCTCCTTTATTCCTGCCATCTTTGACTACTGATCAAAGCACAATATTTTTATTAAATATTTTCAATTGATTGTTATGTCTATAACTAACTGCCTCATGATCTCTTTATTTTATGACCTATATCCTACATTTCTTTATGGAATGTTCCTTTTTTTTCCCTTGAGATAATAAACACTCAGCTACTTCACTCACAAAAAAATAGAAGCAAACCAAGTGGAAGCTGTTCATTCCCTTACACCTATAAGTAGAGTTGGGGGAGGGGACGGCTGCAAGTGGGGATGACATTCTAAGTTGCCATTCAAAGATCATCACTATCCTCTCATGCAA
Organism: Mirounga leonina; assembly: GCF_011800145.1. NCBI lineage: Eukaryota > Metazoa > Chordata > Mammalia > Carnivora > Phocidae > Mirounga > Mirounga leonina. Next base: position 3,785,438 of record NW_023270314.1, on the reverse strand, counting down.
AACCCTTCCTCTGCATACACTTCCCAGCCCAGTTCACTGATCACTGAGATTACTGGAATCCAGCTCACTATCTTCCTTTGACCACAAATCAACCACCTTTTTGTACAACCTCCTTGTCTTAATAGAGGCCCCATCAATTTATTCTAAAACCTTCAACTAACACTCCATCAACACATATCCTCAAAGCCCATGCCCAAAGAAAAAAATTTTCATTTGAGGCCTTATTAGAATCTATTTGGCCTCCATGTCCTTCATTACCAATTTAATCTTCCCAAAACACCACATTAATCCATGTGGTGGCTACCTGTTGATTTTCAAAGACCATCAAAATTGGTCCTTGACCTTTGTCTCTACACATTCTTATTACTGGTAGAAGATTATAATTAATACAGTAGTTCTCCAGATATGCCTCACTTCTAAACTCCAACATATTCTCATATCCTATCCCTCCCCCCCAAAAAACACTTCTCTTTAGCATCCAAATTACCAACTATTCTATGTCCTTGCTATATGAAAGTGTCTTTGTAGCCATCTCAGAAGTTCTACAGAATTGCACCCCACTATTTGAAAGCATTTATTTCTTCATTTTGTGGTTAACTATGTATTTATATAAATCTCTTTAACTACTTAAAAGGTAGAACCAGCTTACTGTGTTAGTAAAATAGGGTATTCAGTGTCTGACTCTAATTAGCTCTTTCTGACATCACTTTGTTCCTCTGAACTATGGTTGTATAATGTGTAATATACGGATATCAGTTAAAATAGTGCTTTAATTTTGCATGCATTCTATGAAATCATCAAAAAAATTGACCAGGGCTTTCTGTGTGTGTGTGTGTGTTGTTGTTGTTGTTTTTTCTCTCTACATCATTCTCTGTATAGTAGTCTGGAAATAGTTGATAAACAATAAATTTTCATTGAATAAGAAGGAGGTATTTACTAAATTACTTTGGACAGAGTACAGTAATTGTTAAATCCACTTAAGGATATAGTTCTCAGTCAACTATTAAAACTAGTATAGAAGCATGGCATGCCAGGTTTGGAAAAAAACTTTTAAGTTTTAGTGACAAGTTGTACAATGCTGCCATGCCACTATTTTTTGGAAAAAACTTTGTAAAACCTCTCAATTATACCTCATTGTTATTGTTCTTATGCCTTTCTGGATAGCTCTCTAATAAAACTATGACTTTGTTGTTCACCATTAACAAAGCCCCATCGCACGGTTTATTTTGTTTGAACTTTATAATGAATCATAAAGTTATAACTTTTTCCTGGTGTATTGGTTGCCTAGAGTTGTAAATTTTGCATAATTATAGATTTTTTTCAAATGATGATATCTTGTAAACATGGCAAGATAGATCTTTCAGAAGCTCATATCCTTTTGGACTTATGCATTGATAAGCAACATTGAAGAAATTATTTTTACAAGGACTTTGGAATTTTAATCTCTGAAAAGATGCTTAATTTTCAGTGTAGCCCAAATATAGCCTATGCTCAGAGGACAGTTTTTCTTTTTAACAGTAATCTCAACAAATTCCATCCTTCCCCTCACACCCACCTTCTATGTGTATTACAGGAATGATTTTGTTAGCTATTAAAGAGATTAATTTCATTTGGCTTTGCCCTAGAGATAAAGAGTAAGCAAAGGTAGGAATATTTTTAACAAATTAGTTACTACAAATAGCAGTTTTGATTTAAAAAATGGAAATAAACTACTAATTCAGCCTCAGGACTTTGATTTGTGTGCCATCTAATATTTGTTAGTGGACTTGATTTTAGGCTTATCTTGGGAGTTCAGAATGCCAGTATAACAAGAAAATTCCTGAAAAAATTTTAGCTGATCAAAACCCCTTTAAAGAACTGTTCAAAAGATAGGTTATTTTCTTTACTGCAATAAATAGATTATTGTGAACAAAATGTGAGTGACATGAGGTTAATTTGTATTAAATACAGAAAGGAAATGAAATTAATAAATTTAAAATAGAACTGTACTTACTTATAATTAGCTTACCTTATTTACCTCAGTATTTGATAATTCCTTTAAATGTAATATTTGGGGGTACCTGGGTGGCTCATTCGGTTAAGTGTCCAACTCTTGGTTTGGGCTCAGGTCATGGTCCCAGGGTCATGGGACCGAGCCCTGCATCAGGCTCTGTGCTCAGCCTGGAGTCTGCTTGTCCCTCTTCATCCCACTCTCCTCCACCCCCTTGCTTCCTTGTGCACATGTGCACCCTCTCTTTCTCTCTCAAATAATTTTAAAAAATGTAATTTTGTAAAACTTGTGCTTTTTTGGCTAGAATTTTATCTTAATAAACACATACACACTGCCAGTGTAGCCCTCCATAATATTTTCTGATGATTAATATCAATATGCAAAAGTGTTTTATTCCTTGAGATTTGAGACATGATTCAGCATCCAAAACTTTGTACTCAAATTCACAATAAAACTTCCAGAGCACTTTCTGTTTTTATACACCAAAGGTTGGAAACACGTGCATGGGAAACAAGTCACCTGACCACCACATTAGTTCTCATTTCTTGACAATGTCTCAGTAAAGCAATTTAAAAACAGTGCATAGCCACAGATATGTGTGGAACAGGAAGAAATTTAGAAGTACTACAGCAATTCAGCTGTTGATTTGTTTTAGAATAAATAAGAGACTACTTCCTAAAATATGTATATTTTGTGTATATATTTGTTCTCTGCAGGATCGCACAATTTCTGGTTATTCAAGGATGTGCTTAGGCAAATGTTACTAAGTCAAACCCCTCTTCTCTGTTCAGGAAATGAGATCAGCAGTGCCTATGTGAAACCCTCATGGAATCATCAGTCTTTGGGGTTAATTTAGTCGCATTAGTGTTGTGATTCACTAATAATGTGGCTTTTATTCGTGTAAGTCACAGACACAAATCTAACGATATTAATGGGAAATCGCTTCTGTTTGTATCAAGAGAGTAAAGGATAGATAATTGTGCTAATTTTGCCCTTATTCGGTTTCCTGTCCATTCCCCCCCACCCCCCGAACCATCATGCCTCCCATGTCCCACCTAAAACTGAAGACGGACCTTCTTGGCTTTATTACTTTTCTAATATTTCTTATCCTGAGAGGAGAAAATTTGAGGAGGAATTAAAAAAAGTCTGATTGAAAATATGTGGTTTCCTCTTTATTGTCACCACTGTACTTAAGATTGTTGAAAGAAAAACTCTGAACCTTTTTTTAATGTTACAGAAGACTTTATATATGAAGGCACTTTATATATGAGAATCCTAACATAGAGCCCTTTTACTTTTATTTCAGTAAAATGTTCTTTTAAAAGTATTTAAAATTCTGAAAAAATATTTTCCCAAAAGATCATCTCTCTTACAAGAAGGGAACAAATTTCATAAGAATTCAGGGGCATCTGATATATGCCAGCCATCTCTTAACTAGAGATAGAGCAGGAAACAAGAAAAGCAAATTTCCTACCCCCAAGGAAGTTACTTTCCAGTAACACTTAATGGATAAAAGCATGTATTTATAAAACCAGAACTACTCTTAAAACCACTTCACTCAGTAACTTTATAGTGCTCATAACATCTTACACTAAATATGTAATAATGCCTGTTTCATTATATATTAACTCACCAGGTCGGAAGGCCAGTGAAAAATATATTTTTAGCTAAAATATCTCAGCTTTACAGTGACCAAACAAAAGCACTGGATTTTATCAGAATACAGCATATAGTTACTAAATACTGTTAGTATAAAGGATATGAGAATTATTTTATACCTATTTTAAAAAACAACTTTAATGACATTAATTAGCAATGGTTTCTTAATATATTGTGATAGAGCAGCACCTAAGTTTTTCTGGGGTTTTTTTGTTGTTGTTGCTTCTTGTTGTTTTGTTTTAACTATTCCTGAAAGATTTGCAGTTACTTTCCCCCACCAGCTTGGTTCTTCCTAGTTCTCCTTGGCAAGTAGCAGGAATGTTATGGATTTAAGAATTAACCCTCAGGAAGATGCTTTAGATGGTGATGTCCTTGTGTACTGCCCAGTTCTGTAGCCTCTCTTCTGGGCACAACTTGGCAAAAAGATAGAGAAGAAAGAGGAGGCTCATCTTGCATGGCAAGCCCTTTTCTTAAAAGAAATGCCACTCATATTTAGGCTAGATTATACATCATGACCTGAAATTAGAAACCCAGTGGGTGGTGAGTTTGGACTCTTCATACAGGCTATCACATTCAGCCAAATGAAACAGTGCCTGACAAAGGTTTGACGGAAACCAGAAAAGAAAAACAGACTCACTTAAAAGAAAATTACTAATAAGTATGTACTGAAATTACTGTTGTTCAGGCTGATGATATTCTTAGCGCCAGTGACCACCCAAAGGCTGGAAGAGCTAGTGCAGCATTGGAGGATGACAGAGATTTTGTACGTTACTTATGTTTTATTCAAATTATTGTTTTTCTTTATAGAACTCCTTGGGTTATTTTCATTGGTTTAGAAAAGCTTGGGCCTGTTGCAAGTGGTACTCTAAAATATGATTGAATTTAAAGAAATTGTGACTCTATCTGGTTGAAAGAAAAATAAGTTTTGGTTTATATGAAAGATCTACCCATCTCTTAAAATTTTAATATTTTATTTTACTCTAATAAAATATCCCTAGAATCAAGTAGTGTTTTTGAAATATCAGCTATAAATTGCCAAGTTCATTTTTTTCATAGCTTTTAAGGAAGCACAGAAATACTGTATATAAAAACTCATTAACAGTAGGGATAGAAAAGGACACATATATAAAACATGAAGTGTCCTGTAGATTACTTTGACCATTTAATTAGGAGGAAAGACAGCACCATTTCTCAAATAATTTTTTTAAAGTCACTATTACTATAAGTCAGTATATTAAATGCTCTCAAAATGAGGGAATTGGTCATGGAATAAAATTTTCTACAATTAATGACATATTTAATTTTCTTATTTAGTCATCTTGCTATCTTTACTCCTAATCAAAATATAATTTAGAAAATGTATTATTTCATCTAGAAATTAACAGCTGGCTTGTAAGAAACACTTATGTCAGGTTAATTAGTGCCTTTCAAAATTTTATAATATACTGTGACAGAAAATTAAGGATGTTCGCAGTATTTAGCATAGTTCACAACCCACATTTTAATGAAAATATACTGTTATTAATGATACACATTCTACAGATATAATATACACCAATTGCTGGTCATTTTATGTTTCTTCTGTACAATGCTATAAAATGAAGCCATATTTATTCTGTTTATTAATTTAGGCTTCATGGGGTAAAATTTGCATTCATTATGTTCATGTGTATATAGGATTATATGAATTTAATCAACCCAAGGCATGGCAAGTGGTATTTGACTGACAAGTTTCCTCAAGATTCTAATCTGGACAAGAATTCATTTTCCTCTCATTTTATCACAGATACATGAGCATCTTAAATTAGACTGAACATTTTAGCATTTTAAATAATATCCATTTCCTTCATGCTCACTATGCCAAAATAGAGATAAATACTTGCATAGTGTGCACAGAGAGATGCTTCCATAGCCTGCACTGATATTAAATGCATGCTATCTTCATTTCTGGTTCTTTAAATGTAAGTTCCTTAAATACCTTAAGTTAAAATCCCTTTTCCTGTAGTAAAAAGCAGCATCCCTCACATTATAGTACATCAATTGTAAAATTCCAGGTTCTTGAATAGGACCACCTCTTTCTTTCTCCAAACCAAGAACTACAGTAATAGGAAAGACATGCTACACCCCTAGGCTAATATGAGAATGGTCATTTTTAGAACCATAGACAAAAAAAAATTAGAATGTCTTAATCATTTTACTTTAGAAGATACTTTGGAAATATGGACTTGCCACAGAATACTTGCAGAAATATTGAAAACCATATTTTATGAATTGTCAGGATATCTACATTAATAATACATGTGAAATAATGTTTATTTTCATAAAACAACACCAGCTCATATCTGCAGAGCTATGACAATGAGTAAAATGTGTTCACTGGTTTCAAGATAGTTCCAAATGAGTTTAAAAGTATGAATTGTCACAAAATACTATGGCTAGTATTTTTTTTTTAGTTTTAAAAACCTTAAATAATACCCAGTTTGAGGGACTTCAATCACAACACCATTTCATTTATAATTCACTTTTAAGTGCCTGTATTCTAGAGATCGACTGACAATGGCAGGTGTTTCTGAGTCCTTGCTAGAGAAAATGTCTAAGATGGAAAATAGCAGAAATAAGTTCCTGTAAAAGGAACCAAGTAGAGAAATTTATTTCTGAGTGAGAAAATACAGCACGCTATCAAATCTCTTTTTGGCACATGCCTCACATTGTAAAGGAAGCATAGAGAAAAGTACAGAGGAGCTAGAAATAGTAAGGTGGTTCCCTCTCATTAGCTGGAAAGGAGAAACAAGGGACAAAGGGCCTCCTAAATTACATTGAATTATCTGAACTATAAAAACCTTTGGGATATGAATATCCCTCTAATAGGAACAGAGTAGATGTAAATGAATACTATAAGCACTGTTTGTACGGAGCAGCAGAATAAGATTTTTTTTTTCAAAAGTTACAAAAGTTTTAGCATTTTTCAGTTACATCATAATTTTCAAAAATCCCTAAAAAGTAATTGTGAGTTTGGTATGGATCCTTTCAGATTTTTTATGATATATGTAGTTATATATTATATATAATAACTGTACTTTTACTGCAGACTATCTTTTCACTCAATCATATAAGATATAATGTATGATATGAACCTACTTTATAATTTTTTGTCACTATCATGTTTCATTAAATGGATGTACCAGGATTCATAAAGCAATCTCTTTCTAGGTAAATTCTTATTATGATAATATAAAAATCATGAAATATACATATTTCTAGTGAAATTAACATTTTGACACAGTTTTTAATAAGCCCCAGTGATCTGTTGGGACCAGTTTCAGTGGAGTATATACAAAGTGCCAGGCGCTTTTTCATATAGTAGTTCATGTAATCACAAAAACCTTTGGATGTACAAGTCATGAGCATCATTTTACAGGGTAGAACAATATGTTTCAGAGAGGTTAAAAAGTTTATTGAAAGATACATAGTAAGTGACAAAAGCTAATATTTGAAACCAGTTATGTTTGAAATATTCCTTATTCTTGCCATGCCTATAAACTGTAAGAAAGTCAGTGCAAGTGCATACGTTATTTAATTATGCCTTTTTAGTCAAATGATTTGACTCTCAAATTGTTTAACTACAAACCCCTGATTTTATTTTTAAGAAAATTACTGAACAAAAATTGTGCCATTCTATTTTCCCCTCAAATCAAAATAGAGTAGCTTTCACACTATCATCAAAGTACAAATTTACAAATAGTTTCATGAGGAATGATGTGTTTCAAATTTAAAATTTTTTTAAATATAAAAGATCAGTATCTGAAATCTATAAAGAACTTATCAAACTCAACACCCCCCAAAAAAATCCAGTTAAGAAATGCGCAGAAGACAGGAGCAGACATTTTTCCAAGGAAGACATCCAGATGGCTACCAGACACATGAAAAAAAAAAGTTCAACATCACTCATTACCAGGGAAATGCAAATCAAAACCATGATGAAATATCCACTTACACCTGTCATAATGGCTAAAATTACCAAGAGAGTAAACAACAGATGTTAGGGAGGATGCAGAGAAAGGGGAACTCTCTTACACTCTTGGTGGGAATGCAAACTGGTGCAGCTACTCTGGAGAATAGTATGGATGTTCCTCAAATTTTAAAAATAGAAACACCCTACAACTTAGCAATTGCACTACTAAATATTTACCCAAAAGATACAAAAATACTGATTCAAAGGGGCACATGCACCCCGATGTTTATAGCAGCATTAGCAGTAATAGCCAAATTATGGAAAGAGACCAAATACCCATCAACTAATGGATGGATAAAGATGTGGTATATATACAATGGAATATTACTCATCCATCAAAAAGAATGAAATCTTGCCATTTGCGATGACATGGATGGAGCTAGAGGGTATTACACTGAGTAAAATAAGTCAGGGAAAGACAAATACCATATGATTTCACTCATGTGGAATTTAAAATACAAAACTGGTAAACATAGGGGAAAGGGAAAAGAAGAGAAGTTAGCCATAAGAGGCTTTTTAAAAAAGATGTATTTATTTTAGAGAGAATGTGGGCCAGAAGCAGAGGGAGAAAATCTCAAGCAGACTCCCTGCTGAGCAGGGAGCCCAACCTGGGGCTCGATCCCATGACCCTGAGATCATGACCTGAGCCAAAATCAAGAGTTGGACGCTTAACTAACTGAGCCATGTAGGCACCCCAAGAGACTCTTAACTATAGAGAACAAACTGAAGGTTGCTGGAGGGGAGGTGGGTGGGATAATGGGTGTTAAGGAGGTCACTTGTGATGAGCACTGGGTGTTATATGTAAGTGATGAATCACTAAATTCTTCTCTTGAAACCAATATTACCCTATATTTTAACTAACTAGAATTTAAATAAAAACTTGAAACAAAAAAAAGATAAGCAATATCACCCATGGAAATCAAAAGATAAAGTTCTACATCCAATACATTTTTATCTTATCTTGGGGATGGTTACTTTGAATGGGAAATGAGGAAATCCTCTATGTAAACATGGAATATATCCTTTTAGAATAATAGTTAAGTCCAGACTCTCAGTATATGGATTAATCTTTGCCCTAGTTCAGTACAATTATCCCCCCTTTTATCATAATAAAGCCTCACATTTAACTTTTTACAAAACAAAGATTTTTCTTTTGGAAAGAAGTTCTCAGCATCTGCTCATTACCTATTGAGGGACTAGGAGCTTCATTCGCTTATTAAGCAAAAACTTATTAAACAATAATTTACTGGATTTATGCTGAAGCCTAGAGATATAAAAATGAATTAGAAATAAAGTCCATGTCCTCAAGGAACTACCAATGTCAAAGAAAAGGTATATGAGAAAGGAATTGGTACAAATATAAGGTAAAAAGACAGTCAGTGATCATTTGGGGTCCTAATACAGAAGACACTGAAGTTTTAGACATCACCATATGAGATTTAAAAATATACAAATTATAAATAATTAGGATACTCCAAGGCGGGGGGGGGTTCCTATTTTAAGAGATATCATTTACTATGTGATGTCAGTTTATAACTATATAAACAAAATGTCTGGTTAACATTAAAATAAGACACTCTCAGTCTGTGTTATATTAATACAGTGAACAAGTTAGTCAACCTACTATTCCACCAGATTTTGTGTTCACCTGAGTGGATCTTTGCCACAGTCCAGTCACCACTGCCTTGCAGCTCCTAGTGATTTGGCTACAAGAACACTTGCTGGAGTTTATGTGTCACTCAGGATGTCTCTAGCCTCTGCACTTCCTCCTGTTCTAATGACCATGCTCAGCAAGCACCAGCTTTTGAAGGAGACTCTACTAATTAGCTTAGTTGATGTAGCATCTGGTAACTGGTTGGTGGGATAAACAAAAAAGACTCCTGAAGTGAAGAATGGAGAAATGAATTCTCCAGGCCACGAAGACCAAAATGAAATTACAAACATACAACCCAAAGCCATGAGCAGCTTGATCATTTACATTAGCCGTGTCTTTAACATTGCTTGGCAGTAAATCCTGGGCCAAAATGTAGATAATTGGAGTTACACAACGCTCAGCACTTCAATTTGGCATCAGTTTCATAATATAATGAAACTTATCATTTGTAAGCCTGTCTGCTTTTTGAAAAATAAAACCGAGAACAATTTGATCTGTCCTGCAACAGCGGACACTGATGCAGGTGGTTTAAAAACAAAGCATTTAATCAGGCAGGGTTTTACTTAAACTACTTGATGATTCATCATCCAGCCTCTGCTCATTGTCAATTGTGCCTCTCTGAGCTATTATTTATAGAATATTTAAAGAGCCTGGACTACATGTGCCTCTGTCTTAGGTTCTATTGTACTATAAATTATAGCTCCAATTTGTTTCAAATTCAGCGTGGACTGTCAAGATACCATGACTCATAACTTGTTCAAACGAATACTGTATAGTAGTTATACCAAAAAGCACTGTTGTCACAATTAATTTAGTGGTAGTTCTGAAATATTTCTAGACTACAGTTTTGTCACGTTTTGACCCCATAAAATCATTCTACTCCTACATTTCCTTGGGTCCTTTTTTTTTTAAAGCAGGGCAAAATTTAATAAATGGCTTAATGAACACTGTGTAGATTCTGGTCTCCTGTAATGGCCACTGCTGTATGAGATTGCTTAGGCTGACACAACCCTTTCTCCCTGAGAAAAGATCAACATTTGTGGTATTCCCTTAGTAGAGACTACATAGATTTCTTGGATCACATTCTATACCCTGAGTTATTTTTTCATAATCTATTAAAAACAAAGCAAAGTAGAATGGAATGAAAGACAGGAAAGTTTAATCTTAAATGACAAAACCATGTTTTACTTGACATGCTTAGCACTTACTAACTGCAATTAAATTGTTATTTAATTTACTTCACCCCACAGACTCCCTGAAAGAACAGTCTTGTCTTCATCACCGTACCCTCAGCCTTTAACCACATAGAGGGGCACAATAAAGATTGGTGGCAGGAATTGATGAATGAATGAATGATTCCAAAAGATGGGTTTGGGGGTAGATCATTGGAAGGCTTGAGAAAGTTAGAAAAATATAGAAAAGTATGAGAATAGGGCTGAAAACTATAGAGGAGAGCTGAACCTGATAATATAGATATATTATCGATCTCAGATTCCACCACCATCTTAGTTCATTTGGGTTGCCATGATGGACACCCTCCTTTTGCTGTGTCCTCACATGGTGGATGGGGCCAGAGAGCTCTCTGGGATCTCTTTTATAAAGGCACTTAGTCCATTCATGAGGGTTCCACCCTCATGACCTAATATCACATTGATGATTAGGAATTCAAAATGTGAATTTTGGGGAAACATTCAATCTATAAGAGCAACCTCAAAATGAACATCCCCTTCTCAGAGCATATATTGCTCATGTGCTGCTATTATACCCAGTAGATTTATTTGTTATAACTCCAGAGGTACTTAGATGGAGTTTGTTTATCTTTTCATTTCCAATACAGATTATGGCACATTAATAAATACTCAGAGAATTTATGGATGGACTGAAACAGTATGTACACAGTATCATCATCATCAAATTCTAAAGTCTCGCCTGACTTAATGAGTTGAGGTGTTGTGTTGAGAAATTACGCAAACTGCATAATCTACCAGAAGCAATGCATGAAAGAATTTAGGCATCCAGCAAACACAAATTTCAATGAAATTTGAAAATTCAATCCACAGTAGCAGGTGAAGAAAACACAAATATGCTTTGCCAGAGGGAAAAGCTTTTGAAATTTTCCGTAAGAAAGAAATCAAGAAGAAAAGAAGGTAGGGCATGGAGAGGGAGAGTAGGGAGGAGGGAATACATGGGAGGGACCGGAAGACAGTGCATCTGATTTTTCTTTAGATCTAGCCTAGTTCTCTTTGGGCCCCTAGCCAGGGATGATTTTTACACCTATTCAAATTTTAAAACAATCCTTAATGATGTTTCAAAGTCCACTAATATTTTAGTCGTATTTTAGGGTCTGTGATATGCAGGACAATTATTCAGATTTACATGGCAAAGACATTTAATAGAATTCTTGGGCTGCTTAGAGAATCAGAGAAATGTTTCCTTTAGCTACTTCATTTGTGGCCTTAGAGAAATAAATGCATTAATCTGCAATTAGATCATGTCATCTTTCAGGATGTTTAGCTAAGGTGAAACGTGTAATTAGACATTTTAAATTTCATGTCACCTCCACCCACAGGGTTGACACATGTTGTTTTCTCTTTGGTACGGTTCTGTGTAAGGATTCACTCAGTATATCCAGAAGTCACCTTGACCATGAAAATAAGGCTGCTGCAAATTACAGCTTCAGAATTAAATCAGACATTATCTTCCATTATTTGTGTACTCCAATTTAAATGAGCATGCATTCGATAAAGAAGTTTTTTTCTTTTGACTTATTAATTTAACATAAATTTTATGTTTGAAGTTGTAATTAAATTATCAAAATAATTAAAAGATAACGAATGAGACTCAAAAATGCTCTTATATACACCCTGCATACCTTTCATTATGGCAGGAACATACATAGAAAGATATATAAATATATCTGTAGAGAGAAAGAGAGGGGGATATATGTAAATATCCTCTTAATATTGAACCCAATTCAGTTTCATCAGTTTGTTATACTTGTGATAATTACCCTAGAACATTTTTTTTTAAATTATGGCATGTTTGTTATTATAAATAACTTTAAATATGTATCTTTCATTTGGGATTTTGTTAAATACTAGAGTGTGCAGGAAGAATAAAAGATGTAACTCATCTATATGTGTATAATAATGAACATTAAATGTTAAAGACCCGTTTACTAAAGTGTACTTAAACTAATGCAGCATTGCCTGTGTTGAATTTCTCTACTCTTTTATTGCAGTGTTAATCAGGAATTTAAATTCTATTTTGGGGCATGGTATCTTGAGTACTATGTGAAAAGGAAGTGATGATGGAATTTTTATTTTAGTGTTAACAACAGTTTTCAAGGGAGCTAATTAAAATCTTTATCTGAACCTTGAAGATGGGAAAACTGTGTGAATGCATTTGCTGTGTTCATATGCCTTTGAGATTTTCTTTTCAATTTTATAATTCCCCATTTCTACTTTTTTATCCTTTCTCCTATAAAAGCAGTATTTCTTGATATCATCAAATGTGGTTTCAATTTAAAGTGACAGTTAAATAGAGTTTTGAAATACCTTAAGAGAGAAAAACAATTTTTCAAGAGTTTAAGAATAATTCAGAAGTCCCATTTTGTCTCGGCCAGCTGCTATATAGTATGTTATATTGAGGTAGTGTCTGGATGATCAGTAGGATCAGAATCCAGAAGATGAGAAAAAAATGTTACTTGATTAATTTTCAAACACACCATTCAGGTTTTGTCAGTATATCTTGAGTAGGATGATAATGGTTGCACCTCAAGGACCAATAAATGCTTATTTGTCATGGACGGGTTTAGTTGGTATCATTGAACTGCACCTTAATAATGACCAGGAAAACAGGAAGAAAATCTTTCCTTGCCCTTTATCTAACAGTCTTATGGAACTATGCATTTTATTTTCTGCCAAGGTATTACATGTATGTGTGTGTGTGTGTATAAGGAGTATATGTGTGCGTGTGTGTGTGTGTGTGTAAGAGAGAAAGAGAGAAACACTAAAATATAGTGTCTCTTTGCTCTATGGTCATCTAGCAGATCAATTGCATCTTCTTGTCTTTCAAAATTTTAAGGTCAAATTCATATTTTAAAGTTAATATTCCTCTTCAGCTGAAAATGTGTTGGTAAGTGTAGATTGGGGTAGTGTAGGAGGCCAGGATGTGTGGGGTAAGGATGGAAACTTCTATAATATGGAAAATTATGAAGAAATGAAGTTTCTTTACTCTATATTGAGTTTAGGTCTTATTTTTCTGAATGAAAACATACTGTGAAGTGATTTTGGAGGGAGTACCTTAGTAACAATGGAGTACTAATATTGATTAAGTGACTAGTAGTGTGTATGTATAATATTTCACACAAGTGAAATAACATTCTGAGAAATATTTGGAACAATTCAACAGAATGTATTCATATAGAGTCAAAGAAACTGGAGGCACACTGATTGAATTTGAATCCTGGCTCCTCCACCTGTATTTTCCATGATGGGCAATTTATTTAATTTCTCTGAGCCTCAGTTTTTTCTTATCTGTAAAATTGGGATGATAATAATAGCATCTACCCCACCAAATTGCCTTGTGGATTAGATGAGTTAATATCCCTCTCCCTCCCTTCGCTAGAAGGGAATCTCCAGGGGGCTTTCATGTTTTTAAGGGGTGTATATTAAATATCTGAAACAATGATGGCAACCATTTTAAATTTAAAATACTCATCAAAAGAAAAATATATTATTAAAATTAATGACTAATGAGGACATTTGTACATATGTTCTATTTTTTAAGAGCAGTTGTAAGATGATGTTTATTGAGATCTGATCTCCTTATACAGTCAGTAGATTGATTAGTAAAGAATAATTATGGAACTCTGTCCCTTTAGTCACAGTTTACCTATTATGGGGAGTTCCCTTTGGATTTTCATGGAGAAAAATAATAATTGTAGAAAATGGAGGTGGAACATTATCTTAGCATCCGAGTTTACTGACTAAGAAATTTGGAGGATTTTTGGTTTTGTGTTTTAATGACAGATACTTTAAAGGATTTTGTTGTTGTCCAGGATCATGAAGGCCATTAGAATAAAAAGCTCATCAATTTCTTGAATTTTTTTTTTTTTTTGCTAAATACCGAACACTGGTTAAATAAGCTCTATAACCAACATCAGAAGTCATTTCTCTAGTGCTAATCGTAAATTTGTTTTGTACTTTGTAATCTCTTACATTTCCTTAAACTCTGTCTTTGCTCTATAGAATGACACTGCCTATAGACCAATAGCACATCTCTCCATAGCCGCACCGGCATAGCAAGCACAGTGCCTGGCTCTTGATAAACGGTGGATGAATGGTAACAAATGAAATGTGTCATCCCATTTTATTTTTTTATCATGACTATTTAATTTTAAGGAGTAATAAAAGTGATATTAAGACTCTTGCAGTGAAGATACCATTGTGGGAAACCAAGGAGTTGAGGTGAGGTTGAAGAGTTACATGGTCAGAGAAGACAATCAGCACCTGGACAGAGCTCAGATCTATGGAAATTGGCAGCTGTTGTAGAGATGCATGCATTATCGACATTTGCTGACATGTGTTAAATACGGTATCAAACGTTCACTGATCAGTTCTTTACCTTACTGAAACCACTGCTGATTGACAACTTCATTAATAAATAAATTAGCAAACCAAAGGTATAAGTCAAACAAGTGGAAAAAAACTTACATTCTGTAGCAGGCTCCATAGGAGATAGTTGTCTGTTAAAATGCTACCATATTTCATATTTCATTGATAAGCAAGAGTCTGCTGTTGATGACTTGTTAGTATTCAGATGTAAGAATCCTGGACTTATGAAATTATTTTGAAATTCATTCTGCATATCAAATCTTATACTTCATAATTGTGTTCCTTCTTCTATCTATATGGCCTGCTTCTATTTTTTTTTTATGATTTTCTGCTTAAATGTGTTAACAGACCTCCTTTCTTTGGACCACTTAGATGATATTTTAAAACTCTTATGAAAACCCATCTGGACCCCAAAGCCTTACCTGACTAAAGAGAAAAAAATCAAGTAGGAAACTCAGATCAGTGATTTTGATGAAAATGTCCCACAGAGTGAATATGGACTCTACCCTCAGGTCACTGTATCAGAGAACCAAGGAGATAATGCCACAAAAAGATTTGCTGTTGAAGGTTGTATATACTCCATTCTGCCAGGTGTTCAGTGATTGAAGGAAACCAATGGACAATCTACATAGTTTATCTATCACTTGTCAATTTAATGGAGAATATGGCAGTGTACCTTTATTATTGGGAAGAATAACAAGTATTTGTAGAGTTTTCTTTTCTATTTAAATGAACATTTTCCTAACTTCTTATTCTACCATTTGCTAAAGCACTTATTATATTTCAAGCGTTGAGCTTAATACTGTAACTGACAAAAACTCTATGAGGCTGATTTTATTAATTATATTTTGCAAATACATGGACCCAAAATGATTAAGTACTTTGTTCATGGTCACACAGTCAGTAGGTGGGTAGAGCCAGAATTCGATCCTGTCTTTCTAAATGAAAAGCCTATGTTCTTTGCTTTTCTTGGGATTCAAAATACACTGAACTGGAACAAATACACTACACTTTTTCTTTGACTCAGATGAATTGGCAAGATTGTGTGTACATTAAAAACAAACACCAAAGATCTTAATCTTATATGTTATTTAAAAAAACTACTCCCTAAATATAGAAATCCTGAAAAAGTAGTGACATTATACCATCTTAGGTTAAGAAATCATTTAAGACTTTAAAATTAATTTACTCAACCTGTGTTTTGTTTTGTTTTGTTTTTAAAGATTTTATTTATTTGACAGAGAGAGACACAGCGAGAGAGGGAACACAAGCAGGGGGAGTGGGAGAGGGAGAAGCAGGCTTCCCGCAGAGCAGGGAGCCCGATGCGGGGCTCGATCCCAGGACCCACCCTACTGTTAAGGCAGTGCCCACCCCACTGTTAAGGCAGACGCTTAACAACTGAGCCACCCAGGCACCCCTCTCAACCTGTGTTTTTATATTCTAGCATTCAGATAACTTTCAAACATCATTAGAAACAACTTAGAAATTTCTTTTCCCTCAATTTCCTCTCTTATCCCCTAAATCCTTACATAGCTTCATTTGAGATCACAGCCTCTTCTAATTCTGTTCAAATTGTAATTTTCAAGGAAAAGAAAAGTCACTTTTGAGTGTACCTTTCATCTTTCCCTGTGAAGAAAGTTACAGTTACAGATAAAGGTTTATCTCCCTTCTCCAAGTACCCTTCGATAAATGGATTATGCTTCTGGGCCCAGGTAGTTCCAAACCACAACACAATCACTGCTCACAGAGCTGTCACTTAGAAACCAAGGAATCGATAGATACTTCAAAGTTCTCTTTTTAATTTATTTCACAAATCTAAACACAGCAGAATTTTGTCAATCACTTCCTTGCCATTTGTTCTTCTGTTTATATATTCCAAGGTTATAATTCTTACCTAGTCCCTACCAGGCAAGTTCAGACACATAGCAAAGATCATTCAGAATGGCATGTATTATTCTTTCTAGTGACTGAGTTTTATTACTTGCAGCTATAATTTAAATAAGAGAAAGTACACTATGCTGTAATCTCATATTGTATCATTTGTGCAAATGTGAAAACATTCAAGATCCATTTAATATCATTTGAGAAAAATATGTATAGGGCCCAAGAGTCTATTGTACATAATATATGTGAATTTTTTATATGTAAATATTTATTCTAAAATATGCTAATTTTAAACTTTATAGTCAATTTTTTCAGCAAATTTTTCAGCTACTTTTTTTTTTTTTTTACAAATGGATAAAAAGCTGCATGTGTTATCTAGTATCAACTCTATTTTGTGGAATTTCAGCAGTGTTCTAAAATTAGAGTCAGCTGGAAGAAAGATTTTCTTATTAAATATATATATATTGAATTTATTTACAATAAAATTCTACATAACTGCAAATAAGATATTTTTAAATGTTTACTTACAGTTACTGAAATAATCTTGAGTAATTATAATTTAACAACATCCTTACATAAAAACATTGATTTTATTGTGTTTCAAATGTCCTTTAATCCTTCTGCACCCATCTGTTCCTACAAACATGTTGCTTATGAACTGATCCTGCTACCTTAAAACATCAATGAGGGTATATTCCACTAAAGAGATTTTTCTACATGAACACAGAGAGCTTAATAGATGCAATAGTTCTGATGAATAATTCCTTACAAGAGGCTCCTAAAAAGAAATAATCAAACATCTAGGCTCAGAACAACAGATATATGTCAGGGCTTCTTTAGAAAACGTGTACCCATCACAGAATGCCACTGAGTTCTACCCTGTTTCGAACTGATAAAAATGCAGTTGCAATGCAGCAGTACAAGCTTGGGAGGAACTCAGTGGAGAGGTGAAATAACAGTTGGAAATGCTTCCATGTCCTTTGGAACTGTAAGTGCGTTTGAATGTTCTATCATGATCAGGGAGGCCACATGAAGTGATTGATTCTGTTTCTGAGGAATGTAGTTCCAAAAAGTATGAGCTACAGGATTCAAAAAACAAAGAAACACTACTGGTGATCTGAAAAACCACAGAAAGCCAAAGTTGGGAAGAACTGTCGTCCTTTCTAAAGTCTTACATTTATTTTACAGTCTAATAGTCAATATGTTAGTAAAGAGACTTAATAAATATGGCACATTTACTGCTTGTATGCTTTGTTGGCAGTTTTGCTGATCATCAAAGAAAATAAAAGAAGACAGAATAGGAAATCTTAACCATTTTGTGTTTTAACCCTGTTCTAATCCATTCTTCCAGATTTATTTCTAATCTTTAGCCTTTCCAGAGTTTCTCTTAATAAGTACTTTAAGTAATGGCACAAATTTTAGGGAATTTAAAAAATATTTTCTGCTGTAACTTAGTATATACAACAATCTGGCAATACGGTGATGGACAAAGTCAACACTCCTTTTTGATTGGACAAATAAATATGTTTAATAATTTGGGAAATAAAGACAAGTTTCCGAATCATTTTTTGTCACCTAGTTCTTTATTTTAAAAAAGAAGATCATTTAACAACTAATGAAACCATTCGGTGAGGTAGGTGTAATGAACAGATGTATTCACATGCTCCCTGCCTCTGGGACATCACCCTCTATTGGAAAAGACCAGCAAGTGAAGATGCTAGTACCAGAGCAGTAGCATGGGCATCACACTGCGAGGGGGTCCTGGGATGCTCTGGAGTACACAGGAGTGACTCTCACTTAGATCAATAGGATTAGGCATGGTTTCTGTGAGATGTGAATTGGAATGAGGTACACTTCTGAAGAATTTCAAATGAGGAAAAGTAGTCTAGATAAAATTTTTAAAGAAGAACCTGCCACAGTTGTCCCTGTAGAATTAAATATATTAGTTCATACTTGATCTACAAAAATTGCTTTTAGCCTAGCAGTCCGTGTCTGTGTCCACATACATACTAGCTAAGGCACAAGTAATGGAGGCAAAAAGCAATATAAAACTATTGGAATTCTACTTTTTGTAGCCCCATATAAATTTGCCATTTATTAATTATCTAAAGTTTTCTTCAGAGATACTTATATTTTCATTCTAGCTCTCTGAAGTACTGCATATCTATACTCAAAATGCCCATTGTATGGAATTTCAGTATTTGTTGTTGTCTCAAATTTGCTATTTCAAGCTTTAAACAGTTGTCACTCTCTTATATTCTAGTGATTCAAGACTGTTGCAAACAAGTTCATGTTGACCCAGTGGACTGCTTATCCCCTTTGTTTTTCTAAATGGAGGTATTATCTTTGCAACCATGTCTCCCAGAGTAGTCTGCTCTTTGTCTAGATCACAAGCAGTAGGTCATATGAGAAAAATGAGAAGGTAGTTTTAGGCTACATTGCTTAAATAATGAGTACTTCTTTGGTATTACTAATGATAACTTGAAAACTATTTAATTGGCAGGACACTTAGCACCAGATAAAATGATCATCCTTCCAGAAGATGTAAGCTGTACAACTGAACTGGAATAATCGTGGGGCAATGAATGCATCACTTCCTTTTCTGCTTGGCATGCCATATTTGGTTAAGTGGACATGGTCATTTACTATGTTACCTGATGTTATATTTCAGCAACTTCAGAGTAAAACCTTTTGACTCCTATTACTCAGAACCAATTAGAGATTAAGTGTGATACTGTTATGTTCCTATGGTTTTGTTAGAGGAAATCATGTGACGTTTTAAAAAAAGTATATTGAGATGAAAGTATCAGATTGTGTTTTTTGTTTTATAGGCTTTTTTTTTTTTGCGGTGAGGGAATTTTTAGGTTTCATTAGTTTGATTTTGCTTACTTCATACTTTTGGATTGTGTTGATATGGATTGTCTGTGCAAAAATTTGAGTCACATAATTTAGGGAATTATCTCAGTGAGGTTAGTTACATAATAGATCACGCATACATAGAAATTAGAGAATTGTTACAAAGATTAAGTAACTTAATACAGGGTAAAGTGTTTACAACAGTACCTGGCACACAGTAATCACTCAATAGCATTCTTTTTTGGGTATTATATTAGTATCACCCAGAGGCAAATTACCTTTATTTTTCTCCATGCAAACCTACCCAGGCTACCTATCAATGATCAATAAAAATTGAGCGTCACTAGAGAACTAGCTCAAAGTTTTTGACCTAACTACAACATCAAGTAAATATGTCAGCTTTGCAAAGAGATTAGAAAAATGTGGTGAGTGGATATATGTGTGTTTGTGTGTGTACATTTAAGGGGGGGGGTGGGAGAAGCTGGCCTATGTATGTTCTTAGTCCTAAATCTATATAAGATATTCTAAAGACAAGCAGTCCTTAAAACTTAAAAAAAATAATTGGCTCATAAGAACAATGAATTTGGTTAATTGGGATTAGAAATAAATAATGTATAACTTATCCATTATTTTTTTTCTGAAATCTATTCACCATGCCACAGCCAAAGTTGAAAATTCAACTCTGATCAAGTTACTACCCTACTTAAAGCTTTTTGATGATTTTATAAAGTACAAGGAAAAAAGTCCAAAATCACTGCTATGACATATAAGAGCCTCTGGGATCCGTAGTCCCCTCACCTTTCCACCCTTATGGCTCCCCATGCCCCCTTTGCTCTCCGTGGTAAAGCTGCCTTTGTTATATGCTCAATCACTTCAGAACTTTGCACATGCTGAACAATTTCCCTGGAATACTTTTCCCTCTAAACCTTGCCCAACTAATTTTTAATTATAATTTTGATTTCAACACATAGTAAGTGCCCATAAATGTATGTCGCATGAATGAAAAAAAAAATGAATCATTATTTGAATGTGTATTTTGTCAGAGGCTCTATATTAAAGGATAATTTGAAAGTTTTCATTTGTAGTTTTCCCTCTAAATGAATTATTTTAAAATAAAGTTGAAACTCAATTTCAAGATTCCCTTTTTATTCAAATTCATGTATCTGAATTTTTAAAAGATTCTTACCAGTTTAATAGAGGGGAAAAAAAGGTCCTTTATCTGCTACTACATTCTTTTTCAGATTTAATTTATAATAAAGGGGAAAGAAGTTCATATATCCTCTCTCAAATTTTGGGAGATTTTGAGATAAGGCCCAAAACTTAACTCTCCAAAAATGGAATGACTGCACATACCAAATCTATATTGAATGCCTACAACAGTATGTATGCTATACATGACATAAAATCACTTCCATAACTTGTGCTGTAAAGATGTTGTGAAACTATGGTCATATATATGTGTAAGCTTTACAACATTAATCTGCAATTGGCCAGGTCCCCTCTCATCACAACTTAAGCTGTTTACCATCAAGAGCTGTGAGAAAAAATAATTCCTTCGGAAAAATATGTTGGGGTCCCAAAGCTGATGAGTTTTCTTCTGTTCTCAGGGTGGAAGAAAGAAAGATGTAGCCTCTGAGCTGTCCTCTATATGTAACAGGGCTGTTGTTACCAAGTGAAGAATTTAGAATTCTATACAATTCCCACATAATGATAGAAACAATAAGATTTTATTATTAATTACTAGTAATGCCAAGAAATTCTGATATTCTATGGGGGAAAATTATTTCACATGCACTAGATAAAAAGGAAACGAGACTCAATCTGGAGTGAGAAATGATTCCTCATGTTGTATCTAAACTTTAAAACATTGTTCGTAATTTCAAAGCCATTAAGAATTTACTATTCACTTTTATCTCCCTCTCTTTGTTAGGTTCACACCATCTTGAAAAAAGAATACTGTCTGACTTACTTCTTAGAAAATAGGAATTCAATATTGTGGGATTTTTTTAAGCCTATAAGAGATGTCTTTTTTTTTTTTTTTAATTCTTGAGAATGCTAGTCAATATATATCCCAAATGCCCCACACTACTCTTGTCCTCTGAGTAACAATTAGCAGCGCACACATAAAAGTATTGCTCTGCCTATTCTCTGTTATGTAGCAATACCTTTTATTCCATTGCCCATTCTGTGTTCTCCCTCATTCTGCCTCTGAAATAATTCTTCCGAGAGATATTCTTTGAATCTCTAACTTAGCTTATTGACACACTCTCTACTTTTAGAAGTTTCTTCTGCTTTGTCCTCTAACACAATTCTCTGTTCCTTTGACTGAATCTTAACCATCATATTAAATGTTGGTGTTCTTAAGGATACTCAGCCATTTTTCTCTTCTTACTCTTTATATGTCCCTGGGAGATTTTAGCTATTCCCTCTGACTCAGTTTTTAATTATACATGAACAATCTCAAATCTCTACCCTGAGCTCCAAATCTGTTCTTTGTTCCTTAGTTTTGCAAATTAGGGAGGGTAGTTAAGAGTATGGGCTTTGAAGCCAAAAGGCTTGGGTGCTAATGTCAGCTTTATTTATTGGTTGTGTGACCTGGAACAAGTTATTTAATATGTGCCTCATTTTCGCATCAGAAAATATGGCACCTACTCCACAGTATGGTTGTAAGGGCTAAATGAACTATACATGTAAAATGCTTGGAACAGAACCTGGCACATGGTAAGTGCTCTATTAGATTTCTTTTCATTGTTGTTACTACTGATTGATCAGATACTTTGAACACAGGGAAATGTAATACTGATAAACAAGATACGACCACTGCTTTTCTGGAGCATATATAATCCTCTATTCCTGCCTCCTACTAGGTATTTATGCTTGGTCAACCTGCTGGCATTTCAAATAAAGAATATTTAAATTGAAATCAAATACATATTTCCCCCTCAAATATCTATCTAGTCCTAATACTGTTCAACATCTTTAAAAATGATTATCACAGGTGGGAAACAGCATCAGCCACTAGCCAGTTATCATATAGCTACTAAGTCCTAGAGCTGACTCTAGAGCCAACGTTTCTCTCTTGGCCCCTTAACCACATCATGCTCTACTGTTTAAGACACTATGTTGCCTGGAACCTAGTAGATCATCAATAAATATTCTTGAAAAAAATGAATATGATGAACCCTTTATTAATTCAAAGGTCATATTTTTTGATTATGTCTATTTTCTGTTCTGTTGAAAGATAAGATAGTGAAAAGGAACCAGAATTTGCTGAGCACTAAACATTTACATATTTTAATTATTTGCCATACTTTATCTTATTCTATTCTCATAACTCTTAAGATTGGTACCATTATCACCATTTTAAAGATGAGAAAACTCAAGAGTTTAAAATTTTTCTCAAGATTTCTGAGCTAGTGCATGTTAAAGTCACAATTCAGTTCCAAGTCTGCCTAATTCTAAGGACCCAGAGTCTTTCTATTACATCGTCTTGATTTATTTTGCTTGGAAATCTGTAGAGAATAGTTTGCTCTTATACCACATTTTTAGCTTTTTATAACATATATGTCAAAAATTTCTGTCATATTACTTGTTTCAGACAAGTCAAAATAAAAATATTGACAAGGTAAGTCACCTATCTACAGAGCCTTAGCCAGAAACCAGAGTTATGATCAAAATTCAAGCATGTGAATTAATCCCCTTTTATATCTTTTGGATATGAGAGTGGAAAAAGGATAATTCCTTCAGTGTTCTTTTTACACATAGAAAACACTCAAAAAGGTTAATATTCTTAAAAGCATTGTCTTACTCATAGGTACTGAGATAAATTTCAGTGAAATAATCATTGATTTCTGAATTACATGAATAGTAAATCAATATATACTTCTATTCTCTTTAATTTTTCCAGTGTACTACTGAACAATTATTTATTCTAAAACTAAATACCAAGGATAATAAATATTGGCCAATATTGAACATCAACAATTAGGGACAATAGTGTAGTGTTATTTTCTTATGTCACAGTAGAGAATAGCATTTCAGCAAGCCTTGTACAATGATGACATATTTTCTGAATTGTTTTTTCTCACCTATCTCAATATAACAAACATTTATTAAGTGCGTACTGTGGGCAAGGTGACCCTATGGAGGATATAAAAGGGGCTAAGATACCACTTCTGCCCTTGAGGAATTAATAATCTGCTGGCAAAAGCAGATGTGCATGCAATCAACTGCAGTATTTGGAAGAATAAAGTGAGTCTTTTAATAGCAATACAGAGTGCTCGGATAGTGTCGAGGGAGCAAGGCTAGAGGGCAGAGCGATGTGGAGCTTGCATTGAAGTGGCAGGATATTAAAGGGAAGACATCAGTTATGAAGCTAAAGCACATATAAGCAATAACATGATAAGGACCTGTAGCAGCGGACTGATAGAAGGAAAAGCATACCAGGGACATTTCAGGGGAACAATGATTAATATGTGACAATCAGTTGTAAGAGTAGAAATAAGGTGGAATCAAATATAAATGTAAGTTTTCTTATCAAATACTGAGGTAGGAAACACAAAATAAGAAAAAGCTGTGAGGGAAGTACTCAACATTTCATTTGAGGTTTGTGGGTTTCATATGCCAGCAGGACATTTATAAGTAGATAGCCATCAGGAGGAAATTTGGGTCTAGAGTACAGTAGAGAGGTCAATGCTAAATATATAATGTTAGGAATAGTCTTCAAAGCAGTAATATTTGAAACTACTGGAGTACATGCAAAAATACAGAAACAGTGGAGAGCTGAAGATAAAACCTTGGAATTAGACATGGATATGACAAAGGAAGAGTAAGCAGAAACAGACTTAAATAAAATACTAAACTACCAAAAAAAACCAAAACGTTTTTTTTGGTTTGACACAGAATCAAAGCTTTACAGTAGTAGAAATGGTCCTCAACAATCTCAATGATGTGGAGAAATTGAAAACAGACAACTAGATGTTGGATTTGAAAGTCTTGAGGTTCATAATGACTTTAGTAGAATGAATGGGGAAGCCAGAATGCCAAAGATTTAATAGCTATATGGAAGTAAATGCAGAAAAGTTCACTATTAAAGCTTTATAGTAAAGAAGAGAAAGCTGAGCATATGATTAAAAAGGGTAGTTGATGTGGAATTAATATTTTGGCTTAGCATGAAGAACATTGAACGTGTTTGTAAACTGGTAGAAAAGAGAAAAAGAAAAGAATATGAGTAGGATTCTTAACCCAAGGTCCATAGAATAGGAGTCTCTTTGGGGCTCAATTTGGTTTAGATCTCTTAAAAGTATAAGCAATATATTAGGTGCATGTAAAATTTTTTTAGAAGAGTCAGAAAATTCTCATAAGGATCCATACTCCCCACAACCTCCCAAAAAGAAACTTGGAATCTCTGAACTACGCAGAGGGAACATTTTATGGGCAATACCCAAGAAAACAGGAGGAAATTAATTTGAGAAGATATATATTCTCTCATTTCATTGAGAAGCTAATCTGTGACTCTTACAGTGTTCCATGTATATTTATAACAAGTTTGGAAAGAGTTACTCATATCTCTTAATTTACTCTGAATTCTGAAAGGAAATAGATCTAAAAGGATCTTCACTGTATGCATTATTTCAATAAATGGTTACTGAGCCTCACTTGTCCATTCTGTGGCAAGTTTAGTACAGGGTAAACTCAAACAATTAAGCAGGACACCTAACCCAGGACACTTTAACTTTATGGGGACTATGACAGTGTAGGATTCAGTAATGTTTTTAGCAGACATAATGTCGAAGCTGAGACATGAAAAATCCATCCATTCATTCAACAAATGTTTGTAGAGTGCCCAAATGGGCCGGATACTGTCTAAGGTGCTGCTATCATGGCATAGATAAAACTTTCTGCCTTCCTGCATTGTAGCATGGGGAAAACCAAATAAACAAATGGACAAATAAATTATACAATGTCAGGTAGTAATAAGTGTTATAAAGAATATATGGGGGAAAGATACAGTGACAACAGAAGACTTTCCTACAAAGGCAATATCTGACAAGAGACTAGACTAAAATGAGAGAATGAGCCATACAAATATCCAGGGAAAGATTATGAGGCACACAGGGAATAGCAGGTGCAAAAGTCTTGGGTAGGAACAGGGTTTGTTGGGCTAGAGAAATGGCCAATATGTCTAGAGCAGACTGAGGAAGACAGAGAACAGTGGATGAGGTGAGGAAACGCCATCTAGGACATAGTAAGGAATTGGAATAGGAAGTAGTCCAGTGAAAATTAGAGGGAGTAGTTTGACTTATTCCAGAAGTTCAATTTGAATATGACATAAAAACTGAGGGAAGCATGGGGAAACGAGGTTGGCACATGGGGAAAGAAACTTTTAAGGATAAGGAATCAAGACATATCCTCAGAGCAAAAGTGAGTCTTGAGGATTTTAAATGCGGGAGTAAAATAGTTCATCAGTTTTGCATTTTCAATTTTATATTTTCACTGAATACTTTATGAAGAATGCTTTGGTAGGTGTTCAAGATTGCCTTTCTGGTAGAAAACTTCAAAGTTTCCCCAGACTCAATGTCTTGTTCTTTAAACTAGTACTTTCTCTGCTAATAATGGGACTTGTTATATGTTCAAGTATTTGGGGGAAATTAATTGGATATTGGTGTGTAAGATAGATTGGAGGTAGAAGATTATTCCAGAGGTGGTTGTAGTAATCTAGTGATAAAGTGATAAAGACCTTAGTTGGTGGTCTTGATCTATTAATGGTGGAAATGGAGAGAAAAAGGCAAGATGCTACTGGAGACATTAAGAAGAAAGAATTGATAGACTTGTGGCTGGTTACAGAAAAAGGGAAGGAAGCAAAGATGACTCCATATAGTGTTGATAACAAAAATAACCTTCATTTGTATTTGTATGTTTAGCCCATTGTAAATCAAAAACAAACTCAATCTAAGTGAATAAATGAAAGAACACATGACCAAATGAGAAAGAGAGGAAATAAGGCTGAGGGAGTTGGTTTTAGTTTGGGGCATTTTGAGTTAGAAAACAAAGTACAAAAATCTGCCTAAATTAAAACAAGTCATCAGACATACAGTGCCCACCCTATACTATTTCAGCAGAATCATAAAAAATGAGCCAATTTGGCTAGGTATTCCTATATTTTGGCCATTCATTGAGAAATATAGCACAGTGTCATGTCATTGAGCATTAGCCTAAAAGCATGATAGCTGGGGATCAAATCTCAGGTCAACCTCTCACTAGTGTGACTCTTGATCAAGTTATATATCATTCTATTCCTGAGTTTCCTAACCTGTAAAATGGGAATAACAGTATTATCTTCCTCATAGAATAGTAAGGACTTCATAAACTATCCACTAGCCTTCAACCGTATGCTAGAAACCTGAGGTTTGTAGATCAAAGACATTTCTAGATAAATTAATTATCCAAGATTCTCAACCAAGAGATATTACCTCTTTGTACAAGACACTGTATTGAGTCCAAAGCTTCAGACTGAAATAGATACATTCTAATATAGCAAATTTAGGTAGTTATTGACATTTTTTACTGTGCATTTGCTAAGGTTCCAAGAGTTTTCAAAGTAAACATATTTTACTGATTTATATGTACATATTTTAAAGATCATGAAAATAAAGTCTTTTTTTAGCTTTAGTCATTCTAAAATTTCATTTTAGAAATGTATTTGTATTTATATTATAAACAAATGATTCAGCCATTAATTGGGCTTTTTTAAAAAAACTTTAAATAATATCCAAGTATACAATTAGTAAATAGGAGATATATCATTTAAAAATTGGTAATTTATGAAGTTTAGAATCAAAAGTTTGTGTATACTATTACGTGAACAAGCTATTTTAATAGAAGCTTCCTTATTCTATTCCTATATATTGAGGAATATAGGTAGGAAATACTAGAGCCTGGATTTGAACTCAATCTGTCTGATGACAGACACGATGACAACCAAAAATAAGTCTTTGAAAGATCAATGCAGTTCTTTACGGTAAATATTACTCAAAATTTTTTATACAAGAGTGCATTCATTTTTTCTTAAATTTAATTTATAGTAAAATAGTAATAGTTATATAGTTATATATAACCATGTAAATGTTTTTTCAAATTATTAAAAGTTTAATTTATTAAACAGAGTAAGTGTTAATAAATTATGCTTGATCGAAAAATTTATTAAGAGTACTTTTTGAAACAAGCAACTAAAGAAAATCTAAGAACATGTCAGTGTATCCATGTTCTTCTGGTTCTACATTTTGTATCTCTAGATTTCTAACTGTGGCTACAAATTATTGCTTGTTCTTCTTCCCCAGCTCCACTCATAGATATCAGAGAGTCTGCTGGAACTTGAGCAACTGATTGCTATGCAGAGTACATTTTTTTAAAGATTTTATTTATTTATTTGACAGAGAGAGCGAGAGAGCACAAGCAGGGGTAACAGTAGAGGGAGAGGGAGAAGCAGGCTCCCCGCCAAGCAGGGAGCCCGATGCGGGGCTCGATCCCAGGACCCTGAGATCATGACCTAAGCCGAAGGCAGACGCTTAGCCATCTGAGCCACCCAGGCACCCCTGCAGAGTACATTTTTAATCTCTTGGTTTATTCAATCTAAGAATTATTGCTAAATTGATGCTATGACTGTCTCAGTGCTGTAAAATTAATTACTTTGGCTTTAGTCTCCTAAAATGCATTTTGTATACACACACACCCCTAATACATATCTCTCTCTCTCTCTCTATATATATATATATACACACACACACACACCTATATATACTGCATTTAATAATGCATTTATATATATATACATGAACACACATATACTGCATTTAATACTGCATTTAATAATGCCTTTTTATATATACACATAAACACACCTATATATACTGCATTTAATAATGCAGGTATATATATACAGATGTACCTTCCAGGTCTGTATGCTTTTCCTAAATCAGTTCTCTTGATTTTTACCTGCACTTCAGATCAGAGTTCATTTATATTCCAGCAGGGGTCAACTGTTGCTAGTGTTGCTTTTATTAGATATCTGGTAGTTGTGCACATTGGCTAGTTTTAGTAGATCTTTAGACTCGATTTCTTTCTTAACTAAATTTATCTTATAAAGCAGTCCAAACCTTGAATAATTTGAAATCAAACTTGAATATATTTTTCTTTTGTAAATTTATTTTCACTTGTCCCCACTAACAAAGGAATTGAGAAACTAAAGGCAATCAGTTGAACAAAAACAGATTGTCAAAATTCAGGTTGAGACTTCAGAAAAAAAGATTCTATGTTGAGACTTCAGAAAAAAATAAAAGATGAAAGTAGATGCATTGTTTTATGTGTTAAATTGAACAAGAGCACCAGGCTTTTGAAACTCACTTTTTCTGATTGATTCAAGAGAAAAATTAGATAAAATTTCTTGTGGTTTTCATCTCACATTGACTAATATGGGAAAAGAGTTTCTCCTTGATGTTTTTGCCAAAAAAATCCTAATTCTAATAATAAAGCAAACACTTGTTTATCTAAGAATTTTAAGCTGTTTTAACACTGTATTCCTCAAGAAAATAAAGTGCTATGTTGGTTTGACTCGGACAATGTGTTATAGCAAAGAAATATGAAGTCTATAGTGAAAAAGGCAGTTTTCATTCACTGGATTGAAAATCAAGACATGGATGGCAGCTTTGACTCTACTGCTAATAAGCTGTGAGAGCCTGGGCAAGTGAATTTCCATTTCTGTATTTTTTTAGGGAGGAGTTACTGAGCTCTTTTGAGAATCTGGTAAAAATGCACAAATATATAAATATATACAAATTTACGTAGTATTTCAGGGAGTATTCAGATTCTTGGAGCTGGATAATTTACTGGTATATCATCTGTGATCTGCTTATACATAAGGTCAAAAACCCAAGTGATGCATCATAAACTAATCTTTTATGTTTTACCAAGGTTCACTGGATCTTTTAACCTACATTGACTACAATAAGGTTAATTTTCCATACTAATACAACACTCAAATTAGCCTTTTAAAAATTACACTGTAAAAAAACGAACATGCATAAGTCAAAATTAAGGGCATCATAAGCAAATAACCTTTGGTAGTTTTTCTTGGAAAATTATATCTTAAGCATGTTCCTCTAGATTATTTAAGATGTTTGGCATATTAAAGCAATTTATATCTAACCCAGTAAAATTTATAGCACATATGTTCAATAGAAGAAAATAGTTGCTAAATAAAGGAACCTCTCACTCTGTGGAAACAGTCTATTAAAATTCATAACTTACTTGTCTACGAACTTTTATAAATTGATATCTGTGCCATAAGAATATAATCTTTAATATTATAAGATTTGAAGTATATACATTTGGTTTACAGTATAGCCAATGTACTTTCAGTGTCTTACACCCTGCCTGACACAAAATAAGCATTTAAAAAATCGTGAGAGAAAGAATGATTTTGCATGAAAAATATTTCAGGTTTACGACACATGGTTTTATGCAACACATGGCAAAGTGGGTTCTGGTGAGAGCTGGTAATATCATTTTAACCATGTGACTAAGCAAATGATTCTAGTTGAATCTTGTGTTTTTTAATCTGTGTTACACACTGTTCCTGCCCTAGACTCTGCTGGAAGTCTACTGCTTGCTTGCAGGCTCATACTCTCAATGACAGATGGTTTTTAATCTTTGCAATTTGGCTTCCAGAGTAGGTGTATACTGCTAACTCATGTATTTTCTGCAACATGTAGAAAATGACTCTGGTGGCCATGCTCTGTAAGGAATCAGATACTTTCTGGGCTCTGTAGCTATGGGAGAAAGGTTTTAAATGCTTTCTGGTGGGAAAAGCCACTTTTTGCTTAGAATTATTGTTGAAAAAAATATCCAACTGTGAAAAGCCACAGTTGTGTAAATCGCAAAGTAATTCCAGGACTTTTTGTTTGATCACCTCATGCCTAATACTCTGAAGGGCACACATACATATTAGCAGGAACATACAGTGTTGGTAATATTTCCTACTTTTTTGACATGAAAAATTAGAATTCTCCTTGAAAATGGGAAGAATCCTTCCTCAGCACCTAGTATATTCTAAATCTCCATTGTGGCACTTAACAATTTATATAGTAATATTTTATTTCCACATCTGTCTCTCTAACTCTTTCAACAAGAAACTATCTTTTCTCTTCTTATCCCTAAGACCTGGTCAAGAAAATAAGGTCCATGATAAATACTCAATTAATATTCATTGAGTAAATCACAGATAATAAATAAGTCCTCACATTGGAATGAGCCTGGACTGGAATAGACACTCCCTTGTCTATTTCAGCCAGGCAAAGATGGAGCTCAGAAGCCACTCAGGAAATTATGCTCTCTTATGCAGCATCTAGTCCTTGAAACCAAGGACTAAGGTTTTCTCAAACCCAATAAGCCCTCAAAAGATTTTCTTACGTGGATTTATGCCAGAACAATCCGGTCCATTAGTTGGTAAATAGGACCCCTTAATAACTTCAGAGGAACTATAAAATTCTATTCTCAATATAATGAAAGCTGCAGGGGATTGTGTATTCATTTATCTTGTAGTAGGACTACTTGAATCCTCAAACAACAGGGTGTTGCCATGTGAGCTTCCTCTGGAGAATTGAAACCCAAACTGTAAAGAGAGCAGAATGGTCTGACTGGTTATCAGAGCCACCAGAATCTGTAAAGCCTCCGTTCTTAATTGGGACCAGAAGATTCAGCTGGTAACAAAGTCTCCCTGCCTGTGTGTCTCTACATATGTGAAAGGATTATGCTACTTCACCTAGTATTTTGAGTTCTCATATTCTAAAATCATTATTTAATAACCTGAAATATAAGGTAATAAGTTGCTCTTTATCAAAGAATAGATACATGAAATAGAAGTGTATTAAAACAGAGTAAAAAGAAGAAAAGCAAAAAGAAAGGAATGGGGGAAAAGAGGGAGAAAGGGTGGGAGGAAAGAACAAAGCAAGCAAGGAAGGAACTATTAAAATATTTCATTGAGCTCCTCCACATCCCGGATGTTTTTGTATGTGCAGTATTTCAATGTCCTTCCTAGGTAAATAGCAAGGCTTTTCCTTTTTATTAGCCCTGTTGCAGCTGCTGTTGCTTACAAAGAGATTCACAAATCAAAATAGATTCAGTTAGCTTTTCAGTAATTCCAAAAGGTGGAGGAACATTGCCAGAGAAGGATAGCACTCCAGTATCCTAACAAGGAGTCTTGTTAGCAAAACAAAGTGTGAATTGCTCAGAGATAATTCCCTGCGGTTGGTAATTCCGCTGGGCTCCTCGGTGGCAGCACGAGCTATTTCTCCTCAATAGACCAATGCCACTGAACAAAATGTCAAAAGAAATGCAAAAAAAAAAAACTAGCTCTCTTGAAACATTTATTCTTCTAGATTTATCTTTAGGTCAGCATGATTCATACTTACTGCTTCTTAGCCTGGAGCACCTAGCACAACCAGGAATCGAGGAAGCTAGAGCACAGTGTGAATAATGAATGAGCTACATAAGCAGAAGTCTGTATACCCAATCAGTAGTGAAGGCAAGTGCAGAGTGGCAGGCCAGCATTTTCATGGATGATTTCTATTATTTTCTCTCTCAAGGGAAAACAGTAAAACGAGAACCAGCAAGAGCTTGAGGGACAAACGCCCGGATTGAGATTGGAAGACTGTTCATTTGCCTATTGCTTCAGTCCTCGAAATTGCGTTACAACTGCCTAATTCAGGTATATGGAAAAAACAGAAACTTTCATAGTTGATGCATCCCTCTATACCTATCGCATGATATGTGGCGGGGTGGAGGGTGGGGAAGCATTTGGGTAGAAGACTGAAGGACTGTATCTCTTACCTTAAAAAGTGTTTTATGATATCAAAGGAAATAGTATTTCTCGCATCTTTTGAAATTAGTATTAGTGCCCTTGAAGTGCTAGTTTACCTGGTGGGGCACTGGCCACTTATATAACATTCGTGCTTTCTCTAACTTTCATTTTTTACTTCATCAAATCTGAAGTTGTCATGGTTCATTATCTGTAGATGATCTTGAGCAGCCCTGCATTCTAAAAGAATATGCCGTGGCATCTGCCTCTGTGGTTTTGTGCCCTGCTGTACAGATGATATTTAAGCAAGAGGATTGGGTAAGGGGCTGAGAATGGATGCAAGATTTGTCCCAGGCTGATGTTTCTTTGTGCCATACTATGTCCTTCCTCTTCCACCTGTGCTTTATTCAGCAATGAAGTACATATATCACATTGTGACTATTACATATGTTAGAGGACGTAATTGGGGTTGTAAAGTATATGCTTGAATGTCTTAACTAATGAATTCCATCAAATTCAATGATCATTCTTAGACTCTTCATTAACCAATCAAATTGTTTCTTTGGTCTAAGTCATTTCTCACACACTTTCATAGGCATAAACACAATTCTATGAAGTAAATTGGAGTGATTAAATTATCATACTAAGCATTATTGGAGTCCCGTGTTACTGAAGTTTTGGATTCCTAAAGAATTGCTTTCACATTACTCTCATCATGTACAAGAGAAAGGATGTTAGAGTATAAGACTGTGTCTTCAGGACTTTATTGCACTATTTGCATCTTTACTCATTTTTCCTGAGGAAGTTGGTCACAGTAAGTTACCAATACTAAAATTACATAGAAGTAAACCAACTCTTATAAATGCAATGACTTATAACACAAGCCTATTGGACAGATTTATTTAATATCACAAGTCCTTCCCCTTTTCAGAATGAACTGTTTTAATACCACAAGTTTCTCCTCTCTCTCATGCAGTATGGTACTTCAAGGCAGGATCATAGTTTTATTGTTGAAACATGCTTCTTTACTAATTCTCATAATTTCTTTACATGAACTATTAAAGTGGTTCTGAAAATGCATAAATATCCAGAATCAAAAGTACTTTAGTTTCCTAGGAATTAATTGTCACAGTGCTAATGTATCATGTTATTTCAGTAACTTTATAATGAAGGACATGTGCTGATGCTGTGGCAGTATGGTTCTCACCATAGAATTCTTAAAATATTTCTATTTTATTTTCTTTAATGCCATCTATAAACAATTTTGTCTTCTATTCTGCAAATATTTTGAGAAACACCTGAAAATATAGCCTGAAGCCAACCTACAGAAACATTTATTTCTGGGTTTCATGCCAGACTTACTTAAATTAAAATCTTTGGGATCAGGCTCTAGAACCAACATTTTAAATATGTATATCAGATGACTCCAATGAACTCCAAAGGTTAAGAACCACTACTCTACAATTTGAGAGCAAGGAAACAGCTGAAAAGAGAGCATGATAAAACTATAGACATAGAATTGATATCAAAAATGAAAATACTGAAATTAAATTTTGATTTTGATTTTTTCCTACATATTTATATTTACTGAGATTGTACAAGGGATTTTAAACTGTTTATTTCCCCTTTAATATGAGCCTTAAATATATTGAAATTAAAAATTCAATATTAAGGATGGCAAGGATAAGAAGATCTATTAATTTAAAAGCTTCCCAAAGTTGCTAAATAATAAATGATCTGTACAATGGCAAAAGGTATTAAATCCATAATTTATACAATTATTATTTTCTCATTTGAATCTTTAGTCTTACAAAGCTTTCTAAATAAGTTATTCTTTCAACATTAGGTATGTCTAATAAGCACCACTTGGTTAGGAATTTCAACATGTACT
Source organism: Mirounga leonina (assembly GCF_011800145.1). Taxonomy (NCBI): domain Eukaryota; kingdom Metazoa; phylum Chordata; class Mammalia; order Carnivora; family Phocidae; genus Mirounga; species Mirounga leonina. Next base: position 3,751,021 of record NW_023270314.1, on the reverse strand, counting down.
TTTGTTATGGTTTCCACTGAGACAAGTCCCATGGGTGGTGAACTTTCAAAAGATAATTTACTGGTGCAAATAAGTAAAATCTTTTGTGTTAAGGGTTCCCCATTTATTCATAGGAGAACATTTCTATGTTGTCTAATTTTAGTAAGAGGATTTTCTCATCCTTTTATTTTTAGTGCAAACAAATTATACCTCGTTTGCCAACTTAATATGCCTACTTCAGAAGTAAGCATACAAGTAAGCGGGAATTAGGGACAAAGAATTGTCTTCTGAGCCATGAAAAGACAGAACTCGCATGGGATGAGAGCAGAAAGCAACATTAGATCCAATAGGAAAACTACAGATAATGTTTGAACAATAAAATTAATTCTGCCTTCCTACGTGGTAGAATCCACTGAGACAAGGATCTAAAAGAAATCTTTAGGTGAACTTATTTTATAAACATGTCCTAAAATGATTGGAATAATTTGTTTTCCAACTCCATAAGAATCCTTTTATAAATAAAAATGTTCTTGGTTTTCAGGTAGTTTTAATGATCACATTTGCAATTTAAGCAGGCACTAGCTTCAGTGGGACTGCACTTCAAAACCTTAATTTGTAAATTAAATATTCAGGACTCTAACATCACTTTCACATAAAAACAATGCTATAAATGACGTTAGATGTTCAGAGTCAATTTCTGAAATCCACAAAATCATAGTCAAATCATATGATCTGTAGAAATAGAGCTTTGAAGTGAAAAATAGTAGAAAACGGTACTATACGATTCCAAAACATTAAGCCAATTCAATAACATACTTTTGAAAATCGTGTTTACTTTGAGTAACAGCTCTAAAGGGAAGCAAATTTGACTATAAGTGAATGAGAAATCAAAAGAGAAGGTAAGGTTTTTCTAAAACACAGAGAAATTAGTGATGACAGGAGCTGTATTCTCCTGAGTAGAGGAAAAGGTGATGGACGGAAGGGAAGAGGTGTTGAGTAGAGCTAGAGCAGGAGGGGCAAAGTGGTCTCAAGTGTGGGTCGCTATTGGACTAGCATATTGGACTAGCTACTGAATAGAAAGGATAGTGATTCATGGCTATGTTGGTAACTCAGGTGTATTCAATGATTTTAAATGAATGCATACATATAGTAGTTATACATTAATTTAGAAAGCAGATGAACAGAGGAAATGTTTAAGCAGAGACAAAGAGCATGAATGTTTATTCAGTGAGCACCAAGGAATAGTGGGAAGAGAGAACTTGTGAGTCTCATGGACTTCTACCGATGGCTTTTTCTCTGAATTACTTGACCTCCACTCAAGGCTTTACTGAACTCCACTTTTTCTGTTCTTTTTTTTAGACTTACTTATTTTAGAGAGAGAGAGAGCAGGAGGTAGGAGCAGGGGGCGGGGGCATTGGGAGAGGGAGAGAGAATCTCCAGCAGACTCCATGCTGAGCATGTGGAGCCCAGTGCAGGGCTCTATCCCATAACCCTGAGATCACCACCTGAGCTGAAACCAAGGGTCGGATGCTCAACCAACCGTGCCACCCACATGCTGAAATACTTCTATTTTACTATTTCTCTTTATTTTTTTGTTAATTAAATTTGATGGTTTGAGGGAACAGGCAGTCACTGTACCCGGGGATGGAGGACCGGGAGTATGAATAATCCAGGGAATAAGGCCCAAATAGTGGTGTATTTATCTTATTTTTCCTCTATTCTTTGGATGTTAAGGTCTTAGCAGTCCCAGGTAGAGCCCCCTTTACTTCCATTTAACCAAAAGAACAAGTGTTAGAGGTGAAAAACAGAATATTTCCTCATGACTAAAATTCTCCATTCAAAAAAAATTTAATTTCAAAATAAAAGGCTGTGACGTATAGTACCTCTTGCTTTGATCTAAGCCTCACTACTAGGCTAATTTGCAGTATAAGAACAAAAAATCAGAAAACTATCCTGAAAAGGGGCCCATAATTCTCTATCAATTAAATTTTCAGAAAAAAATGATTGTCTAAACAGAAAGTTTCTAGAATCTCTATTAATACTATTTAGGTTGAGGCATAAGAGAATTCATCATCTGGGTTCCTAAGATCCCTCTTCACTCTGGATATTCCACTAGGGGAAAAAATAGTTTATTTTCCATTGAAGAAAGTTGTTAAAGGATTCTTTAATTATAGGTAACCCCCCGCCCCCTTTTTCATTCCATTCTCAAGAAATAAGAACAAAGGATAAGATGGAGGGTTGATAATATCTGAAGGAGAGTCTTAGGACAGTCAATGCCTGTGTGAGTTATCTCAATCTCTATTTTGCATCTTTCAAAAACTGTGAAAACCTGAGCTTAGGGATGCCTGAGTGGCTCACCTGGTTAAGTGTCCGACTCTTGGTTTTGGTTCAGGTCATGATCTCAGGGTCCTGGGATGGAGCCCCATGTTGGGCTCCCCACTCAGCAGGGAGTCTGCTTGTCTCTCTCTCTGCCCCTCTGTCTGCTCACTCTCTCTCAAATAAATAAATAAACCTTAAAAAAAGAAACCTGAGCTTAATAAGACAACAATGATATCACTACCCAACTTTGTGTGTATTTCCCAAATGCTTTTCTCCCCATACCTTTGAAGCGATACTTCAAAACTGCTTGAATGGTGCTGTATCACCCGTTATCTTCATATATAAACTTGTTCCATGTTCCCTGTACTTAGGTTTCCAATTAATATGTCTTTGTCTTCTACTCTCCCTTGGCCCAACAAAACTTGACCATCATGGAGCCTGAGTTCACTCATTCATTTATTCAATTTATTTATTCAACAATGATTTTTGTGGGGAACCTGGGTGGCTCAGTCGGTTAAGCATCCGCCTTTGGCTCAGGTCATGATACCAGGGTCCTGTGATTGAACCCCGCATCGGGCTCCCTGCTCAGCGGGAAGCCTGCTTCTCCCTCTCCCACTCCCACAGCTTGTGTTCCCCCTCTCGCTGTATCTCTCTGTCAAATAAAATCTTAAAAAAAAAATGATATTTGTTAAGTACTTCATATGCCAGTCACTTTTCTAAGTCCTATGTCCAGGCTTCTGTTCTCATAGCAATTTTATGTTAGTGGAGAGACAGACCCTTCTGAAAGAACAAATACATAAATATTCAGACCCACTAAAATATGAGTTATCCACTAACTCAAATCATTTATTTTCTACATTTTTTTCCTCCAAGTTTTTTCCAATCTTTATTGGATCCTACTCTTTAACCTTACTGATTCTTACTGTTGTCAACCATGCACTAAAATCTATCTGATTCACTTACTCTTTTAAGGCTTTACATCTCCTTAAATGGAAAGGACAAGGAAATGCCTAAATTTACATATTAGACAAAACTGTATTGCCTGAGAAATCTAATCCAGATAGCTGGGCCCAAATAACACCAGATAGCTAGAGTGTGGCCATTATGGAATCAAATACCCTACAAACCAACTCACAAAAACCATCTTTTCTGATCCTGAGATTTTCCTTAATTATATTTTCCAGTGATTAAGTGTTCTATTCTGTGACACATCAGAATAAATGTTTTGCTCCATTGTTCTATCTGGTCAAGTGACTTTGGTATGGATTAAGTTAGACTAGCCACTTTTTAATTCAATAAGGATTGTATGCATCTAATCAATATAAAAACAGCAATAGACTCTAGAGGATTCACTGTGGTAACAGAAAAGAAAATGATTTAATTGAAGATACCAGATATAAAGCAGACAGTAGAGGATAAGAAAATACATGGCAACCTATGTATGTATTTTTAATATAAGAGATAAACCAATATCCTGAAAAAGTTGCAGAACTTGGACAGAAGTTAATAATTTCCCTAATTAGCACTTAAAAATAAATAGCATTTAAATGTAACATATAATTAGAGAACCACTTTAATAATAGAAATTTTTACATTTGCTTCTGCTGATACTTATTTCAGCCTAATAAAATATTTTATGGAGAGTTAAATACTTTTTATGGTAATTTAATAAAAGCAAAAGTTTTGTTGCTTTCATTAGTTTATTTAGCGTGGATTTATTTTTTTATTTGAATATATTTTTCCCAACTGTTAGGCATTTAAAGAATCTTCATTTTGCCATACATTTAAACACTTAAGTAATGTGTGGCTAAGCATTTCTTGAACATATACATACCCAAGAGAATACTCTAGTTCACATGAACATGGGAGAGAACTTGATGTAATCCTATAGAGAAACAGAACCACAGTAAGAAATGTATAAGATAGATAGGAGAATATTTTTTTAAAAACCCAGTAAGAATGTGAAGCAACAGAGGGATATGTTGAAGCTTAGAAAATTATTTCAGGTGCTATGAACTCTGGAAAGTTGTCCATTTCCTAACATTGTAAAATTCACACTTAACTATCTGAAGCATTTTCTAATTTTACTACATGCATCTAGATTAATCATTGATCACAATTTGTATCAACAGTCCTGATGAACTGAGATGAAGTACTCACCACTCCTATTCATATATGCATATCCTAACAGCAATATTATTGTAAATATTTCTAAATATATAGATCAGCCAAATAAAAATGTAAAAATCCTCAAGGGTCAAAAAAAAAAAGGAGAACTCAAAAGCAGAGTACAAAATAAGTAGAAAGGCTAAGATCTGATGTCATGACTGAACAGGGAGGGGTGGGTCCCTTATCAAGTCTCTAATGATCAGAGATCTGGAACTGAAAATCTCACATATATTCAAGACCCAAGAAGAGCTGCCTTCTCTTTGATGAAGCAGCAAGAAAATTGTACCCATTGATCCAGGGAAGTGACTAGAGCCTGTCTGCCTAGAAATCTAGATGAAATGGGGGAAAAAAGTAGCTCTACTGTGACAAATCAGAACACCAGGCCGTGGTATATACCAGTATGAGGTTTAAATTTATATTATTCACAGTGCATGATTCCTTCAAAATTGTACATGAACTAGTGGAAACCTACAATTTTGTTTAGAAACCTATCTGAACCAGAGCACACAGGACCCCTTAATTAAAAAAAAAAATCCTGAAGTGCTCGCTTCGGCAGCACATATACTAAAAAAAAAATCCTGAAAATGATTTTTCAATTAAACAATGATAAAGGCCCCACATGAGAATTGTCCAACATAACGAAGAATAAGCAGGCACTACAAGCTAGAATCCTAAAAATTTGAAAAATAATTGTAAAGAAAAAAGTGAAGAAGTAGAAACCAACTTTATAAAAATAAATTAGCAAATTTGAAAAAGAAATAATACTCAAAGAGAAGAAAAATATAGTTTTCAAATGTAAAAACTTAATGAAAACTTTAAGGAGGAAAAGAGAAATGGCCTAAGAGAATATTAATGGCTATGAGTTATATCTGAAGAAATTATCTAGAATGAGCACAAGAGTGTCAAAGTATGGAAAAGTTAAGAGACAGGAAGGAATAAAATGAAGAAGAACATCATATATCTACTAGGAATTGCAGATGGATAATTGTAGGATAATAGCTGAGAATTCTCCATGTTTGAAGAAAGATGTGAATACCATATAAAGAATCATTCCCAGGCACAAGCCAGATAAATAATAACAAATTCACACATAGATACTGTAACAAAGCCACAGAACACCAAAGATAATGCAAAGACCTTAAAAATCAATTAGAACAGACAGTATATAAAAAGGTAATGAAAAAATAATCATTTCAAGTGTTGAAGGAAAACAGCAAACTCAAATTCCATGCTTATGTAAACTATTTTTTCAAGAGTGAGAGAAAAATAAATACATTCTCAGGAAATGGCTAAAGAAGTTCACTACTCATAAAAAATTTTGAGTAACAAAATATGTATTCTCTGCATTTTAGTGAAACCCTGGTTGTAAATGTTTTAAGCTTGAAAACTTGGTTATTCGGGGATTCACTAAACCAAAATACATTATCATCAATGGAATATTATTAAAGACCAAATTCATTGCTAGCATATCTTTATATATCAAATGTTTGAAAAATTTTTTAAAGATTTTATTTGTCAGAGAGAGAGAGGCCCAAGCGGGGAGTACGGCAGGTAGAGGGAGAAGCAGGCTCCCCGCTGAGCAAGGAGTCTGATGTGGGACTTGATCCCAGGACCCTGGGATCATGACCTGAGCTGAAGGCAGACACTTAACTGACTGAGCCACCCAGGCATCCCAAATGTTTGAGAATTTTAATGGCATGAAAGAGGTGCCCTTTTGACAGCTAGTTAAGTGGCCTGAAATGTGGAAACTACGCACTGTCCTGACCATTTACCTTTTTCAGGTTGTAAGTTTCTAGCATTGCCATTATTCTTAACAGCAACTTCAAATGTGAAATCTGTATGCTCTCCTAAGTTCATCCTTCTAATTCTTGAACTGTCATTAGAGTAGCCTTGTGCATTTCAAAATGCACATCCAGACATTTAGATGTACATACACATATATTAATGTCTATTTTGCTCAAATATTCTGGAATAGTGTGAAAATTTTATAAATAATTTAGTGGCTAAAACTTTACACCAATCCCTTGCCCAGCACACCTAAGAAATAGAGGATAGCTGAGCTAGGGGTTGTAGAAAAGATTGTTGGGATCATTGGAGTAAGTTCTTACCAGACAGCTTATGATCATTCACAACCTCTCCGTATTGAAACAAGTAATTCCATGAAGAAGATAGAAGAGCATAGACTAATGACTGAGTAGCTTAACAAGACTGAGCCTTTACCCAGGACAAAAACTTAAGAGCTCCTAGAAAAAGACCAATTATTAAGACAAATGTGTGTAAATAACTTCTCTACCTCTTAAATTGATTAGAACATTTACAAATCAATTATAGTCCTTTATATGCCTGTGATGTTTCTTATGTCCTGGACAGAATGTGTCAAGATAATTAACAATTCAAAGCCTCTTAGCAAGATAGTAGTATATAACTAGTATATTATTCCCATTCTATTTCATTCTTGAAGTTAATGTATTTATTTAAGATGATCATAAATTAGGAAACAAAGGAATGAATTTAATAGAAAAAATAAACATTCATGAAAGAAACACTATATAAAAGTGAATTAAAATTTGCTATCAACTATATAGAAAATTAGATGGAGTTTTTGGCTCACAATAGCTTACTGATGGGCAATATTAAAATGCTGTTATAAATGAGCATTATTCTAAGCTATCCACGTAGAAAGATAACAGGAACAATCCTGGGCATGATCACTGTACTGGAGAACTGAGTTCAAATTTAAGTCCATAACTGAAGAATATCAGGAATAAAAATGTAGAAGGAGTAACCAAATCAGTTAAAGGTTGTGCAATAATCTTATAAAAAAAAAGAATAAAGAAATTTCAAGATGTTAAAATGAGAAAAAATGAAGCACCAAATGAGGACATAAAGTAAATATATGCCATTACAAGAAACATTGTATAGTGAGGACCAAAAGGAGAGAAACTTGTCTAAATTGTAGAAGAGTGGTCGATGAGATGATGTAATATTCCGCAGGACAGAATGTTGAAATCTGCTCCAAATTTGTTTAAAAAGACAGGTATTTATCTTTTTTGAAAACTTTTAATACAATTCTGGCTGACAATGGAAAAATGCATTTTTTAATATTTCCTAACTCTCACATATTTATAGATAAATATTGAAACTGCACTTGGAAAGCTTATTGTAATAAATCTGAAGGTTTTCTGAAATATGAGCATAACATGACAGTTTTCTAGATGATAAGTTATTTTATGATTTTGTTATTACTCTCCAAATGGGCAAAGGCAAACCTGAAAAAAAAAATCTTTTAGGAAAATATTATCTTTCCAAAATGGCTCCCTGTCAAGATGGCAGCTGAGTACAGAGACTGACTAGATTAATCCTTTAGGTTTAATGGTTGTCTTGATGTTCCAGAGGAGAAATGATCACTCTGTCTTAACATCAAAGAAAGCACTCCTCCAGGCATAGAGCGATCCTGTTCACATTCCTCACACCCCCTACATATTAATGGGCACATTCCAGGTAGAAGACATGATAATGAATATTTTATGTTGTTTTAGAACTTTTAATTTCAAAAATATTGGAGGGTTTTAATCTACTGTAAAGATATTTAGTTTTAAAATTTGATTTTATAATTTAGTTACTTGAGTAAATTTTTTAGACTGACTTATGATCAACAGGCTTCAAGTTTATTTTGGATGCAAAATTTCTCCTCACACAATCTACCAAAATCAACAAAGGAAATCGTTTCAAAAAGTATTCCTCCAATAAAAATTGTCTGTAGTCAGGAAAATTGACATTAATCTATTTTTATTTACCAACATCCTTGTATTTTTTCTTTTTAAAAGCACTTTGGAGACGGAAGAGAAATTAAAAGAAAACAAAAAGGAAGGAAATTTATATACAACTTTAAAAACTATATGAAATTTTGCCTGATTTTCATGTAGCTTAGTATTCAATTCTTAGCTGGTCTTCTCTGATTCCATTATGGTAAAGACAGGAGTGGCAGTGTTTTCCCACCAGTTTCTTCTGCATAGATAAAAGCATTCAAACCAAAAATCTAACAGTTTGTGTTTCTCTACTGAAAGAAATGTCTCTGGTGAGTAGGAAAGATGATTTACGTGCATGTACCTGACCTTATAAAAAATAATCTTTGTGTTCATTATAAGTTGAATTGATATTGCTATCAAACATGTACTCCAGTTTCTTTTGTATATCTCTAACATACCATTTAGGTTCTAGATCTCCGATACCTTAGAACACTGGACAGTTTAGAAAAATCCATTGTGTTTTCCCCCTAATTTTTTTTTAGTTGGTAGTTTTTCTTCTTTCTTTAATGAAACTTTTAAGATTTTTTTAAATTTATTTGAGAGAGAGAGAGAGAAAGACAGCACCAGCAAGGGCGGGGGGGGGGGGGCAGAGGGTAAGAGAAAAGCAGACTCCCTGCTGAACTGAGAGCCTGATGATGGACTCGATCCCAGGACCTTAAGATCATGACCTGAGCAGAAGGCAGACGCTTAACTGACTGAGCCACCCAGGGACCAGAAACGTAATTTAAAGGTTACAAAAATGTTTGTAAAGTTTTAGCTAACACATTGTAATGACTGAAAATTGCCTTTCCTATTATTTACTGCTCAGAAAGTAAATGTTAAATATATTTATTCTATAAGACAGAGCAAGTTACTTAGTTTCTTACACTGAAACTTCTTGTTTATATACAACAAAGTTCCTAACAGGGGAAAAGTAATTCTTCTGCATTAAGCCTTTCCATTCATGTCCTGAAACTACTTTTTTCACCCTTGTGGAATGTAAGTCATATACTTATTGATATGGATGCTCACATTTAGTTCATGGAACAGAATATTTACCTGTTTGCTTGTTTCTGTATAAGATACTGGACTATGGTGAGTGGCTTTCCATATACACATGAAGGGTTAGATACCTTTCTTCTTTCCTACAATGCCATCAGTATTGTGAGGCTCTGAATATAGGTGGAAAACTGACTCAATGTTGCTAGTATTTCTTATTAAAATATAGCCACAATGCAGAATAGAGCAACACTGAAATTTTATGAAGCATGACCATGAAATAACAAAACTCCTGTTTTAAAAAAAGCTCATGTACTGGAATTTATATCCAAATGAGTGTTGTCCTTCACTGCGGTCATCTTAGATTTTAAAAATGCTGTCACTGTTGAAAATATTTTGGAACTGTTTTTAGAGCCAGTTATGCACAAGGAAGCATTTCGCGACAAACGCTGGGAAGGCACTGTGTTAATTACCATCAGTGCAAAAGTGGAGGCAGCCTTTCTGGGACATTTCTTTCAATGAGTTTTTGACCTCATCAAGTATATTTTTATTTTAAATAGTCCCTTTTTTTTTCGCAGACAAAAAGATATATAGAAGAAGGGTTCTGAGGCTGATGGGCCCGTGAGGTCACATATTGGGTGAAGAAAACATTAAGCTTTTTCTAAATATTAAAACCAAAAAACAAACACACAGGAAATACAAAGTTTCAGGCTGGATCCATGAGTATGAGTTCATTGTTTTATTCACACCTGTTATATCATTTAGTTATATACTCATTCCAGACAAGTATATAAGGTCCTTACTAGAACCTGAAGACTATACATAACCCGCCCTGCTACCTCTTTGAGTGGGGATACAGAACTTTACTGGAGCCTGTAGTAATCTGCATACCTAGTTACCACTTGATATTCAGTTTGCATAGGGATGAATAAAATGGACCCTAAAAAGCCAGCCTATACCAGGTCCAGACGGGTTCACTAATGACCTTTACCAAACGTTTAAGGAAGAAATCGTATCAGTCTTCTACAGTCCCTTACAGAGGATAGATGCAGAAGGAGTATTTCTAACTCATTCTATGAGACCAGCATTATCCAAACACCAAAACTAGACACATTCATTACAAAAGAACCACAGACCAGTAGTCCTCATAAAAAGAGATGCAACAAACCTCAACAACAGCCAGCCTGTAAACGATCCTGCCACATGAAAACAGTAATGGAGGTTGGAGGAATCTTTTGCCTCCTATAAGAAACTGTTCATTTATTCAACCAACATTTACTGTTCAGAGCACTATTCTATGTGGTCATGAGATCAGACTTATTACCATCCCTCATTCAGTCACTTATTAATTCAGTCACCCAACAAATACTTCTCGAACATGTACAATGTATCAGGCATTATACTACCTGGGGTTGGGGAATATCACAGGGAGCAAAATAGACCAAATTACTGCCTTCATGGAACTTACCTTCTCTTGGGGAAACAGACAAGAAACAAGATCTACATATAAAATGCAGATGTATATATAGTAAAGATATCCATGGTAAAATTGAAACACGTTATTGATATGTGCAAAGGAGGAGATGAGAATTTAAGATTGCCTCCTTCACATCCTTTAGGGACTTCGTAAAGTCACCCTCTCAAAGAGGCCATTTCTGAACAACCAATGTAAATGTTACAATCTTGACAATGTCTCCTGGAAAAGAGAAGGTAGATGGGGAAGACACAGTAACTAGAGAAGGATGTGAGAAGGGATGGACTTGGAGATGAAGTTGAGGAGCTGGGTTGACACTGACTCATGCAGGGCCTTGTGGGAAGTGGACAGAGCTTGGCTCTTCCACCTCATCTAATGGGAAGCCACTAGAGGGTCTTTTGTGGGGGGATACCATAAAATGATTATTTTAAAAGTTCATTCCAGTTTCTGTGCAGGAGGATATTCAGGTATCAAAAGTTCAGGCAAAGAGCCAACAGGAAGTTATTGCAGTATTATAGGCAAACTACCAGAGGCGAGATAATCATGAAGATTATACTTCATGAAAGGATAATCATGAGAAGTAAAGAGACTTGAGACATATTTTGAAAGTAGCACCTATAAGACATGTTGATTATTTAGTTATTTAGTTTTTGCCTTGAACAACCTGGTGAAACCATTTACTGTGAAGGGAGAGACTCCAACAGGAACAGGCGAGGGAGGAGAAAACACGTTTTATTCTTTACATGGTAGTTTTGACATTCTCCTTGGACTTCCAAGAGATGTCGAATAGGCAGTTAGATATGGGAGGCTGGCCCCAGGGGAGAAGAATGGAATGAAGATAACAAAATGAGATTTGTATGAAGTAAATTCCTCAGTAGCAAATTAAGGAACACCTTACTAAAAGTTCATTAACTATTAGTGACATTTATTATTATGTCACCTTATTATGTCTAATTATGAAATCTAACTTTAAGGAGTACCCAGTTTGATCCTGCAGATAATTGCTATCAAAACCTGGGTCAGCCTCTATGGGAGTCTCTTGGCATATGCCCCATGTTGGCAGCAGAGGTGCCGCAATCCAAGTATCAGGTTGTCGCATGGCAACAGAGAAAGCAGGATAGCTGAAAGGAGAGAGTGTGGCAGAAAAGGACTTTTTTAAAAAATATAGCTCTCTCTCCTAATTGGAGAGCAAAATCTTTTCTAGAAATTTACCAGCAGACTTCCCCAGTGTCTTCCTGTCCAGAGCAATATCGAACGCCCATCCCTAAACCATTCCTTGCAAAGGGAGAAGGGTATTATCTAAACTTGATAAGACAAGCATGAGTCACTTCTTCTGCCTGAGGTTCTTTCATTAATGAAAAAGCGAGGCTATATTGGGAAGGTAATCATCCATGTCCGCTACACGAGGCACTGGCTTATAGATGGTACTTAAAATCAGGACAGGATGATGACACCAAAAATATATCCACTGTACATTCCAAATATTTTTTACCTTCTCTCTGGAATATCCCTCTTATACGGCCACTGCTAGAACAAAATCATACATTCACCTAGAGTATCACTCATCAATAAATAATAAATAAAATAATAATAATTAATAATAAAATAAATAATAAAATAATAATAATAATAATAATTAGTTGCTTTTACAAGTGAAAGAAAATCAAAACCCAGAACTGAAGCTGGTAATTACAAGGATTATCTGTTACCATAGATGAGAATTAAAACATCCACACACAGAGAGACGTACACACACACATCGCATGATTTCTGGTTACTTCCTGTTTTTATGTTAGCTTAGGGGAAACAAAGCCTAGAATATTATGATCTTAAGTATATTTATTGTGGACTTAAATTCAGCAGATCTGTCTAATGGCCATTTTATCTTTATGAGCCATCATTTTCTCCTCTTTGAAATGCCTCACAGCTTTTGCCCTTGCTGTTCACTCAGGAAATTTTTCTCTTTTTAATTCACATTTCCTACTTCAAAATACCAAATGAATTAAAGTACATGACTGTGCTTTCCTGGCCACAGTAATTGGTCTAAGGATGGGCACTAAATGCAAGCAAGTTAATTATGAAACTCCTTCATATGATTATAATGACTTCATATGCACATACATTTTTATACTTGTCGGCTATTAACCTAGGTTTTTTTCCCTCTGTCTCTTAATTTAAAAATGGAATGAGAACAATGGCCTGCAATTTTGTACTGTGTTTTTACAATGTTAAAATTAGTCATTTGCCTATGAGCCAAGATACAAATAAAAACCTTTCTTGTGAAAAGTGCACCTATGTTTGTGGGCTTATGGGGCTACAAGTTATAAATTGGAATACAGACAGGAAAAGGAGCTAATATCAGAAGGATTATCTCCACTGGCTCCTTAGTTTGCCTATCTACAAAACACAATTTTCTTGTTTATTAACTCAAATGCCCTTTTTTAAAAACCCACAACCATAGGATATATACATCATTTGGCCTATTGAGTGACCCATCTAGGGAAGGTGCTTGATTAAGTTATCTGGAATGCATTTGCTAAGTGACAGGAACTAAATTAGACATTAGAATTTTTCACGAATAAAATGCGATCGATGCATTTGAGTGTTTCACAGCCTACTTGGAGACTGCCCCTAGTATGTTAAGTAAGATAAACAGAAAGGGGAACAAGAAACATCTACGATAAATGAGACCCAGAGAGAGAAAGTTCTCTGAGAAAGGAAAAAAAATAGAGCTCAGATGTAAACATAGTTGATCCAGCGACTGTGCTGGAAAGCTAATGAAATCAATTTTTTAAAAAGGAGATTAAATCAGCTAAAAATGGGGAATAGACCTGTTGAAGAATCAAAAATGGGACGATCAGAAATAGTAGAAGGAGAGCTTAGAAAATTCACAGGCGAATAACCTGAATTCCGGAAAATCAGTTTTTGGGTTTGTGCACATTTAGAAGAGGGGTCACTGGATAGTATGTGAACATAAGCTTATGTATGTGAATGTGTTAGGTGACCTGTGAATGTGGCCATTCACCTGCCACTTCTGTGAGTGGGGTTAATAGATATTAACTGTTCATTCCTTTCCTGAGATGCTCCCGTATGCCAAGCACTGTGGCAGAAGCAAATAAGAGATGAGGGCCTCTGTCCTCAAAACGGTCATAATCTCTGATACACAGATAAAAAGCAATGTGATAAAATATATTTGCCACAGCTCCTATTCTGGTAATTTTTTTTTCTAATTTTAAAATCTAATCCAGTTCGCCGATTGGCATTTAAATCACGACTATCTGGTTTACACCATCCTTCCATACAGTTACTTTGTTCTGTTTGTTCTATTATAGGAAAAAAAAAAAACAATGTGAGTGATAACTGCATGTGTTTTTAAGTACAAATTCTTATCTGTGTCTGCCATATCACACTGTATTGTGAGAAGTCTGAAATTCAGGTTCTTTCTTAAGTTTAATTATCTGGTACTTTCCTACAGCAGTCTGTCTTCTATTGACATGTCAAATTTCATTTTGTTCACATGTCTTTGGTGTGCGTCTCCTTGATATTGATAACAGAGGCTGGTGTAAGAGCTTATCTACTTTTGATTCCGAAAATGTAATAAAGAAGGGAAATACAAAACAACAGCCAGATGTACTAGTTATTTAAGCATCCATCCAACGTTGGGGAATTCACTGGATGCACAATGCAAAGCCATCTCACTGCTATCAAAGACAAACAGCAGTGGCAAGGGACAGCACTTCTTTGACAAGTAATTCCTTTGAAGGAATAAATCATTGAAACAAAGCAAGCTAGAATGGTATTATGTGAATCTTCTTTCTACTTTTAGGGTATCATCATTTCATGAATGGGCTCTTTGGTACTTATCTTATTCTTTTTTACTTCAGAACAACAACCCTTCTATTTTTGCCTAACAATTTAGGAGTAGAAATGTGGTGAGAATTAGGAGACTTTACTCTTCACTCTTTTTTTAATTTTAACTGTATTTGGTCCATTGGTGTAGATCTTAGATAATTATCAAAATTAAAGTAACATTTGAGGGAAAACATAATATGAGAAGATATCCTAAGAAGTTATGTAATTCTGGCCTGCCTGTGCAGATTTGTCATTTGTAAAGGCCTTCTGAAAAAGGAGTCTCACAATATCTTGTAGAAACTCTTCCTTATATCTAACCCAAATCCTTAATATTCTGTATTAGCCTTGTATTTTCTCCTTTCTTAGAAAATTTGTAGTCAAGTGTCATGTCTCTTTGGCCTATGGCCAATGCCAAAAACATGAAAATGTAGACATTTAACAATTGTGGACCCCTACATAATTAATTCTGTTTCCTTTGGATTTCACAGATGAAAGTAAACTTAGATTTATAATTAAAAGAAGGGAAGAATTATTCATTTGGAATCATTTTATGTAAAGGAAGATTTTTCATCATTGATCTAAAATCATAAATCAGCCATTTTTATCCAAGAAAATTCTAGAGAAATAAATTTGATTTTCAAATGTGATTAGAAAAACTCAGACATTCAGCCTTGCCCTTTCTATGAACCCTTTCCCAGGTTAACAAGTTTTCTCAGTCTCGTCATTTTTGGTGCTGTTTATAAAACTAATAATTGCATGTAAGCACTGAATTTATTTATAGATTTTATAAAATCATGCTGAATTGTTTAATGGATCAGTATGTGTGTGCCAAGCTGATTTGGTTCTGTGTGGATTACTGATTGAGGAAAAATAAAATAGCTGAGTATTCTGTAGTGAGGGTTATTACAGGAAGAGTCATTATTTCCTGGAATATTTATTTTGAGGGACCATGGGCAAGTTGAGGGCCAGGCTGCTCACCAGGGTCATTGTCCTTCTCATACTGTTGCCTTTTCCCCAACTCCTTCCTTGGGAGGAAGAAAAAAGAAAGGGATAGCTCCTTTTTTAGCTATGCCCCGAGCACCACAAACAACAGATAGCACCTGGAAGTCAGTGTGAGGGTTGAAATATTTAAGAGTTTTAGAAGTGGTTATACCTGGACTTGACTCTTAACCCTATCAGCTACCTGTGTGTGACTTGGCAAGGTGACTCACCCCCTCCAGCATATTGTCTTTTATATGTAATAATTGATTTATTTTAAATTCTTTTTATTTATGCAACAATTTAAAAGAGTCCTCCCAACATCATCTCAGACAAGAAGTGAAGGTAGATAAGGTTTCCAAACTCTTTTGACTTCTAGTTTGTCAGTGGCATGAGGTTCTATTAAGATATAACTTAAAATAATGCTCATTAAATAGTAGGTGGTGACATATGAATGGGTCCTAGAATCATCTTAGTGGTTTGTAACCAGTAAGAAATGTATTTCTTACCATGCGTCAAAACTTGAAAAATCTGGGCACCTGGGTGGCTCAGTTGGTTAAGCGACTGCCTTCGGCTCAGGTCATGATCCTGGAGTCCCGGGATCGAGTCCCGCATCGGGCTCCCTGCTCGGCAGGGAGTCTGCTTCTCCCTCTGACCCTCCTCCCTCTCATGCTCTCTGTCTCTCATTGTCTCTCTCACAAATAAAATCTTAAAAAAAAAAAAAAAAAAACTTGAAAAATCTTTAAAAGCTACTGGTCTAAGGAGCTGGGTCATGCAGTACAATGTAAAAAGAAAACCAAAAAAAAAAAAACTTCTCACTCGCAATCCCGAGCACAGACCAACTCTTCAGGAATACTGGAAGGAAGGAGTACAGTGGTATCTCCAATGTCTGTGACTGCCTTGGGTCTTCTTGGTAGTCGTGTTGTTGCATTAAGTCAAGTAGATGAGCTGCAGATGTCTATGTGCAAGGGATATCTAGCAACTCACAATGTTCATCTAGTCAGACACTTGTGGGAAGAAAGCAAATAGATCAGTACATCCTTGCTTAAGAACTGTTTAGGTGCCTTTCCTAGAAATTCAGCATGCTAAGATTACTGCAGAGAGAATTCTCTATTCGTTTACTCTATGTACTTTGATATTTGTTCTTTGGCATTTTTTTGTGAGTAACAAGATGGCTACTCTATGCTAATAAAATCCTCACACATCACTCCACAACTCGTCCACTCCGATAGCTATATATCTAAAAACTCAGAGCCTGCATTACATTTCTCTATTTCTAATAACAATATGAAACTGTTGGGCCTAAATTATCCTGGACCCCAATCTGTGAAAGGACATATAATCATAGGAAAAAATATATTCCTTATCAGAACAAGCAGCTGTGCTCAAATATTGACTGAGCTGCATAATCATTTGGGCAGAGTATATCTTGCAAGGAAGGACAGTAATATTCACAGTCTTGTATTTTTATTTTTTGTGAGTTGGGTATTTTCCCTCCAGAGTAATCATTTTCCACATTCTTGGTGAAATCAGGTTGATGCATCAAATCAGCCATCCTTGAATATTTTAAGCCTTTGACATTAGGCCCTGTAATGCTAATTTGCATATTGCTTACTGATGTGAATGCCCAGTCAGAAAATCAGCTATTCCACTGGGACCCCACTTTTGTCTTTCTAAAAGCAGTTGCACATCCATAATATTCAGCTTCTGGAAAGAAAAACTTTCAAACTAAACAGACTGTGCTCATTTATGTTAAACTCAGTTTTAAAGAAGCAAACAAAAGAAAAACACATTTTTTGAACCATATAAAATTGCTACTTGACTCATTTTGACATGTAAAAATGGCAATTTCAAATAGTTCAATCTGGGACTACTTTTGTTTTCTGATACTAGTTTTGAAGAAGATAAAATCCTGTGTCCAATATACAATTCCTTTTAAATATCCAGACTTTCTGAGTTTGGCCAGGCTTAGATATAGTCTGACGGTTTTCTTTATTCTTGTATTTAGCAAAGATTTTCCTAAATTCCTACTATATTCAGAGTGCCAGGCATGTGGTAAAGACAAAGGTAAAGCCAACAGACTCTTAAGAATCATACAATGTTTTGGGTTGGTTTGTTTTGTTTTTTTTTTTCTGATAGTAAGCTGGTGGCAAAACAAAGAAAGTTAAATGCTTCTTTTTACTCATAAAGTGACACAGAACTTGATAATCCATCAAAATGTGTGGATTTTCTTAAATATTGCTTCAGTTTGGGATTACTATCATCAAATTGCTTCTTATATTGGCCCCTTACATATTTCCTCCTGAGTAGATTCACTCTACAATCCACCTGCCGGTGTAACTTACTTTTTCCCAGATATTGTTCCCCAGTCTTTAATATTAATGATCTACTCTAAGAATTCAACCACCTAAAGTATCCCTGTGTCTTGAAGCATTAACAAAACACCAAGGCAAGTCTTTAATGTTTAATTGCACCAGCTATGATCAATAAAATATTATAGTTGTTCATATGTTACTGTACTTTGTTTTTTGAGGAGAGGCGAATGAGATGTCCATGTAGTTTGCCCCTTTATAAGATAATTCACTGAATGGTCCATCTGTCGCTATTTCTAGTTCTTTCACATTTACTTTAAAAGTTGCATCTTTTTGTGTGTTTTGTTTTGATTGGAGGGAGTCCTTTGTTCTGTGTTACTATTTTGAAACTATTGCTTCCACCCATCAATAGAGAATGCAGGAGGGCTTTTGTTTTCTTCTTAGGACCCTCGTTTTGTCTTTCCATTGACAGTCCCCTCTGTGAAGGCCGCACTGAGGACCCCCAGACAGTAGCCTGAGTCCCACAGACAGAGCAGCTAAGCCAGGGATTCTCAACCTCAGCTGCATGCTGGTATCACCTGTGGAGTTTAAAAAATACTGACCCCCGGGTTCTGCTCCTGAGATTCTAATTAAATTGGTCCAAATTGAGGCCAGGGCATCAAGATCTTTTAATCCCCCTCAACCCCCCCCCCCCCCCCCCCCGAGCAAGTCTAATGCACAGTAAAGTCTGAGAGACACTGGCTGAAGTTTTAAAAAGAAATCCCTAGCATAGCTGCCTCTTTGGTCTCATTGAAGCTGAGCCCAAACTTTAGAGTAAGCTAAAAAGCTAAAGCCTATATCCACTTTTAGTAACCCATTTTGGTGATGAGCTGGCTACCATTTATAGTTTTTGCCCCCTGCCCTAAATTCATCAAAAGTGGAGTTCAGATCTCAGCAAAGGTGAAAAACAATACCCATTATAGCCCTCAAGTCACTCTTTGGTATCCACTGCAAGATTATTCTACTCACATGACAATTTGGGCAGCTTTCTCCTGAGAGTAATTAACATCTGTGTAAAGATGTAATCACCTGGAGCAGCTATGTAAGCCAGAGCCATCTCAAGAGCTTTCGTTTCTAGAGGCAAAGAAATTGTATTACAACAGCATTTCACCAGCATATCTTAGAACATCAGTGTAATCAGTACTAGAATGAAGCATTGTAAGACTGAATAACAGAAAGAGATTAATTTCTATTAAATATCTACATCTTTTGGTTCTCTAAAGTAGATTAGGCTGGGAAGGAATAATGGAGGATTTTACTCAATCTCCTCTGACTCTGTGCACAATTCCTGCCCTTGCTGCTGAGGCTCACCAGAAGGGGGGGAAAAAGGAGTAAGAAGTAGCCCCAAACATGTAACTAATCCCCAAATTAATTGCTGTTTGAATGAACTGCATTGTTATTTTGATTCAGCTTTAATTTACATTGACAAGGACATCTTTTCCTTTAGAAAGGAAGATTTACAGTGTAACATTATACATGTTTAGAGTCAAAAGCTTGCCTGAAGTTTCTGAACTGTTTACTATTGTCCACATGTCAGCTTCATAATAATCCAGGTCTTTCCCCATCCATGACTGTTATAAAAAGGTCTACCTATACAATTATGAGTATAATTTTACCTCTTTCTTTCCACGTGCATATCATTTTAAGAGAACCGAAAGATCTTTCTCAGGTTTTGCTGTGACTTTCATGTTTCAAAGCCTCAGTACATTCAGTAAACTATAAAAAGTAGGCATCAATAGTAATTTTTAATGAATATAACATTTCTGTTCCATATTAAAGTCCAGCTGCTCTCAAGAGAATCCCTTGGTCATCTCTGCAGCTATGGTTCTGGCTTAGGGAAATGTTACTGAACACTAATTTTTGCACAGGGGAAGGGTTGGTTCCAAGATTTTACAAGAGAATCTCACAAAAATAACTTTTCCCTGGGCGCCTGGGTGGCTCAGTTGGTTAAGCGACTGCCTTCGGCTCAGGTCATGATCCTGGAGTCCCTGGATCGAGTCCCGCATCGGGCTCCCTGCTCGGCAGGGAGCCTGCTTCTCCCTCTGACCCTCCCCCTCTCGTGCTGTCTCTCATTCTCTCTCTCGCAAAAAAAAAAAAAAAATAAATAACTTTTCCCTTTGACTACAAACTATACTTTATTGATACCAATTTAAGAGGAAAACATGAAATGGGAACTCTGCTAGGTTTCTGAAGGCTTGGGGTCTTACTGGAACTTTGTTAAAACCCTGGGGGAAGAGCTTTAAACTTCCCTTGATGGTTATTTCTGTTGCTAATAGTAAAGGGTGTTCTCAAAGATCCCCCAAATTCAGAAAGACCACATTGACACTGTTATCTGGTCAAGAGATAGGTTTCTAAATACTGCATCAAACATCATATGTAAGAATGACCCCAAAGCACAGTATGATTTGAGGATGCTATAGAGTCCTACTTCATACCCAGCAAACCCATGGACCTGCTTTACTCCACCCACCCAAGTTCAGTCAGGCAAAATACAGAAAATGGGTCAAATAAATCAGAAACATAAAGAACAGAGAAACTCACGCAAGTGGCCTTGGAATCACAATGCTTAAAAGAAACGCAGAGAAACAAGGATTGGATTACTCACAAAATACAGGTAGGCCCGGTCACAGTATTAAGTAAGAATGGCAAGTCCTAGAAACCATTCAGCTTGCATAAATCTCAGTGATTTTATCAGAAAGACACGGTATCTACACAATCCAAGGAAGCATTAAGCTTTCACACCTCAGGGAGAATGGGATCCATTGCAACTTCAGAGATATCAGTGGCAGGAATGTGTTCTTTGGGCTTCTAGAAGTCTCCTACAGGCCAAATAGCTCAACTCCTTGTATCTTTCAGTTCAAATTCCAAATTAGCAGGAAAATAATTTGATTTTCCTACTGGAGGTGAAGGGCCATTCCCATATTAATTAGCACAGCAAGGAAAGCTGTTCTTGGAACAAAAGCATGGCTCTTGGGAGTCATTCCTATGGACAGTGTGGGCAGTTCTCAACGAGGAAGGCCCAGACAGATAACTCAATAGGATTCTGTTACGACTATTTTCATACAGCCTGAAAATAAAAAGGAGAGATAATCAAAATACAGGCACATTTATGTATTGTGCTATTCCCAAAGTCTCAGGCCTTTCTATTTTGCCTAAATTACCTCACGTTCTTGATTGCTAAATATTATGTAATCATACATTGAGAGAAGGTGGTAATATTTAAAAAAAAAAAAAAATAGGACCATGAACAATATTGAGAATGGACATCTGTTCCATTTCTCTTGAGTTTCTGAGGGACTGAGAGAGGAGTGTGGCCCTGGGGTTACCCTCTTCCTTCACAGAGGCTGACTTGTACCCTAATCTGTCTCTTTCCACTTTCTTTCCCTCTTTCTCTTTCCCTGTTTTGGAAAGAGAGATGGAGAAGGAGAGGGTGGAGTTAGGGTGAGTGAATGGGTGGGAGGAAAAGCAAAGAGAAAGGCAATGAGGACAGAAGAAAGAACGAAGAAGAAGAAACACATAGGGGCAAAGAGAGTCTTCCCGAGAACACTATGTTCAAAAAAAATGTGTTTTCTCACTCAGTAACCTAATGGAAAGTTAGGGGGAGCAAGTACCTCAAGGAGCAATTTTAGTATATGTGCTGCCGAAGCGAGCACTCAAGGACCAATTTTAGACAATCGAGGCTGGCTCTTACCATCACGTCTGTCTCTTTCCCAGTGCCCCTACTGCCCAAGGTGACTTTACAACAGCTCAGAGTCTTCAGTCTACATTTAGTAAGAAAAGATCTAGTTGATCTAAGTTTAAAACAACTTACAAATTGACTTATATGAAAGCTTTGCTCAAAAATAAGTTTTGATAGACTCGAAGATGAACAGAAGAATTACAATAACCCAGAAGGAGAGGGGGGGGAAGCACATACTCTGAGAACTCCCAGAATAACCCTTGCTCTCCTCATAACTTGCCTTGTTCTGTCCTTAAGTAGAAGTCATTTTATTTCATTTGTCTGGGAGAAATAAAAATATTGAAATTAAGTCCAAGCCTGGAGATATTTTGAGAGACATGGGCCTCTAAGTTAGCGGAAAGGCGAGTTAAGAAGGCAAGAGCATAGTGGTCAGGATTTCACAAAGAGGTTTCACTCACCCTCCTTGGGAGGTAGCCCTAAATGTGTGAACTCAGTGGGACCCTTATCCTTTATCTAAAGACGAGCTTCTTTGCCAATGAAAAGTGCTTCTTGCTTTGTCCTGGCCACTGGAGTGCAAGCAATAGGAAGGCAGCTGCCTTGTCTTATGTAGAAGAAATGAACACCCAGAGCCTAGCATAGGGCCTGCCCATGGAGGCGCTGAGTAATGTGCTGAAAGGAAAGTAGGTCACAAGGCAGAGCCTAAACAACAAGGCAGACTTTGAGAAATGTGGGGAAGCAGCGTAGTATTTAAGAGTGGGGGCCCTTGTGTGAGACCTAACCAATTCAAATCATGACACTGCCATTTTCTAGCTCTGTGATCTGTGCTGATTTGTTTAATCTCCTTGAACTCCATGCCCTTCTCTGCAAAACCGGGGTAGTAACATGAATTTTTCTCATTAGATAGTTCTTAAAAATAAATCAGCTGTTGGACAGAAAGCATATAGCACATCTCCCACCACACTAGTGTGCAGACACATTAAGTATAACAAGTTGTCGTACAGAGTTATATGCAAAATCCAATCAAATTTTGTAAATACTTTGAGTTTTAGTATTGGTAGAAATTTTTACTCTATTATACTCATTACTTATCAAGGAATGGATAGAGTAAAGAGAGGTGATAAAAAGGTCCCATTTTGGGTTATTAACATTGATGGTCCGTCAGCAACGCTCTCTGACATGTGGCAGAATATGGGGTATTATAGTTCTGCGTTCTATCAACTAATCAATAAATAAGCTATAAAATATTCAAATAGGAAGCTCTGATCCACCAGGAATTTTGGGAAATTCATACCTGCTGGTTTTCTTCCAACATCAGCATGATTCAAAAGCATTCGTGTGTTTGGCTGTGATTGCAAGTGTTTTGGAACCTTCATTTGTTAACGCCTCCCTGAAGGGCAGCAAGTAATTTGGAGGCAACTTGATGGTGTGATTGCTAAGGGGAGAGTCTTTTGTGTATGTATAGTTTCACTTCTTGGGCATTATTTTTAAAGAGTCTACATCTTTAACATGTTTTTAATGTTCTTTGGCTAAAAATGGGAGGTGGTGATCAAAAGCAGAATGACCATGGTATACACTGCTTCTAACAGCCCTTCCAGTGACAAGTTCAGTTCTAATTTATATCGCTATTCCTTTTCTAATCACACCAGCCTGACAAAAATCTTTTATTTTTTTAAAGTTTTATTTATGTAAGTAATCTCTATACCCAATGTGGGGCTCAAACTCAAGACCCGAGATCAAGAGTCACATACTCTTCCAACAGAGCCAGCCAGGAACCCCCAAAATAGCTTATCTTGGATTAAATTTATGTTTGTTGGACATACATGCTTAATAACAACTAGAGGTAAGAGAATCCCATACTCCAAATTTGAAATTGTGTGTTAGAGATGAAACGTATGTGTAGTGCAGGGTCCAGTGCAATACTTTGATTTTTCAGGAATCATTCACTGTCAGTAGTTAATGTATTCAGTATGTTAGTGAGAAGGGGGATGGGATCATCAGTGAAATGTAGAATCTGGTTAATATTCCTACAAAGAATTCATTAACTTCAACAAGATGTGATTTGAGAGCAAAGGTCCTAATCACCACACATTTTAAATAAGAACTTGCACTTAATAGGTGCCAGGGTTTTGATTATACAACTGGGAATTTCATACTGAGAAATGCTGACGTATTTTAAAAGTTCTCCTTGAGGTTAGTAGAAACATACAAAATGACTGGAATGTGTAATAAATGCAAGCATTACTGATATTAGATCAGATTATATGGAATTGGATTGGGGTATGGTAAAATATAGGACAGGGTATATTTCAAAAGCAATTCAAAACTAATTCACCATTACTAAACTGTGATTTAGATGCAAGCAAATGGGAAGTAGAGTGTTATTTTTCTTTTTCAGGTAAGCAGTAGAAATATTAAAAATTGTAAACTTCCTCCAGGGAAACAAAAATACCTTTTTCTATAGGCAGAGTACCACTATGGTCTTCATCTTAATTCATATACTGTCATGGTAAGTAAGTTTAAGAGGCTCTAGGACAGGACAATTCCCCTTTAACCTTTGCAATCGCTAAAAGCTGCCAGTATGACACTCTTCCTCTATTTTACATGTTCTATTTGATAGACTAAAATGGTGACATTTTACAGATCCCTTACACATTCATTTCCGTTAGAAGAAATAAAATGAAAAGTCCCAATCTCACTAACAAAGCCACTGCCAGAGTGACAGGAGAACATTCTGGAGACTCATCATTCACAGATGATTTAGAAGACATCTACTGTGGATCCTAATTAATTGGATTTAAAAAATCAATGATTAGGGTTTTTTTTTTTTTTAAGTGCAAATTTTCACTCCAAGCCATTTTATCAATAAGAAGACGGTAAAATATGCTATTTAAGGAGAGAATGTGACTAGGATTGAGAAGACTCAAGATGTTACTCTGCTTTCCCTACAATTCGTTCACTTGGTTGGAAAGAGTCTGTGCTATTAGTGAGTACAGAGAGGCTGGAAGAAGTGAGCACACCACCATTATCTGACTAATTGCTTTGTGAAGTGCTTTTAGAAAAACTGGAAATGAAAGGCACTCCATACTACCAATTTATGGTCTATTCTTAGTGCCGATGATGCCTGAGAGAGCAGCACATTGTAAAGTCTGTTTTTCAGATGATAATATTTTTGACAAAGTGATTCGGATTTTAAAATACTCTCTTACTGAAAGGTGCCAAGTGATCATCTGCTTTTCATGATGTGAGGTTCATCATGAGTGTTCGCTTTCATTTCAACTTCCTTCATCCAAATCAACCTTTTTTTTTTTTTTTTGGCACTTGCTTCAAATGTAAAAGAAGATGAACAGAGTGCACAGATTAATTTCAGGAGTGTGATTAACTGAGAGGTTTTGCTTAGGTTAATTTCAAAGTTTTATCATTTTAAGAATGTTCCCTGTTTTAATCATCTTCATGGTAAAATAACTAAAATATTTAAGGAAAAACTGCTGTTGCGGGGTACATAGAAATGTTTGCAGACTTTTTTTTTTAAAGAGATGGAAATATGCCTTTTGTTTCTCCTTATACTATTCAAAAAGATTAAAACATTTTTACTATGATTTTTACTATAATCTTTTGCTGGTTAAAAAGAATGGCAGAATGGCATTGATAAAGTAAATTTAAGGGAAGATGAAGCACCTCAGAAAGGCTATAAATTAAAAGTCATCAAGGCATGTGCTTTCTGCTCATTTTTATAATTTTTCTTTATGAACAACTTATTTGCTTTTAGCTAAAATTTCTTCAGCAGAAGGAACAGTAATGCACTTGTGTCGGCAAGATGAAACATTCCTCGTTTGGCTTTTACTGTCATTGTCATGTTTTTATGATGAAGGGAATTTTGCTTGGAATAATGTTGTCTCATCAATTCACAGTTTTGAATTTTTTTTTCAAGGGAATGAAATTTGGCTTTTGAACCTCAGGTTTGGTATCCAGGTAGCAAGTGAGCTCTGCAGAAAATGTTCTGGAGCTGTGTTTGCTGAGATGTCCTGAACTCTTGCTCCGAGCTTATTTCATTTATATTCCATGTCTACTCAAACTGTGAATTTAGTTTAGCATGACTAAACACATTACATTTGCTTAATGACTGTGTATTCTTTGAATCTCAAATTCATTGAGTCACTCTTTTGGGATCCTTCTATGGTTAAAGCAGGCAAGAAGAGGAAGGTATGGCAAAATGAGGGAAAAAATAGCCAAAAAAACAAAAACAAAAACAACTTGATCTCTTATTCACTTTGTTTGGAAAATGATTTCATGAAACCTATAGTATTGGGCTTTAAAAAATATATATCTGTTACATTAAGATCAGTATGTAACTTTCTTTTAAAATGAGTAGCAGGATATTACATTTATGCAGCACCTTTCACCTCCCAAGGAGTGTGTTACAAACTATATACAGAGCACAGAAATCACTTTACCCACCACTGAAGTGGAACACAGCAGTTGTTTAACAGAACACAATACTGCAAAATCATTTAAGAAAGGAATTGAATGAGAGTACAGCCTCCAAAAGAAACTACAGGGGGGGTTTAAGAAAAACAGACTACAATCTCTGAGCTTGGAATTTGGCCAGGACATTCAATCCAAACACTCCACTCCATTCCAGTTTTTCCCTTAAATATTCTAGTGCCTTTGACTAAATGATTTTAGTGTTTCTATCCCATGACATCTCCTGAGATCTAGTCCCTTAATAATTACTGGTCCAGAACTGACCCAGAAAGAAAAATTCCAATCGATGACTTTTCAATTTTCATTCTTCTATCACACCTGGGTTCCCACCTTTATGTGACCTTGCCAAAAGCCACCAGTCCATGTTAAAAATACTACAATGCATATGCATTGCAAACTTTTTCTTATTTTTTTGTAAATATGAAAAGACACATGCTTAATACATCACTGCAAAATTTGAAAGATTTTGAGAGATTCAGGGAAGTGAGTAACATGTCGGTAAAATAGATCTAATGTGTGTCACTGAGGGATTGTTTCCTTGTTTCTGATTATAAGAAAAGTCTACTTTAATTTACATCATACTGTAGATCTTTCCAAAGTCCTGAATGATAGTATTCGTTCTACAGGTGTATTTATTTTAAAAATATATACGTGTATTTCATTTTCCCTTGTGAAGAAACAATAGAAATGTTCATAATTTCTATGACCTTCTCATAGTTTATGTTTTGGTGATGTAGCCTATCTTCTCAAATTGTGTGTTAGACAGTCTCTTTTCTTTTTTTGTAATTCCGTAAAAACTCTTCTACAAAGAAGAATGTAGGCTTTGAAGTCAGGTTAGAGCTATATTTTTTCATCTGCCAGGTTTGAATCATCACTCCCCTAAAAGGATTAATTTCTTCTGTTCCAATTTTAAAGTAACAATTGCCAGCATCTGGAAAATTATAAATTATGTGGAAAAA
Source organism: Mirounga leonina (assembly GCF_011800145.1). NCBI lineage: Eukaryota > Metazoa > Chordata > Mammalia > Carnivora > Phocidae > Mirounga > Mirounga leonina. Next base: position 3,723,992 of record NW_023270314.1, on the reverse strand, counting down.
CTGCCATGAGCAGAAACCATAATAAAATAGCCAGTCTTCATGTTTAGAGTAACAATGATGCCACCAAGAATTTAATTTTCTGTGCTTTCCTATATATCATAATTATGTCTTTTAACTAATACTCTAATCAAGAGAAGACAATCACATGTAGTTTATATATATATATATATATATATATATATATGCCAAATGATAATGAAGAAAATATACTACATCCACTGAATTTTTGTTTGATTTACAGTTGTTAACGGTGAAATTTCCTAGTTGTCTAAATTTCTTAAAGTAATATATTTGAACATTTAAAAGTAAGTTTTTATTGAAAACAGATCATAAATATAAAGGTGGTGACAACCGCAATTTCTCTTAATTATAGAATGTAACTAATTCGGCTAATTCTTACTGACTTTTCTTATATGTCTAATCAATTCCATGATTTGGATAGACAGCACTTAGAACAGTGTTGAGAAATACTGAGCTCTATACAAATTTTGTCATTATTATCGTAGGATTGTTTCCTTCAGTTAGCATAACTAGTTGTATTTCTGAAAATTTTCAGTAGTATCTTATGTATAAGCTATTTTGTTTTGTTGATATGGGGCTGAAGATTAAAAAACACTGATGTTGCTCTTGGTTTGGAGTATTTCAATAGTATAGTAGCAATTGTTACTACCTATAGGGTGGAAATGAGAATGTGATTTGGATACAGAGATGGGAATTTTATCTAATATGTCCCTGTCTCCTGTAAGTACCTCATCTCACTTCATTTTACAACAACATTATGAGGAAAACATTATTTCCATATTTAGATTTTTAAAGTGGAGCAGAAAAGCATTCAGTAACTTACTCTAGGTCTCACAGTTATAAAGTGATAGATCAATGTACCTGACTCTAAACCCTTTCCATTCAAAAATAATACTGGTTTGGTGAATAATGTCAAACTTTCAAAGGAGAACTTAAACAAATACTTGAAGCTCAACTCTACATGTATAGTACTTCCATGAAAAGAAGGGTTCCCTAAAACATAACTTGAAAACCCTGATAGATGGCATCTCACAGAGTATGGTATCCCTACAGTGAGGGCACAACAAAAATTTTTGATAGCCCTCTGTGTCTTAGTAGATAACAAGCCCCCTATATAACTATGCTAATTTTGCTCACCCCAACAATGCAAGATGAGGTCAGCAGAATACCATGTGTTAGAAGTCAACTATAGACTTTAGAAAGGGAGCATGAATTAACTCATAAAATATCTGAACCCATTTAATAATCTTTTCATATGACAATATTCAGGTGAAATTAATTAAACAAGTGTTTATTAATAGGAAAAAATACCCCACAGAAATAAAAAACATGGACCTTAAGATTGCACAAACCTAGATTATCATCCTAGTTTTCCTTTTACTAGCTCTGGATATAAGGCAAATCATTTCAACCCAATGATCTGCAGTTTCTTTATAGGAAAAGTAAGGCTCATAATAGTGTCTCATTGGGCTGTTGTACAATATGTATTAAATGAGATAATATACATAAAATACAGGGTATTGGACCCACAGGAAGCACTTCAGAAATGATGATTATTTTGTTCATATACTAGCATTATTATTAATATATACCAGATAGCATGGAAGATCCGTTAGAGCAGATAGGCCCCCTACATAGACATGGAAGTTATGGACTAAAAAGATAGGCAGTTAAACAAGCATTGATTTTGCAGTTCATAATTACTACGCTGGAAGAGGTTAACATTTTCAAGAGTTCCAAAAGCTTTCACTTAAAAAAAAAAAAAAACCAACCAACATTCCAAATTGAGAACTAGTCCCACTGAAGGTAAATATTTCATGAGGTTCCCAATCCAATCTCACATCTTCACACGTCCTTACCGGGGCATCTGGGTGGCTCAGTCATTAAGCGTCTGCCTCCGGCTCAAGTCATGATCCCAGGGTCCTGGGATCGAGCCCTGCATCGGGCTCCCTGCTCAGCGGGAAGCCTGCTTCTCCCTCTCCCACTCCCCCTGCTTGTGTTCCCTCTCTCACTGTGTCTCTCTCTGTCAAATAAATAAAAAATCTTTAAAAAAAAATTGTCCTTACCACCATGGAAATACCTGAGCATTCATGGTACCCAGGGGAATACTGCCGTTTAGAGGGTGCTCAGTTTGCCTGCCTCTTTCCCCTCTAATGGGTTTGCTTTGATGGGTGATGGTGTGCTTTTTGGGATGCTAAAAATCCATACATCTTAGTTCCTAGCAAAAAGATGTGACTGAACGCAAGGTCCTCTAGAGAAGACTAAAATTTTGAAATTGATTGGAAACACCAATTTCCATTTCAGCTTGGAGAAGAAGTGATGGTATTCATTACTTTAGGGTTTTCTATCTCAGGCAGGTCTACTTGTGACCATGAATGAAGATCACTTATATAAGGCATGGGAATTAAAGTATTAGATTCTGTGTCATTGAGAGAATACTTGGTTAGGACTGGCCAATGCAGTAATTTGCCAACAGCTGGCCAAAGTTACCAAGGCCAAAGGGTGGCTATTCTGCAAGGAGTGGTTTCCATAATTGTAATTGGAGTGTATTATGAGGGAAAGAGGAAAGGCAGAAGTGGCAATGACCATGAACGAGTTCCAGGCAACAGATGCTCTTTTTGGAAAACTAGTCATGTTACTAAGAATGATGACATTGCAGGCTAGGATGTTTGGCTTTTCTGGTCTTTTGGCAGTCAGTGGGGATGATATTTGGTGCCATCTTCTGAGTGTCCCTGAAATGACATCTGTCCAACCTGTTTTGTTTGTATTTTTTCCTTTTGTTTTGTTTTTGGTTATCTAAAATATACTCTGTGGGATCATCAGATATTCACAGAAAGACATTCTCAGAAAGCTTCAAAGATTTACTTAGTAAGCATATGTCTAGTACAGGCTAAGAGAAGGATCCTTCAACGCAGTTCCCACTTTCTCCATGGTGAGCCATGTCAAAGCATATGGCAAAACACATTACTATCATGATTAATTCTTTTGAACCACAATTTAGTTTCAAATGATTAAGATATTTTGCATTGCTTATTGACTTCAGTTAATATGTAGCTCCTGCTATTTTGTTGCTTTTTACATTTTTAAAGCTTCTGGGAGAAATTTAAAAAAAAAGATTTACATCCATACTAATCTACTCCTAAGGTGTTCTTCCCATTAACATTTCAGTTTGTGGAAGTTTTAAATGTTTTCAGCCTGAAATTATTCATGGTTACCTTGTTGGCCATTTTTCAACAAAAGAGCTGCTTCTGTGGACAGGCATGGCAGCCAGCCAGGAGAAACTGGGCAGAGAGGAGATGCAAATTTCCCCTCAAAATTAGGTGAGGGGAAATTATGTGACTAAGTATAGCAGCTATTTAAATCCAACAGTAATTCAAGGCCCATCTCAAATCCCTCCTCTTCCTCCAAATGCTTTTTTAATGACTCCTGGCCACAATGACCTCCCTGCCCTCTGTGTTTCTACAGCTCACAATTACCTCAGGTAGTTATAAAATTAAAATTAAGATGTATTTTATAAGTTTATGTATAAGTTGACAGATGAAACTATTTGCAGGAGGCATGTTTTATGTAATCGTTATATATTTTTAAAATCAGCTATTTATTAATGTTAATAGGAAATTAATACTTGGATCAGCCCCAGAGCCACTGACCATCTTCTAGTAGTAACAATACCGCAGGAACTGGATGTCCTAAGAACCTCTCTGTACCAACATCTAGAGTTATCTTCCTCTTAAGTTAACAGATCATCTGAATTCAGAAGGTAGTACAAGGTCAAGTTGGTAGTAATGGGAAGAAACCAGAGAATATTTATACTTCTTTTTGTTACCATATGTCATCTTTCTTCTCCTAGGAGACATCAAGAAAAGGCTTTGGGAGCAGAAGGTGAATAGATTTAAGGGCTCAATTCTCATTAGAAAAGTAAGGAAAGGTTTTTCTATGCAAAAGCTCAGCAAAGACAGAAAATAATTCTGGGAGTAGATGGCTTCAGAGATAGGGAATATATCTGGATGAAAGGTATGGGTAATGGCTACCTTCATTCATTCAACATTCAGCTAATGAATGCTTACTAGGCATCAGGCACTGGTTTTAGGGGGTACTTGAGGATACTACAATAAATTTATTAACCACGATCTCTGCCCTCAAGGAATTTATACTCTAGTGGAGTACAAAAATTAAGTAAATAAGCCCATATACATATAGTTATTACTGTGGTGAGGGAAAAAAAAACCACAAAGACATCTATAGAACATTGAGTAGTGAGTTGAGACTAGAAGGGCCATTCATATAGGATGGTCAAAGGAGGTCTCTAAGGCAAAACTTAAAGAGTAACATCCAAAAAAATAAAAATTAAAAAAAAGATAACAACCATCCTGAATAACTGTAGGGAGAGGGTTCCAAGCAGAGGGTTCAACATATGCAAGAGTGCTAAGACAGGAATGACCTTGATTTGTTCTAGGAGCAGAAAGTATGAGGAGTTTAGTGCACAGAGAAGGGGAATGTGAAATAGGCAGGGGCAAAACATGTGGGATCCTATAAGCCAGGAGAAGTGGTTAGATTTAATTCCAACTGTGATGGGGAATCACTGAAATGTTCTAAGCAGAGAAATATTACAACCAAATTTTTATTTGACAAGAAAATGCAGGCTGTGGGTAGAATATTGCCTGTAGATAGAAAAGAGTAAAGACAGTAAAGTATTTATCTAAGGAAAAGATGAAGGTCTTTTGGACTATGATGGTGGCTGTGGGAATGGTACAAGGTGGTCAAATTTGGACCATTTTGTTGAGTCGGAATGGGTAGGTTTTGATAATATAGAGATTAAGGGAGAGAAAAAAGAATGACAGATGATTCCCAGGATCCTGGGCTCACCAGTAGGTTGGATGCATAAGGTATTCCAAATGATTCCTGTGTCATCTTCTACTGTTCACTCCTGTTTTTTGTTCATCTTATTTCCCCAACAAATGCACTCGTGAACAAGTACCCTAAAGTCTTCTGTGCCCATTGTGTCTGTCCCAACAGGGTTCAATAAACACTCCAGTAATTTATTTTCTCTGCTATTTGAACAAGAAAACATTATTCAAGAACAATTTTCCATAGGAAAAACATTCTAAAATTTTTAGAAACTTTAGCTTTGCTCTCTCTATATTTATACTACCAAGATTACTCAGAACATTATTACTCCATTTAGAAGCTTTGCATCAAATTATAAATCTGAGTTGTTCACTTTCATTAAATGTTTAACTTTCATGATGATACATCTTTTTGTTACAGTAACAATTTCTGTGGTAACTCTTGTTAAATATAAGATGGTATCTTAAAAGCTTTATGAATTTTTAGTACTTTCCATAAGAAAAAACTCTTTTAACACTTGTGTGTTTTGTACTCCTAAATCAATACTTTAAATCCTAGTGGCTTTATCTTTACCATTTAGATAAAGATTCTTCTGATATTCTGTTTGTTTTGGACTTTTAATTACTTATGCAAGGCCATTCACTCTGTGAATTGTCTAAAGCAGTAGGCAACCAACCCTACTTTCAGTTTTCTCCTGAAACCCAGAATAATTTTTGGTTGTCTGCACATTTCATTATTGATGAGTATTAGCAAGCAGCAACAAAGCAAATCATAGCTATTAATACTAAATTACATGCATTAAGTTCCTACTTGTTTCCCAGCACCATAATAAACACTTGTATGTTTTATTTCACTTATTCAATATAAATGTTATGAAGTAAGTAGCAAAATTATACCCATTTTACTGATAAACACTGAGACTTAGAAAGATTAAAGGCTGTGTCTAAGATCACCCAGCTGTCAATCAAAACTAAAATAAATACAAATGTACAATTCAAACTCTTAACTGTAAGGTATATTGCTTATTGACATAAGAAAGTCAATCTGGTTGGTATTTTAGTTATTTTATAATTTGGTCAATTGTAAATATATTTTCCAAAATTTTGTAATTCCACATGCTTTAACCTACATCTCTTTGTTTTCTTATCAATATCAATTCTATTTATTTCATTAACCTCTTACTTTATCTCTCTTTCATTTTCATCTTTTCTCCCTGAACCAGATTTGGTACTTTACTCCAAAGGTACTTAAAGCTCAGCTCAGAGAAGGCGTTCCCTCTGTATTTCACGACATTTTCCCTCATTGCTCTCTTGGATTCACAATACTGAACTCTGATAATATTCTGAGATTTCTTAACTTGCTTTCCAGTGTCTATGAATGGAATACTGCGAGCTATGTGGAGTCTGAGGTCTGTACCAGAGGTGTTATGGGTTTCCTTTTATTGCTAGATGAATACTATGTCATTCTTATTACTGCAGTTTAATGTTTTTTTATCCTGTTCTTTCAATATTTTCCTAGTACAATAGAGAAAGAGATTGGAAAATCAATAGAATTAGAATTGAAAAGAGACCATGACAAGATGAAAATTGGACAGAAACAAATTGAATGGTTTTTTTTTTTCAGTTTAAATTCAAGATTAGACTAGATGTCTCTTGCTTCTCTCAGAAAATAAAAGGTGAGGAATATCTCACATGTATCCAAGGCACATCGTGTCTTCACTTCAGTTGCCTGCCATGGAATCCTCCATTTCATTCTGAACAAACTCTCCTCCCAAGATTATGTCTTGTTATGTGCTCATACCAGGGACCAAGTTGTCTATAATAACTTTTCCCATTGCTTTCTTTCATGAAGCTCGTACTTTTTGCTAACCTCTTAATATGAAACCATATTTAAATCCCCCACTTATCAAAGCCCGCTGAATTATATTCTTTATTCTATCTGGATTTTTGATTAACAACTTCAGTGTATCTTATAATGTCTCTAAGACACCCAGATCCTGATTTTTTGGTCTTGCTTATACTTTCTGAATTCCTATACTTTAGGCTCATAGACTCCTATTCTGCTATCAGTTTTTATGCCAATCCTGTGGATGATTTTTTTCCCTACAGACCACATTCTAAGCATTTTATCTTTTTATTTATACATGAAATTATTTATTTCAGTCTTTGAAGACAATTTTCTTCTAAAGCTAGATCTTCTAAATCCACTTTTTATTTAATACCCATCTAATTCCTGAGCCATCTTGCTCCTATGAGGATGCCTTCATTTTTGGACTAGGATTGGGGCTGCAAAGATGGTGAGAGGTGGCCAGATTTGGGTCATTATGCCAATCACTGTTGAGCAGTTCTACCAGAATTTGATGTCTATTTCTCAATAGTAGCCCCAAAAGTTGTTTTAGGATCTAATATAAAACCTTAAATAATATATTTTCACTAGAGGTTAAAAGCTATCACAGTCTTCAAGTAATCAAAACATTTAATATTTCCTGCACAGTTTTTTCATTCAATAAGTATTTATTAAGTGCCTTTTAAGTGCCAGGTACTCTGCTAGATATCAGCAGTTCTACTGAGCATAAAATAGACAATGTCTTCCAGAGTTCAGAGAAAGCTTAGAAGAAAAATAATCAGTTTTATTACAAAGAAGTGTGATGAGTGCTCTGGGAAATTACACAGAGGCTTGTGAATCCATAGAGGAGGATTCCATTTAGTCAAGAGGCAATGACATCTTATCTGAGATCCAAAGAATGGTAAGAATTAACCCTATCCTAGTGCTGAGGAGAGAAAGCTGCAAAGGACAGTGCCCCTGACCTTGAAGAACATATCATACAGGGGTATATATGCTTCCTGAGAGGTCGTACTAGAAATAGTTCAAATAAACAGAAAATTTTTTAGACCAACAGCTCTTAACTTTGCACTCAAAATTCACCTAAGCTTTATTTAAAAAAAAAATCTATGCCTAGTCACCCCAAATCTCTTGAATTAAACTTTCTGGGTGTGGATCCTGGAAATTTCCATTTTATAAGCTCTCTAGTGACTCTTCTATATAATAATGCTGGGGAATCATTGCCTAAGACTTAAACATAGGTTTTCCTGAGAATCCTCTATGCACGTTTTACATCTGCAGATTCTTGAGCACACCTGAGAACATTAAGGGTCTAGAACTAAGAGGTCCAGATTCTTCATTTTTAAAAATCAGTCCATTTGATTCTGGTTCAAGAGTAGGCAGACCACACATGGATAAACTGTGCTGTAAAGCTTTACAGCAACATTATATGTTAAGAAGATGACTATGGACTAGAGAGTGATTTAAGTTTTAGAAGAAGACTAGGTATAATCAATTGGATGGTGTCTTACTTTCTGGCCACATGTAGCTCAAGTCGCTCCCACTCAAGCCTAACTGACCAGTTACTACTCTGATGTACAAATGGCAAACCACATTTCTTTGCTCATAAAAATATAAGTGTATGCAGAACTTTCAATATGTAAGGAAAACACACGGGCTTTCCCAATTCTCTTATTTGTTTTTGTAACACTTCTGAGATCTATGGGGTTAAGTCACCATTATATAGCTCTTGCTTTCAGAAAGAACTGAGAAAAAAATTATTATACTACCTCCTGATTCTTTATAATGTAGGCAAAACCTGACAGTTTTCTGTAAGCAAGTGTTCAATCCTTCTGAGAAAAGCATAGTGCACTTTGTAGCTGCTTCCCATACCTCTTCCCAGACTATCCCTGCCTTGTAGCCAGAGTGTAATTTTCCTCCTGTGGTTTCTCATCATTCTTTATGATGAAGTCATTTTTTTAATGAGGCCCACCATGCTCCATAGGATGTGCCCAACCCTCCTTCAACTGCATATCTCCTCTTTCTTTGCTTTATTAAATATGCCACACACCTCTATGTCATAGGGCCCCTTCTTCCATGCAATCTCCTCTACCTGGAGATAGTAGTCTCTGCTTCCTCCCAAGTCAACACAACTAAATACTCATCTTTCACATGGCAGCTCAGGAATCACCTACTTAGAGAATCCAGCCTTAATTCCCAGCCAAGGGCAGTTTTTATTTAACACTATTTCTGTCTCATAGAGTGTTTTCCAGAATGTTATGATAAACTCTTTCGTAAGTTTATTTGCTTAATGTCTCCATAATTAGACTGATAGAAACTATGTGTGTGTGTCTTTATATTCACTGTATTGACCACACATAGTAGATGCTTAATAAATATTTGTTGAAGAACAGAATGAAGAGTTTAAAATACTCCAAGAGAGTCAGGTTTGTGATTTCAGTTCATTCCACTGGTTCATCGTATATTTATTTAATATTTGTTATATGCTGAACCCATTAATAAGCACCAGGAATGCAGAAATGAATTAACTGTTTGTGAGCTAAAACCACAATATGCACCCTCAGTTTTAGCCAACTTTCTTGCAATTAGATGTTGTTCTATCACCTGTTTGTATCTCACTGATGCATCTCCCCTACTTATCTGCAATCAACTTGGGCATATTCCATTATATTCCTTCTGTTTTTTGTTTTGTTTTGTTTTGTTTTGTTTTTCCCGTACCACACCTAGCTCATTTCCAGGGAGTCTGAATAAGGCATCCAATCAAATCCAATTCTAGAAAACAAACTAAAACCTCAGATTAATTTTTGATTTAATATGTCAAAAAGCACTTTTGTCTAGGTAGTTATAAAACATAAGGACTGGCAAAACATTTAGGAGATTAAGTAGTCCATCTCTTTTTTTTTTCTTTATATGAATATAAGATTCTATCATATCAATTTTGTTTAAAAAATCTAGGGTATTGGGCACCTGGGTGGCTCAGTTGGTTAAGCGACTGCCTTCGGCTCGGGTCATGATCCTGGAGTCCCTGGATCGAGTCCCGCATCGGGCTCCCTGCTCAGTGGGGAGTCTGCTTCTCCCTCTGACCCTCCCCCCTCTCATGTGCTCTCTCTCATTCTCTCTCTCACAAATAAATAAAATCTTTAAAAAAAATCTAGGGTATTTTTGATAATTTCTAGTGAAAAGCAATTCAAATACTTTCATTAAAAACAACGTTCATAAGAAACACAATTTATTTTTCCTTAAGTCTAACCTAAAATCTATATTCAAATATGATCATAACTCTTTTCAAATACTTGATACCATTTGTAATAGTGTTTAGAATTCTTCTTCCCTTTAACCATTCTATATCAAAAATATTTGGTGCAAATATTTTTTCTCTTTGAAAACATATTCCAAAATCTTCATATTAAATTTAAGTTAAAAAGTTTAAAGCTAAAGTTGTACTCTTATTCTTCATAGACCTGACTCCATTTTAAATGTTTGTAACATTGTCCCTTCATTTTGAATAACAATAAGTCACCAACTTTTAATATATTTGCTTTTCCTCGTTTTGGTTTAACTATGTACATCAATTAACATCACCTTTTTCTCTTTGGGAATTTATCTGATTAATATTGTTTCTACCTGTATCACTTATTACCTTGCTAAAGGTTTGGAATAGAAGAGTCACAGTCTAAATAGTCAAAATAATAAAACTGTATGTATTATGGAGTCTTAGACAATAAAGATTACATTTATATTATTCTAGTTCTATGCAGCCAGCAGATCTGTATCTAATGGACCAAAATAAGTACCATAGCATCTATTTAAATAAATTCAAAGTACATAGTTGTCAGAAACACTCAGTTCTACATGAAGACAGATTGTTCAGAGGCTTAGGTTAGTGACACAGTAATATTCTTAATCCACCACGGTTATCCTTCATATTGATAATCTTTCATGTTCATACTTATTGAATATATAATGCTAGTGTTTGTTTTTGCCAAAGTGAGGTAGACCAGGATTAGCTATATTTTACAAATAAAAAGAGGTAAGGAGAAGTTAAATGACTTTGCCAAGGTCACACAGTGAGTACACAGAAGATCTAAGATGAAAACAAAGTGCAATGAGCCATGGTGCCTCCCTTCCCAGGAAATCATTTATCAAGCAGTTATCCCAAATCAAGATTAATTGGGTCAGATGATAGCTCTTCCTTCACCAAAGCACATTCAACTCATATAGCTGAGATCTGTTATTTGTGTGTTACCATTCTAAATAGAGTATGAAATAAATAAAAAAAAAAAACCAAAGTTAAAGACAGAAGCTGTTTCCCTCTAATTACATCAAAAATATTATATCCTTTCCCTATCACATCTGTGTGAGTTAGGGCATTATAGGGAATCTCTCACACGTTATGTCCAGATAAAAGCTAAAAAGAATAGGTTCAAGGCTCTTCAATGCTCTAATCTTGTACTTGTTGTTTCTAGAATTAAAGCTGCCTGGAGTGTGTTTCTATAAGCATTATGTTTTCCTTTGGAGTCAAATTGTTCCTGTTTAAACAGCTGTCCTCAGTTCTACTGCTGTCATACTGGTTGCAATTATATTTCAACTGAAAACCATTGTTGCATTTTTATTTATAACTTGGCAAAAGAGAGTGACTTAAACTACATGGAGGTCAGTTTTTCAGAACTGAGATCAATTAAATTATTTACCAAATGCACCGGTGTCAGAAATATTATCCCTTGGTATATTTATAAATTTAAAGGGGAAAAACTCAATTACAAAATCCATGAGCATTAAATGGGTAGCAGTGCTTTCTGCAACTTAATTTGAAATGGATTTTAAACTGAGTAAGAGTTGTTTCTAATGATGTCATGGAGGAGGCAGTGACTGCTAAGTTCCCGTCTATGCTTAGGATTTAAATATCTACATTTGGTCTCCTATTCACTTTGTAACAATGTAATAAATGACTCCCAACAAGGCATTCTTTGAGAAAATTATTCACTTTGATTAGAAGGATAGGGCAGTATGATGGATAGAGGCCACCATAGACCCAGATTTCACCACACACTAGCTAGAATCACTTTGGACCTTACAAGAGACAAAACACCAGTCCCTTCAATCATCTACCTCCAGATATGGACAAAGGGCTTATTGTGTTCCTATCACTTCTCTTACTTCCATCACCCACTTTTAAAGATACCAGCTATGAGGATTTGTTGACTTATTTAAAATCTCCCGATGAAAATAGGGAGAAAGTATAAAGACTCTATAATATTTCATAACACTTCCAAAAGTGGTGTTAAAGGAGACAACCTGAAGACAGCTAACTGAAACCAAGAAACTGTTCTGCTTTTCAGGTGCACATACTCACATTTAAGGAAAGGATGATTTCAGATCAGGAGAAAAGAATATTAGAAATATTAGAAATAATAGTAAGCACATTCCACACTTGTTTTGTTCCAGGCACTGTGCTAAATGTTAAGAATACAGAAATAAGCAAGCATAGCCCTATCTTCAAAGATCCCACAATTTAATAAAATAATCAGGCACATAAGCAAATAACCACAATGGAATGGTAGTCTCTCTCTAATTGAGGCATGTACATAAACCAGAAAACATCAAGTAGGGTAGTTTGAAAAAATAGTAAAAGTTTCACTGGAAAGATAACAGTTTAATGGTTTTGCAAAGTTGTTTTTTTTTTTTTTTAAAGATTTTATTTATTTATTTGACAGAGAGAGACATAGCGAGAGAGGGAACACAAGCAGGGGGAGGGGGAGAGGGAGAAGCAGGCTTCCCTGTGGTGCAGGGAGCCCGATGCGGGGCTCAATCCCAGGACCCTGGGATTATGACCTGAGCCGAAGGCAGACGCTTAACGACTGAGCCACCCAGGCGCCCCAGCAAAGTTGTTTTTTTTAACCACAGAGTTGATAAATAGGGAGGGGTTGTGAGCAATGTGTGTGACACAACATTGGGAAATATAAAAGATCATGACACACTGTGGGGTAGGAGACTTCAGCATGGTCAGAAAATGTTGAGTTGGGAGCAATGTTGGAAGAAGAGGTCAAAAATGTAAAGAGAGATTAGGTTGATAAAGGCCCTGCATGCTCTGCCAAGGAATTTTAGGAAGCAGCTGTTGAAGATTTTAACCAGAAAATTGACATGACTAGACTGTACTTTGATAAAATAACTCTGTCAACAAGGTAATAAATGGCTAGAAGGAGAAGCATTTAAAATTGGAAACTCGTGGTGGGAAGTCTAGTAAGGAAGCCATGGCAATGGTTCAGGTAGAAGGGGAAGAGGTCAGTGGGGATGGTTAAAAAGGAATCTATTTGGCGCCTGGGTGGCTCAGTTGGTTAAGCAACTGCCTTTGGCTCAGGTCATGATCCTGGAGTCCCGGGATCGAGTCCCGCATCGGGCTCCCTGCTCGGCAGGGAGTCTGCTTCTCCCTCTGACCCTCCTCCCTCTCGTGCTCTCTGTCTCTCATTCTCTCTCTCTCAAATAAATAAATAATCTTTTTTTTAAAAGGAATCTATTTGAAAGAAAATTGCTAGTGTTTATTAGAAGGCATGGGTGGCTATGGATAATGAAGGAAGAGGAGGAGACCAGGTTTATTCTATTAGTAGGAGGATCTCTAGGTTTAAAGCAAAAGATATGGTTTTCAAAGTTTCTTTATAGCCATTCAATTCTTTTTTTTTTTTTAAGTGATACAGATTTAGGGTGAAAACTGAGTGCTAGAGAGGAAAAAAGTGCTAGAAACAGGTGTCATTTGGTTGGATAGGGCCAAGTAAGTCATATAAAGACCTAGAAGAAAACATCTGCAATTTGAAGGTGTGGGAGAGTCTAAAGCTGAAGCAGAAGGACTTTCCTGGAAGAAGTTTTTCCTTATAGCTATCATTATTTAGCTTCAATAAACAAGACCCAGACTAAGTCCTTTAATAGTTAAAATATTTTTTGAGAATAATTTGAGAATGATACATGTTAATCCCAGTTCCATGAATTAGCAGGAGTATGACCCTGTGAGAATCCCTTAGTCTCTGAGACTCAGTTTTATTGTCCATTTATTTATTTATTTATTTATTTATCCATTTATTTATTTATTTATTTTGAGAGAGTGCACATGCATTCACACGACCATGCACAGGAGTGAGGGGGAGAGGGAGAGAGAGAGAATCTTAAGCAAGCTCCACATTCAGCATGGAGCCCAATGTGGGGCTCGATCTCATGACCCTAAGGTCATGACCTGAGCAGAAATCAAGAGTCAGGTGCTTAACTGACTGAGCTACCCAGGTGCCCCTACTATCCTTAAGATGGGAGAATAATACTTCCTCATAGAATTATTTTGGGGATTAAATGAAACAACAAAGGTAAGGTACTTTATGTACTTCTCAGCGTATAATAAGCACTTTGTAAATGGTAGCTATTTGCAAATTTTTATTGAAAGTAGATCATGTAGCAGTTAAGCTGAGTTGCTATACCTCAAATTTATATTCCTTTCTATCTTGTTCACTCCTTTATTCATTCAGCAAGCGGTTTTTGAGCCCCTGTCCTATATCAAACTACATCTGGAGGTACAGATCGCTAACTATGGTCTAACAGTCTAATAGGGAGAGAAATGCAGTCAAAATAAAGACAGCACAGTATGACCCCATAGCTTATAAATCCACGGACATGATATGTCATTAACATGCATTCTGTTAATATCCTTCTTAAAATAATTTATCCCTGCTCAGCAGGCAGTCTACTTCTCCCTCTACCCGTCCCCCCTGTTCGTGCTCTCTCTCTCTCAAATAAATAAATAAAATATTTAAAATAATTTAATTTGGGAGTGATTGATGAAACTACTGCACAAATTTGAAGCCCAATTAAGTTAACCAAAAGATAACCAGTTTGAATTACCACCAGCAGTCCCAGAATTATACTGCAACACTCAGGATATGGCTACATAAATCAATGTATATGATGATGATTAGTATCATAATTATACTAAATGCAAACATTCTAACTCAGGACTCTACCTAACACAGTTGGTACCTGTATAGATGTAATGATCAAGAGTAGCCAACATGAGAGACTTTTTTTAATGATTCACCTGTCCTGTTGGTACTCTGTTAGTTGCTTTTAACTTTTAACTTTGTTAGGGAAAATGCCATTTGGGTTTTTTGTTTTGTTTTTAGTTTTTGTTTTTTAGAAGTGAGGAAACAACCCACAGCATTTTTTCCTACTAAAATCCATTCATGCCAGAGAAAGAGAAAACTGTTGGCTAGAGAAACCAGAAGCAAAATTTCAAAGTCAAACAAAATACTAATCAATTCTTATATGTACTAAAATGCTTTCATTTTCATAATCCATTTAGCAAGTAGGTGTTTCCTGTGATGCAAAGATACATTAATTTTTTTTCTTTCAACACCTCTACAAATTGCTTTTGTGTAATACACTGCACATAGTATACTCACCCAGAGAGCTGATGCAAAACCTCATTTTGAGAAACAAAAGCAGTGTCAATTTATATGGCAAGAGAATGAATACTACATTCCAAGTTGATATAGGATCTGACACTTTGAATCTAAAATAAATTATTTGGAAGGCCTACTATCTTTTTTCCCTGATCTTGTTATTAACAGCATTTGTGACCTCATATGCAAATGAAGTAAAATAGTAAGGATGTTTTTTATCAGTATGAATTAGCAGGTTTTTACTGTATGTTTCTGTGATCATCAGTTTATTTCCCAAAGTGTAATTTCGATCTCCTTAAACCAATTTAACCAGCAGCATGTTGCGAATGTGACTCATTTCATCTAGACCTGTGATTAGCATTATGTTGCTGCAACGAGACCACCTGACAAATTTTTCAGCCTAGAAGTTGTCCATTTCAATTAACAGGAAACTCAGGACATTTCCCTGTCAGGATAATAAAAGTGTGGGCTGATTTGCCTCCTCTCTTGAAAAAGAAAAAGATATTATGTACTGTGAATAGGAAGTCTACCTCCTTTTTTTTTTTTTTTTTTTTTTTTTCAGAACACAAAGTCTTAGCAGGAAGCGAATATAAATAATGGAAAACAATTCTGTATGCCGGAACTTAGAGAAGTGTGATTTCTTTTTTCTCCACATTATAGTGTATGTGCCAGGCATTCCTTTCCTAATTTTGTCACTCCTCTAGAAAAATAGATGGGCACATCCATGAATTTATATTGCTGATATAGCAATATATATTATAATATAAATAGCAGGCAAGCCTGCTGTTACCTGTCCATAGCAATAGATCTGGGTTTTCTGTGCTTTGAAAAGGAAATACTTTGAAGAAAATGCATCATTCTATGTTTAAATATTGTTTGCTATCTGAATCCTTTGAAAAAACTTGCGGTGTTTAATTCTCAGGCTAGTGCTAAGCAAGGCTACCCAATGGGTGGCGAAGGAAAAATGCACTGCAAAGACAACTCTAAATAGCTTCATGAAGAATTGGTTCAGCTTTTCAATAATACTTTACTAAGATTAGAAACTCTGACATTGTCTTAGTCAACATCGGCGCATGCTGGACTGCACATGTAAACCATAGCTTTTCTGGTCCAATTTAATTTCTCTGTGTTCTAATCTTGATATATGTCTTTTTTGTTAATAGTTTTCATAAGCCTACATCAGAGAGGAAAACAAACCAAAGCAAAGCTTCTTTCAACTATAAGAACATCCCTGCAAATATATGCATTCTTTAGATAGACTGTTTTGTATGGTTAAGCTTCACGAACTCATCTCTGCTGCAGGCTGCACATTTAGCTGGGAGACAACTGAATTATAAAATTGGTTTTGGACTACTGAGGAGAAAAACAGAGCTAAAGTGTGGAGATTCTATCATGAGGTGTAAAATAAGAACTTCTTCTTTCTGTGTAAGTTTCTCTAACACTGGTTGATTTTCCTTTGTATGAAGAAGGGTCATGATCCAGATCCTTCCCACTTGTCCTCCCTGTGGTGGCCCTCAATTAACATTGTGCCTATATATGCAGTGATGAGAAGAGCCTAACATCTTGCAAACACCTCCTTTCTGGAAAACTTCCAATGATTATTTTAGAGATTTGCGAACTGAAAGAATGAGTACCTAGCCCTCTAAAAAATCATTTTAAAGATGAAAACTGCTGTTCCAAGAGTTTGATTTTCTCCAAATCAGAAAGTCAGCTAGTGTTGGAAGTACAAAGTGCCATCATCTGCCCCCTAGAAAAGCATTTGACCTTTCAGTGTGCTGTGTAACTTGACTACAAGAATCAGGGACTGAGAAAATTTATAGTGCCCACACCTAGGCGTCTTAAAGAAATAATTTAAAATAACTCATGTTTTTATTTTATCTTTCAAAGAGTTGAATTTTGTCTAAGTAGCACAGTTATTCATTTTTATTCTGCTGCCAAAATAAGTTCTAACATTTTAATATCTTACATTTTAATGTTCCTTTTACTTTCTTACATTTTAATGTCTCTTTTACTTTTTCAAAACATCTTCAAATCATTTTCTTCTGTCACTGTTGCTGTCCAATAAGGTATCTATTCTTATTTCTGTTTTGTTTTGTTTTTTTTCTCCCCCACTGAGGACACAGAAAACAAGGGAGGTACAATACAATCTTACCAAGTTCACAAACCAATCCACACAGACATTAACAATGTAATTACGGGGGTGCCTGGGTGGCTCAGTCATTAAGCTTCTGTGTCTTGATTTCGGCTCAGATCATGATCTTGGGTCGTGAAATGGAGCCTGAGTCAAACCCCATATCGAGCCCCATGGGAAGCCCCACCTCAAGCACCTCGGTGAGCTCTACACTCAGCAGGGAGTCTGCTGGAGATTCTCTCCCTCTCCCTCTGTCTCTCAAATAATAAGTACATCTTTTAAAAAAACCAATTAATTATGAATGCCAGTGATTTTGCAGAAGGAAAAGAGAGAGGAAATTTACCAAGTATGAGTGATTTGTGCTCAATTATTGGGAGAAGCTTTATGTGTTATTTCATTGAATTATTGGTGGAAGAGCATTATCTCGAATTTTTTAAATGATATACTGAGTCTCCTACAGGGTAAATTCAGCTGAGGCCTTAAAACCATCTAGAGGCAAACCTGGGATTCAAACTCAGGATTGTCAGTCCTAAACAAATGCTTGGTCCTATAGATTAGTGGTTCTCAAAGTGTAGTCTGAGGACTCTGCGGGCCCAAAGACCATTTCAGGAAGTCTATGAGAGCAAAACTATTTTCCTAATATCTTCTTAAATCTCATTATCTAACAGTTTCACAAGGGAGTTTTCCAGAGGTTACAAGATATATTATAACACAACAAATTGACTAAAGAAGCAGACATGAGAGTCCAGCTATCTTGTATGAAATCAGATGTTTCAAAAGATCTGCAAATGTGTAAGACAGTGACCCTCTTCCTACAATTTTGTTTTGGAATATAGTTTTTAAAAATGTTAATTACATTAACATGTTATAGATTTATTGTTCATTGTTTTAATAAATTAGTAACATTTCACATTTCTTATTTTTAATTTCTAATGGGTTATATATCTGTATATGGAACTTACATCGCAAAAGTTATCTTAGAATTCTCGATAATTTTTAAGAGCATAAAGGAGTTCTAAACCACAACATTTTAGAACCACCATGCTAAATGATGGTTCTTCATGGAGTAAAATTGGAAGCTACAATATACAGCAAAACAGCCCAGGACCTATCTTTCTAAAATAAGAAAATCTATGTGTATATCAACCTTAGTACTAGAAATGACTTTTAGATAAACCTTGCTGCCATGTCATTTTTTTTTTAAATTTTTTTATTTGACAGAGAGAGACACAGCGAGAGAGGGAATACAAGCAGGGGGAGTGGGAGAGGGAGAAGCAGGCTCCCCGCAGAGCAGGGAGCCTGATGCGGGGCTCGATCCCAGGACCCTGGGATCATGACCTGAGCCAAAGGCAGACGCTTAACAACTGAGCCACCCAGGCGCCCCTGCCATGTCATTTTTAAATGTAACTCATCCTAGAGAGAAATCCCTAATTAGTTCTTTTCTTGGAGGTCACGAGTTATGAATTATCACTCTAACCAGGAATTTAAATCCAACTTTTGACTTAGTTTCAGCAAGGGCCTCAAAGGCCAAGAGGGAAATGATGGGTGATAAAACCCGCACATTCCAAAGCCAGAGGCTAGAATCTACATAGAACTTTGAAAGGCAATTTTTAAAGTTGGTTTGGCAACCTCTCTTCTACCTAGATGACATAAAAGGGTAGAAGTAAGAGAAGCCAGGTTGTTGGAAACTGAAGAATTTCTTTAAACAAACTTCTCAGTATGCTTGGAGTCTTTATAGAGGAAAGATGAAGAAAGCATCCCTCTCCCACGAAAACTGGAGAATGGCACATTAGGGATCCTCGTCTACAATACATGGAGTCTGTGGGCCCCACAGCTGATAACTGACCTGAGCAGGAAAAGCCAAAAAGCAGGATTTTATGACTGGCTCAGCCCTCAAATGGAGGAACTTGAACAAGAGCCTTTCATGGGAGCAGTCTGGACCCACAGAGGTCGACAGAGCCAAGTATGGTGAGCGCTTCCTCCGGGACCAAATATTAATGAAACTGCCTTGAGTAGTTATTGTTAGTAACTTCTAAAACTTTTATGATTATATATTTTATTATTCATAATAGTTTATTATCACCTAATTATATTATTTCAGTCCTACAGAAAAGTTACAATAGTGTGAAAAACTCCCATACACTCTGCCAAGATTCTGCAATAGTTTATATTAAGTTGTGCCATTTGCTTTATCATTCCCTTTCTCTTTCTCTATCAATCTCTCTCTCCATACACATGCATACACAGAGTTGTTTTTTTTTTAAACCATTTGCATGTAGGTTGAAGACATCAGGCCTCTTTACCCTTAAATACTTATGTGTATTTCCTAAGAATAAGCACATTTTCTTATATGTCCACAGTACTGTTATCAATATCAGCAAATTTCTCATTGATACCATAGTATTACCTAATCTATAGCTACAATTGTCTCAAATGCTCCCAAGAACACTGCCTAGAAGGGCATCCTGACCCCACATAAGGGAAGAACTGATAATTTCCCAAAGATGGAGGGAGGAAGCATGAAGGACAAACAGATGAATATTCATAGGTCTCTAACCCAGGCTTGAGTGACTAGCAAGGATTCTAGGAAATTGGGGTTGCCGATAGAAAGGACTCATTCACTGAAGAACAATTGAAGGGCTTATTTTCTGGGAAAGAGATTTCAAAGAGGCACCTAGCCAACAAATAGCAAGGCAAATGCAAGGATGGATGGGAGAGCGCTAACCCCAGATCCCAGGCTCCTGCTTGTGCCTTCTGCCTAAACATCAGCATCAACTGCAGAACCCAGGGCTGTGCCATTTCAGCAAGTAGAGATCATTCATACTCAGCAGCCAGGATAAGATGCTGTATCATCATCCAAAGCCAGAATTTTGCTCTACCTGTACAATCTCTACCGTTCTAGAGCTGCAGAGGCATTTATTCCTTAAATAATCAAATAGTAACTGCATGTCTACATTGTAAAGTCCTGGACAAGGAACAAATGTCTGAACATTATCTTTAATATTCATTCACTCATTTATTCATGTACTTACTTAACAAATATTTACTGAGAAGTATAATATGCCATACTTTCTCGGTGCTAAGAAAACATTATTCAACTAAAATGGGCAAGATCCCTGTTCTCCTGCAAGTTACTTTCTAGGCTGCAGTCTGTTTTTCTTGTTGGACTTGAACTATTATCTCTGCAAGGGGATGCTGCAGTGATGTTTTGTTATGTTGCATGCTATAGTTTTTATGCTATGGTGATTTAGGAAAGGATTTGGATCAGAGAATGAAGCAAACAGAGAATTTAGTCCAGCTTTGTTCCCCTGTGATGATGTATTATCTTCTTGAAGTCCTGCTTGTTAGCTACATATTTTATTTAGTAATAGCTCCAAGATAGTAGGTACGTAATCCTGCATTTATTCTGACCTTTTGACAGTCAATTGCAAGGCAGAGCACACTTATTTAAAATATGCTTATAAAATATTTCCTTAGGCATACAGAATTCATATTCAAAAGCTAAAGCCCACATGTGTGTATACTAATTAATTTTTGTGAACACCAAGTATGAGTGTTGATTTTCTATCCAAAGTTCTATGTATGTTTTTACCATTTAGGCAGTTCCGATTCGTCTGGAAGTATTTTTACATGATACATGTATTAAACACTCAGGTCTGAATTCAGAAGAATGTTCCTTTGGAGGCCAAAAAAAAAAAAAAAAAGATCTGAGCCATTATTACTTTTACTTCAATGGGAATCATGAGTCTCATCAGCATGATTCCATTTTCTCTAAGTTGACTTTAAAAATTCTTAAACTCAAAGTCAAAATATAATGATATTTGTTAAACTTTATAAAAGCACCAAGAAACCTGGAAATGATGCTTAAATTGTATTGAACCTTAGAGTTTCTAAAAGCCATTTTCAAAATCATTAGAAACTAAGTTTAATAGCTTCCTTTGGGAACGTCATTTGGAATTCACAAATCTAGAGAGAAAAATCAGAGTTATACTTTGTGTCAGACTTCTGGTTATTATTTTATAGAATAAAATTGTAATTTGATTTCTTAGTCATAAATATATATACACACATATGCACACACATTCACATACAACACACACATGTATCATGTATAAGTGCATTAATTATATAGGTATGCATATATGTATTACATACATGCGTATGCTGGGTTTTATTCTTCAGTGTATACATATGCGTGTGTTTGTGTGTGTGTGTGTGTGTGTGTGAGATAGCTTTTACGTGGTAAAAAGTGATAAAAAGGGGCACCTGGGTGGCTCAGATGGTCGGGCATCTGCCTTTGGCTCGGGTCATGATCCCAGGGTCCTGGGATTGAGCCCCATGTCGGGCTCCAAGCTCCACGAGGAGTCTGCTTCTCCCTCTCTCCCTGCCTCTCCCTCTGCTTGTGCTCTCTCTCTCAAATGAATAAATAAAATCTTTTTTAAAAAAGTGAGAAAAAAACTGTCTGAACATAGAGCTTTTTTTTTTTAAATACTACATATTACCTGTATAAGTAACTTTTTGAGAAGGTTGGTAATCAGATGCACACATACATTGGTGAAAATTTTATTTTGATTTTGCTAAAGAGAAGTCACTTCTGCCTATAGATGAGGGCGCAGCTGCTTCAAAGTGAATCTTCCTCCTCAGTATGATTATGAAATACCTAAGTAGATATTTGAAAAGGCCCTTGAAATTTAAATGCATTTGGCATAATATAGTAAAGAATTCTATCTTAAAGCTTGATTTGTTTATTTTATGCATCATTTATTTTAGTTTCTCATCATTTTTAAGGAAATATTACTTTTAACGTGTTTAGAATCATTTTCTCTTCTAACAGATTGACTACAGCAGCTTATGCTTCTGTTTGAACACTTTCAAGAAAGAAGGAAGTTATTAACCCACTGAGAATAGGAATTAGATCTGTTCCATAAACATATTCTAAGTACCCAGAGTTATTAGTGTTTCCTGATCAATGGAACTAGTGTCCTGGTTATAAAAATGAGGAACTGAAGACTCAAAGAAGTAACTGCATTTTGTCAATGCTTAATGTATTTATCTATTGATCACTGGGGGAAAAAATTGCCCATTCTCATCCAGGTAGTGGGCTTTTATCTGATAAGAAAAATGCCACTCTTCAATTTAAAACAAAACAAAAAAAAAAACCAAGCCATATAAAATAAAACACTTGGAATCACTTGATTTTCCTGTTTGTTTTTAGCTGTTAGAATGTATTGAAAACTCTGAAAATCCACACAGTATTAGATAGTGATGTATTCCTTTTATACCTTTTAATAAACCCTTTAAAATTACTTACATGGTGGGGTGCCTGGGTGGCTCAGTCGGTTAAGCGGCTGCCTTCGGCTCAGGTCATGATCCCAGGGTCCTGGGATTGAGCCCCACATCGGGCTCCCTGCTCAGCAGAGAGCCTGCTTCTCCCTTTCCCTCTGCCTGCTGCTCTGCCTACTTGTGCTATCTCTCTGTCAAATAAATAAATTTAAAAAAAAACTTTAAAATTACTTACATGGCAATCTAATCTTAATGTTTGGAAACTGCTTTGCTGCATTAAAGCAACTTATGTCCTTACTATTCTGCTATATCTTGAACATAAGCCGCTTGCCCCTACCTGAGGGCATTGTGCTCTCCTCCTGCAAGGTTCTTACCTGGATCCTTACACAGCTGTTTTTCTCACTTTACTCAGGTCTCTGATCAAATCTCTTTCCAGAGCTGACTTTCCAGACCACCCTACCTAAAATAGCATCTTCTGTCGAGCTTCCTGCTAATTCTTTTAAGCCTTACCTGCCTATATTTTTCCTTATAGCCATTGTTATGACCTGGAGTTAAATTGATTCACTTTCTCACCGATTACATGAGAACAGGGAATTTGTGTGCTATAATACTCACCTCTCTGAACATGTTGTGCCTATTTTATCAGAGGTGCTCAAAAAAATAAAAAAGGTGTGTATGTGTATCAAACCTCTGTGGAATGAGTATAGAAGGAAAGTTGAAAACCAAAAGATCTGGGCAAGTAACAACCACATACACTTGAAGCCAATTTATGATTAAATAATATCACACCCAAAATGTCTGAAAAAATGGATTCCCTTTTGCTCAGAAGTAGTAAACACACTATGCTGTAGATGTTTTTAACTTGGAACAATAGAAATGAGTTATTTTAAAACATTGAAATAAGCTTTATTAAGATAAATTCTATTGCAACAGTTAAAGGTATACCATCACACCAATTATTTTGAATTTGATTTAAATAAATAGAGACACATTTAATCAGGAATTTGCATCAACCATTGGCCAAGTGTTAATGGTCAGTTGCCTGTCTGTGGATAGATAGATCTCCTAATAAAATCCCAGGCATTTGACGCTGTCCATTTCTTTCTGTAGGCATAGTATGAACTGATAAAGATTTCATTAGGATAAAGGAGCAAAAGAAGCATACTGAATATCACCCAATCTATAAGATGAGAATATCATTTGCTTGTTCAAGGAATATTGTAGAAATATACGGTTACTTTTATCATCTCAAGTTATCTCCATAAAAACATGTGTTAGAAAACTTCAGGAAAATAATGCAGTTTGACAAGCCACTTCAAATTTCCTTCCTGTGGAGTTGTGTTCTACTTTTCAGAACTTATCAGCTATCTCTTTACTTCAATAGAAAAATACACTTTTAAACATTATCTTCTCATATTCTTCTACTGAAATTTTAAGTGTAAATGTAGTAATGTGATGCATGTTCCTGGCCAGCGTAATGCTTTAGAGTTTCCTAATGCAAAAACATGAAGATAAACTAGCATGGATAGAGCTAATTGCTATTCGTTATTTTCCCCAGAGAGAAAATTAGAGCATACTTGTTCATTTCAGAGATTGTAAACACCATGAGAGTAAAATCCATGTGTATACTGTGACCTTTTGTATCCACAGCATGTTAGAACCACGTCTGTCACATGGTAACCATTCAGATTTAAAAAAAAAAAAATGAGTCTGTATCAATGACCTGCCCCCCAAAAAGAAGTATAAACCACTGTTCGCCATTTAGTTAGAACTGATAAATGATTAGTAATACAGTCTTATTTTTGGTCTAAAATGTGCCTGGTTTTTTTTTAATCTTTTTTTTAAAAGATTTCATTTGTCAGAGAGAGAAGGGGGGGAGAACACAAGCAGGAGGAGTGGGAGAGGGAGAAGCAGGCTTCTCGCGGAGCAGGGGGCCCGATGCGGGGCTCGATCTCAGGACCCTGGGATCATGACCTGAGCTGAAGGCAGACACCTAACGACTAAGCCACCCAGGCGCCCCTAAAATGTGCCTGTTTTGGCACATTTAGTTTCTACTAATGCAGATATCAATTATGCTTTCCAACTTTCCAATATTTCGCCCTGTGTGTTATGGGTAGTGTAGATTGTTTTTGTTTTAAAGCCTTTGTTAATGCATTTGCAGATTGCATTGAAAGAGTCTGAGGAAATTACTCCATACATCAGCATCAACAGTGCAATTTTTTTTTAATCTACATACTTTGCTAGTACACTACACTGTACAAGCCAGAAAAGGAAAAAGAAATAATAGGTGACTAACATTGGTTTTGGAAGGTTGTAGGGCTAGACCAAATATATTTTTGAATGCTTCTCAAAACTGAGCAACAGAAAAGGTAAATAAAATAGAAGATGAAACCAAACACAAACTCTCCCCTCTTCCAACTCTCCAGATTCAGAAACATTTGCAACTTCTGAGTTGGTGATTAATTTAGCATCTCTTTTGAAATTAGTGAAATTAAAATATTTTCTATGCTTGTAATGCTATTCTCTAGCTAACAAGCCTTGAAGGAAATTTTCTTTATATAGACGTCTTAAGTGTGAACACAGGACGTTACATGGTAATTGCAAGTTGGTTAATTGATTATAGGCTGTAACAAATGTTCCTTTAAGAAGTTGTATGATAACATTTCACAAGTAAAATTTTATAGCCAACTAGCCAACTAGGTTATCAAGATAGGGCTCTTCTTTCTTACTCAACCATGTATACAGCAGTTACCTTAACTAAATGTTACGCTATTTCTAACCACAGCACAGTATAAATTCTAATACATTTAAGTGCCATGGTGTTTAATTTTTCCATTAGACTCGCTTCACTGTCTATGCTTCATTTTCTTTTTCCTTCTTGGGTATGGATTGTCAATGCCATATAGAACAAACTATAGGAAATTTTATGACTTCAAATCAGGCAATGTCTTTATCCTCCTTGTGTCATGAATTTCAGTGTTAAGAACACTTTCATGAAAGAAACAAAGTTGTTATGCTTTATATACTTCATAACAAACTTTCTAAAGTTTACCTTACTATATTTTGCTATATATTATTCAAATATTTTTGTAGTACAAATTTAAATAAACTATGACTAATCAAAAGAATACGACCAAATTGCTTTGCTATATTGATCTTCTGAGAAACTCAATTGATCTCTTGAGAAAACTGCATTTGCTCCTTGTCACCTTCTGCAATCTCATTCTAAGATTGTCTGCAGTATGGCCCAATCTACTTTTCTCGCCTCATTTCTCTCTCCTTCCATGGTTGGCTTATTCTCCTGCCATACTAACTTACTGCCAAGAACCCAAACATGCCCAGTGCTTCTCCCCCTCCATAAATTTGTTCCTCCATAACTGGTACCTCCAACTGAGACACTTCTTCATATCAAAACTCATGCAAAGAATGATCATCCTACAAATACATATGCTATTAGGGCTTTTGCTACTCCGTGGGCTTTAGTTTGTATACATGGAGAACTCATCATAGTCTTCCTTGTTTATGAGTTAAGAGTGGATTCAATTGTCTCTTCTCCATCATATCTTCTGGATTAAAAATTATCAAGAGCAAATATTCCTTGAGATTTCTTTTTTTTTTTAATGTGGAACTATGTTTGACAAGTAGTTTTCCCAAAGTATTCCATCAGTAAAATATACTGAATATATATTAGGAAGGAATTGCATCAATTGCTTTGGTGGGGCCTTCACAGAATTAAAAAAAAAAACAAAACGAATAGTTGTTTAAACAGTTTTATGTTTAAATTAAGTGAAGTGATGTGATACTGCCAGCTCTGCTTTGTCTTAGAAGTACAAGTACCTATATTTTCTTTAAATAATGACTAGATTTAGAGGACGCAGGTTGAATTTCCTCGGGTATATATTGTCTCCAGGAGGGTTACCTCAGTTCTTATCTCTAATGCACACTTACCTCCATGACTACCATCTATCCATCTATTTATCCATCTACCTATCAAATATATGCAATATATGTATTCAGTCTGAAAGTCTAGGTGATATGTGCATGTATGTGTATATATTCTGTATGTATATGTACATATATATACAAACATCAGAAAGAATAAAACATGCACAGTTAAGTACAGAATAAACACCTAAAATTTAAGGATTTATTTACCTAAAATCTACTGGAATCAGTTTCCTCAATAAAATTGGGATTAATTGAAATAATCATCAAAATAGCATCATTTGTGATGAAATTAACTAATGCCACAATTATTTCATTCCTCCCACATTAAAAGTGTATTTTAAGAAGTCAATAAGAACAGTTTTCTTAGTTAAAATAGTATGTAATTTTTTATTATGTACCTCTTGCAAATACTTCTGATCAATTTTAAATAATGTAAAATGTAAGATTTTAGTAGATTATGCCTGATGTATTGATTGGGTCTTCCATGTTAATTTATTTTCATGGCATTTGCCTCTTTTTAATAAAGGAGCATGAAATCTATGATACAGAAACAAGCTCTTAGGATCATGAGTAATTTGTTATAACTTAACAGAAAATTCAGGAGAATTTTTTTATTTTTGGCTTGAATATCCCTAATTCACCAAGTCAATCAGCTCTTACTCCCTGTTAAGGTGACAATCTTTGTTAGACCCCTTTCATGTAACTTCCATACTAAACACATCACACAATTAACTCTGCCCTTTTTTCATAGACCCTAAAAGAAAAGCAAATGGGTGCCTAATGGGAAAGAGGCTAAGGTTTGAGGGATAGCAGTTATCTACCTGGGAGAGAGAAAAAGTAATGGCATAGAATAAGACATAATATTCTGCAGTCAGGCATTTCTGACAGGGGAAAGGTCTAGAGTATATGCCCCTACATGGCAAAGTGTCTCCTTACTCCTTTTCCTTTCTACTGAGGATCACAAAATTTAATTATGTAAGCTTCAGGTAAGGCCTTATGAAAATAGATCTAAATAAATAAATGTCATAGGAGATAATTAAAAACATTTTCATGTTTTTATATCACAAAATAGCTATATAATAGCTAAACACTCTGTAAATATCAAGTAACTTTTTCACCTGCATAGAAAAACCAAGAGCAGAGCTGGCATTAAATCTACCTACAAGTAACTATAGCTCCACGATTCAACTACACCACCAAATTGGCAAAGTAGTAGTGAGAGGATGCTGTGCAGAGAAAGGAGACTGATTTGGGTTCTCCAAGAGTTCAGTTCAACAAACATTTATTTAGAATCCCATATATGCCAGGAAATGTACTAAGTACTCTGAACTGAAGACTGGAGAATTTCCATTGATGTGGAGTTTACAACAAAACAAACTTCAACATGATAGAGTTTGAGTTATGAATTGGGATTTTACAGACAGGGACCTTTCTTCTACTTCTTTCTATTCCACACAACTCCTAGAATAGTACTATAGAAATTCAACATTTGTTGAGATTTGCCTGATTATAGAGATGAAACTGTGGCTTTACTTGGGTCCACCTCCAGTGTATTGACAATAAGACTGTTTTTGGCATTCAACTAGTAAAAGGTATGTGCTTCCCACTGACCTCTACCAACCAAGTTTTCTGTTCTTAATATAATAATTAGGATTCAAATGATTTCACTATATTGATATTTTAGTTCATGATTGTTAGTAAAATTAGAAATCCACATGTGGTAGATGATATCACAATAGACTATATTAAAGTCTGTTAAGGTGAATTATTATATGATTATTTCCTGATTCTCCCTATATCAAGGATATGAAAATGATTATAATAAAATCAGTTTCTTTTCAAAAATGACAGGATCTTAAACTATAACTAAAGAGGAAATTACAATGCTAGGGGCTTCCATGGCAAATACCACAATGACAGCACTGAAAAATACAGTAAAATTTACTTGCTATTATATGTAATTCCAAATGAATTTGGAATTTCAAATTGAAGGTGGGTTTCTTCAGTTGAGTTTCCTATCAGAGGGTCCAAAACTGACAATTTTAATCCATGCCTGGAGTCCTCCAAGGAAATTTGCCTAAGGAATTAGTTCTAAGAAATTAATCTTGATCATATTCTTTTTGTCAGAAAACTAGTTGCTGTTCACATTACACAAATGAAGGATCAAAGAGTAAAAGCTAAGAAAACAACTCACCCATGTTTTGCCTCACTTGTTCTGCTGTTATTCTATTCATTGTAACATTTCATGGATGACATAAGAATCTTTTCAAACCCAGGTAAAATAGTATCAATTTTTAAATGAAATTTTATTGAACTGACACCTAAATATCTAATGCTAATTGCTTTCTCTAATGAAAATGTAGTAGGATTTAACTATACATTCCCCCTGTAATTTGATGGCTAGTCTCCACTTTTTTCTCACATATATTTATTTTTTAAACATCTTTTGAATTCTCTGAATAAATCATTAATTTATGATTTTTATAAGATTGTATTTTTGGTCATTTTAGGAAATAATACTTTTATCAGAATTAAATGGTTGGTTCTTACTTATGGAAACATCTTTCTTAGGATCCATCCCCTTTGGTCTTTTCTATTTATCAATTTGGTTTTATTCACTGGTGGGGAAATCTAGAGTCTAATATTCTGAAACAATCACTTCATATTCTCTTTCAGAATTGAAATACCATTCTATTCTTTGAACTCCTTACCATGTACAGCTCCTACCCATCTAAGAACTAACTTCTAAAATGTTTTACCCAAAGTTTATTGTTGTTGTAGTTTTAATTTCTAGAGCTTTTGAAATTCAAGTGCTGTTCATTTTTTTAAAAGATTTTATTTATTTATTAGAAAGAGAGATCACACAAGCAGGGCAGAGGGAGAAGCAGGCTCCCCTATGAGCACGGAGCCCGATGTGGGACTCGATCCCAGGACCCTGGAATCATGACCTGAGCCAAAGGCAGACACTTAACTAACTGAGCCACCCAGGTGCCCCACAAGTGCTGTTCAAGTAAAGAGTTGAGAGTACAGCTATTTGCGTTATCATTGACTTTTGGGTTTTCAAGTCATCACATATCATCTTTTATCCATCCCCATGGTTTTTAGCTCTTAACTTAGACATTCACTCAAATTTTGTAGGCTCTAATTAAGAGAAGATGTATCTCTAGGCTTCCATGACCTCACATTTTTATTTCCTGCCTAGTATAATTTTATGTGAATTGTGTAGATATTTAGAGTTAAAAATTATAAGACAAATGTTTTCTGCCTCTTATAAACATATCCTGGAGGTAATCTTAAAATATTAAATCCTCATATGTAGATGAAACTGTTAGGTTGATTTGGGATTCTTTTGTTTAATGTAGGAATAATGATATTCAGGCAAATTTCCAGAAGTACTGATTAATTTTAAAAAGGTTACATGTTGAACATTATTTGAAAAATCTTCTATTTTTAAGGCTTCTTGTTCCTCCAAGATTAGATATATTCAATTACTTTTTTTGTAAAGTTTTTTTTTTAAGATTTTGTTTATTCGAGAGAGAGCGAGAGAAAGCATGAGTGGGGTGGGGGGGTAGAGGGAGAAGCAGACTCCCTGATGAGCAGGAAGCCTCACCCAGCAAGCATGAGGGCAGGGGAGGGGCAGAGGGAGAGGGAGAAGCAGACTTCCTGCAGAGCAGGGAGCCGGAAGTGAGGCTCATTCCCAGGACCCTGGAATCATGACCTGAGCCCAAGGCAGATGTTTAACTGACTGAGCCACCTAGGTACCCCTCAATTACTTTTTGAAACCAAAGACACCTCAGTAAATTGGCTAATCTAATCACTTCCTTATGGTAGGTATTGTGTTATCCCATTTTACAGATGAAGCAATTAAGATTACTTATTTGAATTGCTTCAGGGGATACACATTTAATAAGTGTTAGTGAAATAGCTCGAAAATAGATTTTCTACCTTGTCAAAATCCATTCCAACACTACAGAGACTTTGTTGGTAGGAGAAAACAGGATTTAGGTATAGACAGGGCTAAATCTAGCTAGACCTTGGCTCCACCACTTACTAACTCCAAAAAAGTTTTAACAACTTTACCACCACATCCTTGTAAATCTAAATGTGATAAATATATGTAATCTGCTAAATGCAGCTTATTAAATAGCAGTTATAATTATTTTTTTAAATCATGCTGCTTCTCCAGAAATAGGCATATAACCTCCCACAAAGACTCTCTGAAGAGGGCAGTTTTCATGGGAATGTCAAGGTCCAGGATATCTATGAAGCAATGTGTATTGTTTTTATTTGTACACTCTACATTTACCAACTAGAAAGAGGTAAAGATGATGTCTTGAGACAAGTTTAACATAAGAAATTGCTTATTTTCTTTTTTATCTCCATGATTGTTCCCTACAGGGATATTAAATAGAGAAGACCGGGTACCACTCCTTAGTTGTGGTTTTGTCATGGCTGGCCTTGAACTTCTAGCTTGGTACCTTCCCATGGTGCTGAGCTAAACTCAGAACACTGCACAGCAGCTGAGTTCTCAGCACAGAACTGAAGGCACTCAGCTGAGGCACTCAGCATAGAACTATAATAATTTCACACCCTATCCCAACATCCCACTTATTTGTTCCATCGCACTTTGCTGGGTTTGAATTTGCATCAAACCAAGGTTTAAATAAATCAAATTTTCTCCTTTAGCCTTAAATATGTATATAGAATTGCTGCTACACTCTCCCCACCCAACTTCAAAGACTGGGAAATGTGAGTCAACTTATTTTAATTTCTTGTCACTTCACCAACGCCCTCTGTCCCAGTAAGAAATATGCAGTTTTTATAGCTACCATGGAGCCCTTTGTAAAGATATTTAGTTGGCTTCTGCTTTTTGTAAAACCAGCAATTATGTATCTACTTTATCTAAATAGTCACAGTCTCCAATTGTTGGAGTCCTAGAATTTGTATAGAAATCAAAACTCTCTGAAAATTGTCTGGTTCTTTTATGTTCTCTCTCTTGGACCTTCCACCTCCCTCTTTTCTACCCCATCCTTCCCACAGAGACACTAGTTTTGCCATCACTGACACGCCAGCTTTCTTATAGGGGTATTGCAATCAGTGGTCTTAATTTGAAACAGAATTATAAGAAATATTCTGCTCTGGTCTGACAAAGCTGGGAAAGTGGTACTTGCTCACCTCTTCTGTGGATCAGACTCAAATGACAAGCTTGTTTCAGGTCATAGCTTCCCATGCCCTTAAGGCTATTCAACTAGACCTTTCTATTTAAAGAACAGTGTGCCTTTCATCCCCATGATAGGTCTTTAACACTTCCTCCCAAAAATGCCTAGGGAAATAGGCTGATGAGAAGCAAACAAGGTTGGGGCTTCACGGAAGTCCCAGGATCACCAACCATGCTTGATGAACAAGAAGTCATTTTTGGTAGCTGCCAATCAGCATTCCAGTTCATATTCTTACCTCAAAGTGTATCATGCCCATCTCCATCCACTGACAAGTGTTTCCTGAGCACCTAACTCATTTTAGGGAGCACCTTATTTTAGGGAAACCCAAATGCAAAGCCCATGGCCACCTCCAGATGTCAACTGAAAATCAGCATAGATGGAACTGAGGAAAATAATGAGCTCACATAGAAGTGAAAGCTAAATTATGTCTTATAGAGCGTAATGCTCAACAAGCTCGTAGAAAGGAAAATGCATGAAGAAACTGGTGTTAATTATCGAAGGCTTCATGGAGGCATAAGCAATTGTGCCTGGTGGATCTTGAATTAAATAGCTCTTCATGGAATTAAATATAGATCCTAAGAGTTACTTCAGCTTTCTTTTCTCTAAATGGGCAGTCCTAATTCTATGACCTTGTGATAAATATCACATATATAAACTTCTGCCATTTATGGCTTCTTTTGAATGCTCTCCACTTCTGTTTACTTGAGGACTCTCAAGGTGGAAGCAAGGAGTGTGTACAGTCACTTGGATAATAAAAAGAACAGGTAAAGATCTCTACATCTGCATGCCTGTATCTATAGTGCACATAGGGCGCCTGGGTGGCTCAGTTGGTTAAGCGACTGCCTTCGGCTCAGGTCATGATCCTGGAGTCCCGGGATCGAGTCCCGCATCGGGCTCCCTGCTCAGCAGGGGGTCTGCTTCTCCCTCTGCCCTCTTCCCTCTTGTGCTCTCTGTCTCTCATTCTCTCTCTCACGTAAATAAATAAAATCTTTAAAAAAAAATAGTACACATAAATGTCACTTCTAACATCAAAACCATAAATCACCTGCATTCTCTCTTCTATATTAAAGTTGCTTTCAATGGGATTTATTTTC
Source organism: Mirounga leonina (assembly GCF_011800145.1). NCBI lineage: Eukaryota > Metazoa > Chordata > Mammalia > Carnivora > Phocidae > Mirounga > Mirounga leonina. The sequence goes on along the minus strand of NW_023270314.1, from coordinate 3,691,171 downwards.
CATTACTTGAATCAATGCATTGCTCTTTCATTCCTCTTCTCTATTTCTCCCCATTTCTCTTCATTTAAAACTCATATAAGGCTATTCTCTTCTACGAAAATGTTCACAGTTGCCCATTTTAATAAACAGAACCATATACAGAAATATTTAGGTCTGGAAGGCACCTTGGAGAATCACCTTTTCCCACTGTCTCATTTCACAGCTGATAGAATTAGATTAAGTGATTTGTCTAAAGTCACACATTAGAGGCAGAAGCAGACTAGGAATACAATACACTAAATTTTAGCTTTTGTCAATATATAATTATTCATTCAGCAAACATTTATTCATGTGGCAGGCAGTATTCTAGGGGTTAGAAGCCAATAGGGGCCCCCAAAGGCATAATTCTGCTCCCCTACACTCCCGATTCTACAGGATTCATTCTCCCTTAGGTGTGCTGTGAGTTTCTGCTATTCCTTTTAATAGTTTTATTTCTTCATGCTTTGATGGTGTCCTTATCTTTACTCATTCCCAATTAACTTCTCCAAGCTTCTCATTTAATTAATTCCCATCCTCCTTTTCAAGATATGAACTGGCTCTCCTGACTTAGAGCCCTTCTGCCTCATTATCGGCCCCCCATTCTCAAATAATTATTTTGAATATAATGAAAATGTTAAACATGGTTGAACCCAATATGTCATTATTGTAACTGACTGCCAACAAATGTTTTCACATGTTTCGACTTGTGTAATAAAGTATCACAACAGAAAAATGAGTAGACCCTTTATCCCTGTCCACCTTTTCCAATCTGTGTTGGTAAACATTTGCTTCTATCATAATGAGGACAGGCTTGTAAAATTAAACCTCCTAAATGGATGTCAATGGTTAGACACAAAAAAGAAAAAATAGAAACATTCCTTTGTCCTCAATATAGGGCAAAATATTTTGTCCTTCTACCTTTCAAGAAAAGTCCATATTCTGTGTTATTGACTTCCTACCATTCCTACCAGCAGCACCATAGGTACCAATAGTGACTGCATTTATTTATAGAACATTTGTTTACTCTACTAATTGATGCATTACCTTTCTTTTATTGCCTAATGCTCTCCATTTTCCAGATAAATATCACTATCTTTTACAGTTACATGTAGAATGAAATGATCTTGTGCTTAATGAACAAAATAAAATAGCCACAGTTCAGTGAAATATTTTGTAAAGATACTGAAAAATGGCACTTTATTTTTATTTTTTAAGAGTAGTTTTATAAGCTCTTTATTGATAATGAACTCTTTCATGAAAGTTCTCAAAAAAAGTTGCAAGGATAGAAGTTCTCATATGTCCTTTACCTAGGTAAACCAACTGTTAAGATTTTGTTCTGTGTCATTTTCTCTGTCTATATTATTATATATATTATATATATTATATATATACTATTATATATGTGTGTATATATACACAGTTCATATATTTTTCCTAACCATTTAGGATTAGTTGGAGACCTGGTGTGCCTTATCTCAAGTATTTTAGTGTATATTTCAGTATAATTCCTAAGAACAGGACATTTTTTTTAATACAGAACAGTTATCAAGCACAGACAATATACCACTGATGTAAAACCATTGTCTAATTCATAGCCCATTGTCAAAGTTCATCTACTGTCACAATATTGTTCTTTATAGCTAATCGTTTTTGTCGATTTGTCCAGGATCTAATCTAGAATCATGTGATAGGGCGCCTGGGTGGCTCAGTTGGTTAAGCGACTGCCTTCGGCTCAGGTCATGATCCTGGAGTCCCAGGATAGAGTCCGGCATTGGACTCCCTGCTCAGCAGGGAGTCTGCTTCTCCCTCTGATCCTCCCCCCTCTCATGCTCTCTCTCTCTGTCTCATTCTCTCTCTCAAATAAATAAATAAAATCTTAAAAAAAAAAAAGAAAATTTAGAATCATGTGATACATTTAAGTGTCATGCAATGCTTTATTTTAGTGTTTAAAATCTTACACTCAGTCACTAATGCCCTGGATAGTGTTTATTTTTAAAGTAATCTCTGCTTGCTGACTGCTCTTCCAAGAATAATAATTTAAGCCAAAAGATGTCTAACAAAATCCCTTAGGATTAATGATATCTGTGTTGAGGAAATGACACATCAACTTTTTAACTATGTTCTAGCCACAGGTTTTGGCATTTCAGTAGGAAGAAGCCCAAGAAAAAGAACTCTGAGTTTATCCATAATTTGCAGTTTTGAGATTTAAAACATGGGATAAGGATTTTGATGCCATCCCAGTCGACCTGGGGCAAAGGAATAATGTTTACAAACAGCCATGTTGCAAGGGTTCACAGTGCATACTTTAAATCCAACCCTAAATAAATATTTAGGTTAGTGATATGTTAGTAAAAGTTCCATTAAAACCAATATTTTCATCAAAATGAAATATTTGAGATATTTTAAACAAAGTTTGGATATTAACATTAGCTATTTGTCATCCTTGAAACGGTCCTTTTGCAAAAAATACAGCTGTGCATTTTAAAATATTCATCATTAAAATGAATACAAAAGTGCCCTCCTCCCACAAAACAAGTCAACGATTTGCAATATTTATGCCGAAAGCATACAGTGTTTTGCTTAATTCTGTAAATAGAATTATGATTAGGGCCGCAAGGTACAGCAGTTTAATTTCTAGCTGTTGTCAAGCAAAAGTAATCCCTAAGTCTCAGTTATTTTCTTTATTCTCCATGTCAGGCCTGCTTCTAAAACTGCATTAAAAAATGTGAAAGTGTCATCAGATTTATTGAGTATGAATGCTCATACTGTTTTGTGAAAAATACATAAATCTACCTAAAAAGATTCACATTTTTTGAAGTATCATATAAACACATGAAAGTACCAAGTCTCAATACCAGGAAACTGTCTGAATCAGACCTACTGATACCAATTACGTTATTGAAAAGCCAGATAGTTGGCGCAAAGTGCAAAATCATCCTGTGCTATTTTCACTTTTTTTCTTCTAAAATAGAGATGTTTATACATGCAAGAGAGAGAAATTAGCTACCAGAAAAATACGATGCACATCCATATTCAGTGCATAGATTGAAAGTAAAATAGCTGTTTGTCCCTTACAGTAGAACAGGCTTGCCCATTCATCCTTGTGATAGATGTGCGTGCAAAACCAAAATGAAATCAAATCCCTGCAGATGACTCGTAAGTCACAAAAATTGTTTAATCCTTTCACTGTATCCCTTTGGGAAGCCAGCCTTGTAAGTCTTAATGTACAATACATACAATGTCAAATATTCTCTGAGTTTTTTAGTAGAAAACCTTCATTTATTCCAGCAGGCGCCCTCACCCCCATTGTTTCTTGTAAAGAGCTCTATGTCACTCTGATTCCTTAGTATGTGCACTCGTAGAATTTGGTTGTAGTTTTTGTTTTAATAAAAAAAGTGTCAGTACACGGAAACTATATATAGAAATCTTATCTAAAATTAATTGTAGCTCAAAGTCGTATTTTAAGAGTCAGCCAGGCAAATCTAAATGCATTTTTGCAATGCTCTTTCTAATGGCTTTTACTAGAAAACAGTTGAGTTTCAAGCAGAAATAAAATGAAAGCAGACCTCGGAGGCTTAACCATTGAACAGATGCAGTAAATGCAGTTTTGGAAATATAGCTGTCACTTCAGATCTTTCACGCTGAGTACCTATATGAGCCAACTGCCAGAGCTGCTGGCGTTATAATATTTGTGTAGTTCTGCTGAACCTAGACACTGTAAGAACTCTTAAAAACAGAGTAACATGCCTATTATGAACCTGTTTCTAAATATTTCATTCTTTCTTGGTTTTCATTCTACCTAAATTTTTTGAAGACTAAAACTGATGAGAACTTATATAAAAAGGTACTTGTCTCTAGTACTGTGAAATTTTCATTTGTGAGTTGCTAACTTGTCAAATCAAATCAGAAATTCTTGACATCTTTATTACACTAAAGCAATTCCTGATATTGACTCGGGAAGGATTTCATTTTCTTACTCCCTAAACTAGAAGTTGTACTTTTTTTTTTTTAATGCAGTGATATGAGATTATTTTTCTCTTTACCCCTGATGGGGGATATATATATATATATACATATATATATACACATGTATATATGTATACAAGAATATATATATATATACTTGACCCTTGAACAACATGGGTTTGAACTGCAAAGTCCACTTAAACCTGTGGATACACACACACACACACACACACACACACACACTACTGTACTGTCGATGTATTTTCTTAACATTTTCTTTTCTCTAGCTTACTTTATTCTAAGAATGCAGGATATAATATACAAAATATATGTTAATCGACTGTTTATGTTATCAGGAAGGCTTCTTGTCAACAGTAGGCTGTTAGTAGTCAAGTTTGGTGGGAGTCAGAAGTTATACAAGGATTTCTGATTGAAAGGGGGGTCGGTGCCCTTCACCCCCACATTGTTCAAGGGTGAACTATAATCATATCAATACTAAATATAGCACCAGGCAATTAATAATTATATGATTCTTTTTTAATAATGTAATATTCTCTAACAATGTCTACCTAGATTAGTATTATTTCATTTTTCAAGAAGGAAGCATAATTAACTTTTCACAAAAATCAGTGCATAAACTACTCACAGAATCTTCATCTCTAGCCCTTCCAACCAACTTTAAAATCCCTGTTTATCTATCATATACTATATATGCTAAACCTACATGACATTTTATTGTATTTCTAAGTAGAAATATTACATAATAAAATTAATCAGTTATAATTATGACATTCTGAAATGATATTGAACTATGCAGTCAACTAACAGTACCTATGTTGTTTTCCTTTAGAGAAAAAGAATCCGAAAGAACAAAATACCCCAGAATTCCTAACAGAACAGTAAGTACTTTCATGATACAGTAATATTACTAGGGCTCCTATAAAATGAGGTCTTACAAATTTCTTTTACAGAAACATTCGCCTTTCTATTTTCTAAGATAAGAGATTAATACAGTAAGCAAATGGAGCCTTCTAAAACTTAATCCCAATTTACTGGAGTAAACTGAAAATCATTTATCCTATAATCCTCTTAAATAAGAGGCCAAGGTAATCCTTGTGATACATCTATGTGGCAGAAATGTTTATGTTGATTCCACCATATCTTTTGACTAGCATCATATCATTTTAAATTCTAAAGAAGAAAAAAATAAGTAAAATTTAATCAAAGTGTCTTGTGTTCTCTGTGTGTGCTAGAAAATTTATTCATTTTGAACAAAATTTGAAACAGAATCAAGATGCTTATTTTGTTTATAGTCATTAAATTAGAATTATCAAGAAAAATGGCCAACATCTGTAGGATTTAAATCTATAGTTTAATCTCATTAGTACATTTCTTTCTAATCTTCTCACAACTTAACTACGACATGTATATCTTTACATAGCAATTAATTGATAGTAATAATTGTTTTCCTAAATATGTTTTTGTGAAACAAAGTTAAAATTTTTGATGCCATTCCTTATGGTAGAATTGGTAACGCTAAAATGATTTCCTAGGTGCAAACAATTATAAATTTTAGATACGTGAATATCAAAAATAATAAAGATGGAAAAGTCCATGTTGATGAACCATGTTATATCACTGTAATGCCATGATTGTCTTGAAATGAGTCTGCAAATTCACTTCCACGTTGAATTTTTGAATGACAGAATCATACATATTTGTTTTACATTCTTTATACAAGAACCAGATAATATTTACCATAGCCCTTCACAATTTCTTATTCATCTTATAATTTCACTGTGAACAGCCATCAGTGGCTGTTTTTCTGATCTATCCTTAAGTGATTTTGTCTATTATTCAGGTGTGACTTACGTAAGTTGCTTGATTTGAACTGTACTTTTCACAATTATATTAAAACAGGATTTAGCATGGCATCCTTTGGAGAGGATTGATTCAAGTAATGAGGTCTTCTGCTCAATTGGAATAATCTTAGAGAAAATAACATACATATTTCCAAGGAAGAAATCATGCATTTTCTTGGTGTGTTTTGTGCTTTGAAGTAGTTTTTCCTTTTAGCCTTTGTCTTTTATTTAACAAGGACATGCTAAATGACTCATAAATAACTGTAAGGAAAAATGACTAACTCAAGCCCAAATTTAAAAAGTGTAGTTTATGCCTTAATGATTTCATAAAATATTTACAAAGAGAAATACTCTGAATTAAAATGATATTGTCAAAACATTACAAGTGTCTTAATATAGGTCCTATCTTCCAAAGAGTTCATGAATTAGGTGTGTCAGTATATAACATGAAGTATGATATAAAGTGAAGACACTGGATAATGCAGTGACTATTTTTCCTTGTCTTTATAGAATATGTGTCTGCGTTGCAAGCTCATGAATAATAAGTTTGTACGATTTGCATTTAAATCAAGGCTTATTAATTAAAATTTTTTTAGCATAGGGATGCCATGCAAACCTATAATTTTGCCTCAAAGCCCATAGCTTAAGGACGATTTGGTAATTGATTAGAATATTACTAATGATCTTTAAAGCACATTGCACTTATATTTCACAAAAGTTTTTGTGCTTGAGAAAGATAAGGAAAATAAGGAAAGGACCATTGAAAATTGTATTTTAAAATAGTAATTTTCTCCTGGATGACTGAACACTCAGTGGTACTTTAGGGTACTCTAAGGGTCAGTTCTCTATAGAATGAATACACTGAATAATAATAATAATAAAGAGGATGCATTGGGGCGCCTGGGTGGCTCAGTTGGTTAAGCGACTGCCTTCGGCTCAGGTCATGATCCCGGAGTCCCTGGAACGAGTCCCGCATCGGGTTCCCTGCTCGGCAGGGAGTCTGCTTCTCCCTCTGACCCTCCCCCCTCTCATGTGCTCTCTCTCTCATTCTCTCTCTCTCAAATAAATTTAAAAAAAAAAAAAAGAGGATGCATTAAAAAAATTCAGATGCTCAGGCATGCTTCTCAGAAACTATTCACATTATCTTAGATCTGCTAAACCTCTTTAAATACTACTGGGAGTTGATGTTTTTACTCAAAGCATGATTATTATTAACAATCTCTCTTTCCTGGCATACCAAATAGAAGAAGAAGTTTTCAGAAGTGTCCTAAGAGAAAGCAGATTTTAACTAGGAAAGTGTTTTGTGATTCATTAGTAAATAGATACGATTTGCAAATGCCCCTCACAACTTTCAATTAGTCAAACCATTCTCTCTTCAAAGTAACAAGTTCTTATAATCAAAAAGTATAAGGGTGTGTGTGTGTGTGTGTGTGTGTAATGGTAGCATGGAGTTAAGAAAAAAATGTATCTATCTAGTGTAATATGTTCATTTTACAGACATTACCTCCTCTAATATCCTCATTTATAAAGGGCCAGATAAGTCAACTCATTTTTCGAAGCTCTCCTATCTAGTGACAGAATCAAGAAAAATTCGGGCTTAATTAACAACCCACTATCTTTTTTTTCTGCCATATTAACTGAAAGTACTTCTGTAAAAACTGAGTGCCTCAGATTGGTTCAAGAAGCTTGTTCTCAAAACTTAATTTTTTTTCAGTCAAAACACTAATCCAGTTTTGTACTGTCTCTTATCTGCCTAAAACTATATTTTGATACAACTCATTAGAATGATGTTTATGGCGGAAAGAATTATATACACAGAGAGAATCTAAGTTTGAGTCTTGGCCTCACCCAACTCCCCTTCTCATAGTGAGGAGTCCTGGAGCATACGGGGAGATCACACAGCTAAAAAACTACCATATAATGATAATAATAATAATAATGATGATAATATATAACATTAATACATACATACAATCTGCCATCAACAATAGTTAAGCAATTACCTCTTTGATTCTCTGTTTTCTTATCTGGCTAATGGAAAAAAAAATGTCAAGTCTACTTCCCAAGACTTTCTGAGATCAAATTAGATAATGAGTATAATGATGTTTAATTACAAATTTTGGCTATTATATGATTATGGAAAACCTTTTATTACTGTAAAAAGAACTTCCTTTTCTATGAAAATTTGCCTTTGCTGTTTTGGGAATCCAATATATTATTTTACAACAGTGTGTTGATGATGAAACCAAAATTGTTGATTGCTGTCTGTTCTAGACAATAATGGTCCTCCAGAAAAAAAAAAATGTTCCCTTTCCTTGAATTTATAATTTACCCTTCATCCTGATTAGCTTTTTCACCCATAGGCCTAAGATGAGTTCTTATATAAAAGAAGGAGAGTTAGGAAACGAAGGGGTACATTTTTGGAGTTCTTTGTCTATGTCAGATGCTCTACTAATCATATTTCATTTAATTATCAAAAGAACACTTCCAAAGTTATCACAGTTTGGCAGATAAGTGAAAATGAGAAATGAAAGCTTTATAAAGTCAGACTAATTAGTAAGCAGCAGAATTACCCTTTGACCTCAGGTCTGATTATCCCTTTCCAGGTTATCACTTTTAACTAAACACATCACAACTGGTAAAGGCCAGGCACAGTGCATTTTCCTATATGAATGATGGTCTGGTGAGAAGAGATAAAAGTAAAGAATAGATCTTTTTAAAGTGTCATTGGTCTATGTAAAATATTTGATGTACATATGATACCACTTTTCTTTATCACTTATCAATAAACATTAAATTGAATCATGCAGATTTTTTCTTCAGATGCTAAAATTAAACCACAGTAGGAGAATTTAATTATTTAAGACAACTATCTTTAGATAAAAAAATGAAACAAAGTTGAAATGGATAATAGGCATAAGTATAAAAGGTCACCTACAGGAACAGAATTATATTTATTTTGTTTATAAAAGTTATTACCACAAAATGGATGCTCACAATTTGTGCTTCCTAGATATTTTATGCTTACTACATTGTCTGGACTTATTTCCTTTAAGTCTTTGGTACTATTTTGGAAATTCTTTTGTTTATTTATTCTTTATTCTTTATTTAATAGTTGCTATTGAGTACCTACTATATACATTTTCCCAAATGTTGGAGATCGAGGAGTAAACAAAGCACAGCCTCTGTCATCAAGTAGCTTATATTTAGTACAACTACAAATACTGGAATGTTCACTTTATATAGATAATAATAGTACTTTGACTTACAATAATAGACTATCTCTTTAAGATATTCACCTGATTAATCTTGATCAGAATCACTATGTTTTTATTTAACAAACGATTGGCAGTCTTATCACTTTCGTTGGGGCACTGGGTAAAATGGGTTTTCCACAATGATTATTATTTACGATAAAGCTAAAACAGATTTCATGACTTAGTTATTTCCAAGGATACTAAAGAATGGTAACTCACTCTGTGTTCAAATTCCAGCTTCACTACTTATTAGCTACAGTTGTAAGGCTACTTAGTAGACCTCTGGATGTTTTAATTTCTTCAATGAGTGATTGAAATAGTGTTATTTTGTTGATAGTAGGTACTAAATAAAGTTAGCTACTTTATATTATTGATAGAATTCTGTCCATTATTTCTAGAAACAATCTGATTTGGAAGCTCCCATTGATATTTGTCTTTATTTTGTTCTGAAAACTTTATCGTCTCTCATGATTCTGAAATATAACTTGTACAGTTATGAAAGAGATAAAGTAGAAATATTTAAAACCGTATAGTTGGTTTTAAAGCATATCATGTAAAGTCTAAAGTCAATAAAAGGTCAAAATGAATGATTTAACTATCTGAATAATTTATGCTAATTTTGATTTGCTCTAATATTCTGATTTATTCACTTATTTGTCTGTACCAGGTCATTATTTTAGGTTACATTATTTATTTTTGTAATTTAGAATGTTGGCAATGGATGAAAGAGCTACATTCAGGTTCTATTTCTGCCACATAGTCACTATATGACCTTAGGAAGACAATTTGACCTCTTTTCCTCAATATCCTTATCTACTGACTGGGTGATAGACACTGGGGAGGGTATGTGCTCTGGTAAGCGCTGTGAATTGTGCAAGACTGTTGAATCTCAGATCTATACCTCTGAAACAAATAATGCAATATATGTTAAGAAAAAAAAAGAAGAAGAAGAAGAAGGTAGCGGGAGGGGAAGAATGAAGTGGGGGGAAATCGGAGGGGTAGACGAACCATGAGAGACGATGGACTCTGAAAAACAAACTGAAGGTTCTAGATGGGAGGGGGGTGGGAGGATGGGTTAGCCTGGTGGTGGGTATTGAGGAGGGCACATTCTGCATGGAGCACTGGGTGTTATGCACAAACAATGAATCATGGAACACTTCATCTAAAACTAATGATGTAATGTATGGGGATTAACATAAGAATAAAAAAAAGTAAAAAATAAAAATAAAAAAAATAAAGATAATAAATCATATTTTATAGGTTTATATGAGAATTCCATGGATGTTGATTATGTGTTTATTACAGAAGTTAGCACAAGAGTATAAGCAAATAGTAATTTGTTTGTTATATTTGTTATTAAGGATATATCCTTTGAAATATTAAGGGGGCATCCTTTTAAAATTATAAAACATACACAAGTCTGCAAAGAATTGAGGAAAGCAAGTGTGAAGGAAGAAAGAAGAGATGTGGAGGATGGTTAGAAATCTTGAATGCAAGATGAAATTTGGTTTTGATACAGCAGGATGTAGACATGCTCTGGGAAGGGTCCACCATGAGCCCTCTCCTTGAAGACCTCTTCCCCCTTAAAGCAAATACTAAAATTAGACAAGGTCTGTAGCATGACTCCTCTTCACAGAGGTCAAAAGGAAGACTTGAGACATTTTGACAGTCTTCATGGCCCTATAGGTAAGTTGAATCAGTCCGCATTATGATGTGTAGGTTACCAAAAGGGCTTTCTACCCTATCATGAAATTATTTACTTTGGAATCACAAATGGGGTCATTTTCTCCAGAGAAAATAAACCTAACCGAACTGTAGGCTCAGCAGGCTTCCAGAAATAAAATATGTTCAACATATGTTGTTACATAAACCATTTTAAAATTAAGGATAGTTTTATGCCATTGCATGGCAAAATGATACATTCTCCTTTCATAAAATTAAATAAAAATTTGTATATGATATCTGAAGTTGAAATCACAAAATTTATTTTTTCACCAAGGAAATTTTAGAAAACAAAATTGCTCTTTTTGCTGTTTTCCCTATGATAAAGAATATTTTATGAATTTTCTCTTCAGTTTAGTACTTCAAGTATTTTTCTGTTAATTTTATATCTATTAATTGTCTTTGTTGTTTAAGTCATTCTTTTGCAAATACCATAAAAATTCTCTTTATACTACTGACATGGAATATCAGTAGTAATACCACTCCCTCTTTTAATGTCAAATCTTGTTCTGCCTCTAAAGATAAGTATATCCCAATCTTAGTAATAATCATTTCTATGTCCGCAAATGTAATTTGCGGTAAATATCTTGTCATTTTTCTCCTCTTTAAAATTTAATCCTTACATAAATCGCAGGCAGTTTTCTACTCTAAATTACAAAAAAATCTGGTTCAGCATATGTTCCATTGTACATTTGAGCAACTTATGTCCCGTTATTATGCTTAATATAAATTTCTTAACCCTGCTATTATTTTCCACTTCCAAAAGAATCCTGGCAAAGCCTGTGTTTATGAATTGGTACAAAATGTTTCAGAATAAGGAAATAACGTCTCCAAAAGAATGCTCAAAATGCATTTGTTTTGCTACCTCAATGACCCCCAAAGCAGTATTATTTGAATTTTCAATAGTCTGAAATGTCTTGGAAGAAATAATTCTTAGCACCAGTTTTGCAAGTTGCTCAGGGTTTTTGCTTATCGATTTCATGTTTGCATCTAGCATAGACACAATTTGCTATAACCTCTCCTGGGAAGTTATTTATTTTTTATTAAGAATGTAATGATTGAACTATGAAAGACTTAGCCTTGGATTTTCCTTCATTTTGGACTTTAAAATACTTTTTTCTAATTTTAGAGATTTTCTTAATGCCCTCAAATTATGTCTTAAAGCATTGTATATGTGCTAATATTTATCTGAATTAAGTCTATTAACATAGTTCTAGAAAAATGGGTTTACGTAATTGTATAATTATTAATGTACCCATTACTTCCAATTATGGTAAGATTTGCACAATTATCAATATGTTTTACAAAGGCAAAGCCAAATTTGTCATTTAGACAATGAAAATAATAGAGAAAATACAGGCAGTCCTCAACCTATGAAGGAGTTATGGAACAAGATACATTTTAAGATGTTTTTCTTTCCATTTCATAGGATGGATATTTGCCCAGAGTGTTTGCACAAACCCATGAAAACCCACAGTCTGCACTGAATCATGGTATTTGCAGGCTTGGGGATCGGACTGGATGAGTGAGAGGAAGACAGGGGCAAAATGTTTCTTCATTTTTGCTGATACTCAATTGACCTGTCCAAAATGTGGACAATAAGTTCAACTGGTTTTCCACACTGACTTATCTCTTTCTAACCTTTGCCTGTTTCCTGATATGATTCTGCTTCCCACCAGAGAGTCTCTAGCTGCCATTTCTTTAAAGTTGCTTTGGCTTCAAATTTCCCAGCCTCACTTTTCTCTTAATCAAAATGCCTCAGGGTGACTGGTATGAGAAAATGTCTGAGAAAAAAGAAACAGAGTCAAAGCATTTACACCAGCCCTGCATTCTTCCTGCCCTGCCTAACCCCTCATAAGCAAATGACAAGAGATTTTCGGCAGTGCGAGATCCTGAAGTGAACTTAGGTCATATGGGTGGAGATACCTGGGGATAGGAAACACAGGTTCTAGATGCAGCATCCCTGCATTGCTCTTTACATTTCCTTCCAATCCTCTACATAGGAGCCCAGAATTCCTTTATTTTAATACCTACAAGTTTTCCCAGGGGTTTTTGTGAGGCTTGTGATAGAAGCTCTGTCAATGAGGTATAGTAGGCTAGAAATTGTGCTTTTTTTTTTTTCTCTTGTAATGTATTTAAAGTACACTATTAGTCTACATTTTAATTTTTTTAATTTAAAATAAATTTACCCCAAATACAAAAGCATCAATTCATGAAGTAAATATTTAAGTAGCCCTTCCATATGAAGGAAATACCTTTGTTTGTACCATTACCTTCATTAGTTCAGTCTATAATGAACTATTACAGGCTGGGTGGCTTATAAACAATAGAAATTTATTCTCACAACTCTGGAGGCTGGCAATCTGAGACTAGAGTCCAAATGTGGTTGTGCTCTGGTAGGAGCCCTCTTCCGCGTTGCAGATTTCTCATTATATTCTCATGTGGTGCAAAGAGGGTGAGAGAGGTTTCTGAGGTCCCTTTTATAAGGGCACTAATCCCATTCATGAGGACTCCCCCCACTTTCATGACTTAATCACCTCCTGACACTATCACAAGGGTGTTAGTATTTCAGTGTGTGAGTTTTGGCGGGGGAGGGAGGGAGCAAACATTCAGCCCATTGCAACCATCTGTACCATTCATCCTATTTGACAACTAAGATCAAGGTAATCACCTTCAAATTTTAACTTTAGTATTTATTATAACTATGGTTGTAAATATATGCTTTCTTTTTTTATTTTTTAAAGATTCTATTTATTTATTTGAGAGAGAGAGAATGAGCGGTGGGGAGGGGCAGAGGGAGAGGGAGAAGCAGACTCCCTACTGAGCAGGGAGCCCAACACAGGGCTGGATCCAGGACCCAGAGATCATGACCTGAGCCAAAGGCAGACACTTAACTGACGGAGCCATCCGGGTGTCCTTAAATATATGCTTTCAATAATCACCTACTAGTGTTGCTCAGACAAATGCTGTGCTCTTTCTGGGCTGGCATCAACAAGTATGGAGGTGGCACAGTGAGGCCAGACCAGCCTATAGCACCTGATCTTGCCAGCTTTGTCAGGCAGCCCCAACCAGCCCGTACCTCTGTCCTAGGACTACTACACGGCAGTGACCATTAGGAACTGAACACTTACTTCCTCCTGAATGCCTTACATGTAATTTCTCTGAGAAGTTTATATCCATATTTCATAAATGAGGGATTCTGAGAAGCAAACTAAATTCCTCAAGGTAACATAGCTTATAATTTTTGAGCCTGATTTAGACTTAGGTCTATGTAATGCTAAAACTTCTCCTCTTAGACACACTAATTTCTCAGACTTACACCAAAATGATGTTTGAAGAGTTTCTCTTTGCACGAGGGGTGAAATCCCTCAGGATGGTAGGCAAATCATCTTTTTATCCCAGACCCTGGCACAGAGTAGTTGCTCAAGGCCAGTTGAACCAAAGTGTTGACTTTTTAACCCAGATCTTTCATAGTGCCGGCTTTATCCAAAGTTCTCTCTTCTCTTACTTATCCTCACTTAAAGCTAGCTTTATCTACCTCCCCAAACACTCCATTACAGTAAGCTTTTACTTTCAGGAGCTACAGCTTTAGCCTTAGACAAGTCTATAATTTATTTTTGACCTTTTTAAAATTGTGATAAAATATACATAAGATTTACTGTTTTAGCCATTTCTAAGTGTATAGTTCAGTGGTATTAAGTACATTCACAAAAAAAAGTACATTCACACTGTTGTACAATTATTACCAACATCTACCCCCAGAAATTCTTCATCTTTCCAAACTAAAATTCCATATCTATTAAATAATAACTCCCCATTCCCTCTCTCCACTGCCTGGAAATCACTATACCACTTTCTGACTCCATGAATTTGACTATGCTAGATACCTCATATAAGTGGAATCATAGAGTATTCTGTGTCTGACTTATTTCACTTAGCATAATACCTTCAATGTTGTAGCATGTGTCAGAATCTCCTTTCATTTAAGGCTCAATAATTCCTTTGTATGTATATACTACACTTTGTTTATCCATTTATCTATAATTTATTGAATAATCTAGTTGTTTTAAGTGGATTTTTTGCCTAATTAAAGATGCAAATATAAAAATGCAGTAAGTTTGTGGCTTCTAGGACATTTCTCTTTTTATATCATAAACTCTAAAATCAACAACAGAAAACTAATTCAGTATAGGCAATCAGTAAAAGACATAGAGGAGTTTAAGGTAATTTAGGGTTTCTGAGTCATAAATATGCCACATTTTAACTGCTCAGACTAGAATTAGCCTGTCTTCACTTAATTATCTGATGTTTTTATATACTGACTGACCTTTAGAAGATTTGCAAAGTTAGAGGTATTTTTAAATTGCCTTTTCTCTAAAAAAAAAAAATAGAATAATAAGGAGGGAATTGTTGGTTCAAAATGGAAACACAAATTTATAGCCTTCAACTTTTCTAATACTGCCATTTAATTTCTCATCTGCATTATGAAATATTATCCCCCAACATGTACTGGATGAATCTTCAATCAGTACCTTCATATTTTCAACAAACATTCCTTGTATGCTTACTAATAATTCTATAGCTAGCATCTGTTGAATGTTAAGATACACACATATACATATGTATATATATTTGTATATGTCTTCTAACAGACAAGCTTTATCCCCATTCTACAGATAAGGAATCTGAGGATCAGAAAGAGTAAGTGATTTTCACAGTAAGTGTGAAATTTGGATTTTGAGATTAGGACTTCTAGAGGCAGGACTGTTGCTTTCTGCCACCTCACACTGTCTCTACTGGAGAGTAATTCACATTTCAGTGGGATGAATGGACATTCTAAAATTAAATATAATAGTATGATGTTAAGAAATACTTGGAAGCCAGCAGGTGGACGTAGCTTAACACTGCCTGAAAGTTTACAAAGGAAAGGGCATTCCGTAGTGATCTTATACGACTTACTGCCGTGCTGGTTTTCCATATCTCTTAGGTTATGCTAAATAGTATGATCCATAACATTTTGTTGTTATTTCCTGGCCTGTTGGTGAGGCACCAAGACCTGCTTCCCAAGGTCTATGTTGCTTTAAGTTACCATAGTGAGGAAATTTCACAGTGCTGTCATGCTTTTGGTTAATACAGTTTTGTGTTTTGCTGGGGAAAGACTATTCTGATAGTGTCCTATTGATTCAGATGTTTTCTGACAGTAGCTGCCTACCAGGTTTGACTCCATTGACTTTTCAATGTTCTGTTACAAATAACTTGCATGTACAATTTGATATTGAAGGACAAAGAAGGTTCCCCACTGCGCATGAAGCTGGAGCAGCCCCGAGCATGGGGTGGTGAGTGCTTATTATCATTCTGAAAATCACCCACTTGTCCGGGGCTGCTGCCATAAAAGAGCTTTGTTTTCTCTGTTATTCTTTTCTCTTCTCCTCCTTGTTTTATTTTTCCAGACATTCAATGCACCCCTTATTCTTTAAAGGCTTAAACTCCACTCAGAAATCCTCCATGCTCACTGAAACTTGAAATATAAAATTATAGGTGTTTTCTCATTTTTTTGAAGATGTGGAATCCCAAATAGCTTGAATTGCAAGTATTTGGTTTATTTGTAAAATTTAAAAAGATTATCTTCTTTCAATTTTTTCCAAAATTGTGGATGGTTAAAAATGTCTGCTATAATAATAAAAATACTATAATCTATGAAATTCCTGCCCTTTATCAAGTTCTGTGTATAGCAGACTGTACATGTTATCTATAATTTTGCCAATTCTACAAGGTAGGTGTCATTACTTCATTTTACACATGAGGAAAGTAAGACTCTGAGAGGTTAAGTCACTTGCCAAGGCAATAGTAATTACTTCTTTCTTTCTCACCATGTTCGACTATTAGTTAATCTAAAATGACAGTAATATTGTTTGGATTTGCAGAGCACTTCACAGTCTGTTTAGCAGTTTCACATATGGTACCTCTTTAACCTCACAAGACTGGTATCTATGCCTTACATTCCATCTTACTTTTGGGGAGACCATCTAGAGGCTCTAGATTCAGAAATGGATAATGGATTTTCTTGTGCTAAAATATGTTCCTTTGTTAAGCATCATTTCAAAAGATGGCTTCATTTCTTTTCTTTCTTTTTTTTTTAAGATTTTATTTATTTATTTGAGACAGAGAGAATGAGAGAGACAGAGAGCACATGAGAGGGGGGAGGGTCAGAGGGAGAAGCAGGCTCCCTGCCGAGCAGGGAGCCCGATGCGGGACTCGATCCCGGGACTCCAGGATCATGACCTGAGCCGAAGGCAGTCGCTTAACCGACTGAGCCACCCAGGCGCCCAAGACGGCTTCATTTCTACCACTACTAGTGTATGTTTGTACTTTATCAGGGAAGAAGGCAGCTGGAGAATTTGCCTGTTGATGCCCTTGAAGAATTTTTGAGATTATGCTTACCCAGGCAATACTTGCCTGAATCAGAAGCATAATGTTTTTGAAACCAACCTTCGATGCCCCAGAAACCTTTGTAGGAAATATATACATAGCTATTTCCTATTCCTGCTAGGATCCCGGCTCATGGTATCTTTGGCCTTTAAAGACATTCCAGTCTGTGCAGTCTGTTCCCACATTTCCATAAAAACCAAAGGATCCTAGTCATTCAATATACATGAATAAACCAAGGGGTGAGGGGAGAACAGAAAGACACACACACAGAGAATACCTTATAGTATTACACAAAGATTAGATAACATGAAAATGGGTAGTAAGTGTATTTCTCTCTAATCACTAGTAGTTCCAAAACCCAATAACATCAGAATCTCTGAGGTCATTTGGGATGGGAAGTAACAACTGGACAGTGGGAACAACAACAACAACAACAAAGTTTGGGAGATTAATAGAAGAAAAACTAAAACAGATAAAGCAACAGGTATGTTACCCTCCAGCTCCATGGAAACACAAAACCACCCTACTCACCATTCCAGAAAGTATGACATTCTTTCAAATACCAGAGCTTTTGCTCAAGAGTTTGACCCTACTTTGCCTAACCTAACCTCTTCCTAAGCGGACTTATTTTCTCCCTCTCTCTCATATTCCCAGAGCATCTAGGACATGCCTCTACTGCAGGACCCATCTGATCTGCTGGATATGAGCAAAAACAGCCAGCAGGATCGGAACCTAGCCACCTCCTCAGAGCCCACCATTCCAGAAATCAATCCAGCACTTTTCGCACAATGCCTGGCACACACTATATGATTCTATGCAGTCACTCAGCAGTACCAGAGCCTGTGCCAGGACTGAGGGCTGTCCTCAAATAATGTTTGCAGAAAAGAGAAAAGAAGAAAGGAATGCAGAAGGTAGGGGATAGAGAAATGAGAGGGAAAAAAAAGGACTTAAGGACGGGAAGAAAGGAAGAAAGGAAAGCAGGCCAAAGATATAAGTAAAAATGTAATGATTTAATCTCTCACATAGTATTTCACATAAACTTATTTTCTTTCAGCAAAGAAATTTATTTGAAAAAATAAATATTTCAGAGTGCTTCAGAACTCACAGTGAAAATGAGGGAAATGAGTTTTATATAAGACTAGAAGTCAAATCTTAGATGGTTTTTTGCTCACTAATTTAGAAGTGTATTTTTCTTATTACCAAAATACTTCCATTTCATATATGAGAAAACAAGATCTTTGCTCATTCCTTACCTAACAAATTTTAGATACAGACTTTTTAATATGTCTTTATAATGTAACAAATGAAGTCAGAAGGCGAAAGAATTTATCTCCTAATCTGCGAATTACTGCATTTTAATATTCCTAAATAATGCAAAATCTACCATATGCATGTGTGAGTGTCTGTGCATCTGTATGTATGTTTTCTTTTTCATCTCTGTGAGACTGTTAATGCTCGTTTACACCAGTGCTCCTGATAGGAACTAACTGTTCCCTGCATAAACACCACTTACTTTCCAATCTCCTTCTAATGTACTCTGAAGTTCTAGTTTCTTCCTTTTTATCTCCTCAGCCTTGCCCTCATAAATCCTAAGGAAACTCCTGATTTTTCTATTGCTTCTAGAACTTTGAGGGGTTGCATGCTGCCATTTTACTGCTTTTCATACATTCCAATTAGAAATTCAGGGGTCGACTGGGATCAGAGGAGGCTTTCTTGCTCTGCTTAATGACTAACACTTGATGCCAACTCTTGCCATACCAGTGGGGAGACAATGTATTAAAAATAAGGCAGATATTTGATTTTTCTTCCTATCTTGCTGCTACTTTAAAACAAATAATCCAGTAACAATAATTAGCAGTCACTGAAGGCAAGAAGATAAACAGAAAAATAAATCTTGAGGAAAAAAATCAAGGATGATTTTTGAATATTTATTATAGTAATTCATCAAATTCATCAAATCACTTCCCAATTTCTGAATCAAATCTGACAAACACATACCCCACTGTCGGTTAAATCTATTGGACAGTCAGTTATACAATGAAAATGCAAATTTATTAGTCTGTGTATTTACATGCATAGAAGATATTATGTGAATTGGTTTGAATTTTCCTTCTTTTCATTACCTTATGGTTTAATTGGTAATGAGCAGAAAATTGAAAAAAATGGGGGAAAAAAGGAGAGGACAAGTTAATGCTCTAGATAAGGGGTTGCAAGAATTATAAAAGAATAAAGTAATTATTCACAAGATAGAAAAGTAGATATTTTAAAAAATGAGTTAATTATGAATTGGAAGGGAAAGACCATACATATGCACACCGATGTGCATGCACATGTCACCCACACACAACATAATGACCACACTCATGTACACACAAAGATATGCACATGTGCACACTCCACCATACACATATCCCACACACAGAAGTACTTGTACATATGCTCACAAACACACGCGGACACAATAAAGTTATGCTCCCAATTTAATTGCTAAGCATGCAGAATTTTATCAGAAGCAAAGGTAACATCCTAGGATAGTGGAGATCTCATGGTAGCTTCCCTTGCTCCCCAGCACCTCAGAGGGGGCTCATGACTGCCTGTAAAGGCATGCAACCAGACCTGTAAAGCCCATTTCTTTTTGCAACACTGCACTTTTATATACCAGTGTACAGAATCATTCCAGAAAGTCTTAAATTTATAATCTGTGCGCTTCGGATTAAGAGCAAGTGTCACGTCTTTTGGTCTGCAAACCAAACTCAGCAACATGTAAGCCATGTCATCATCTAGAGAGAGCAAACAGTCAGTGTCCAGGAGCCATGAGCAACATTGCATTTCCTTGCATTAAATATTGTGGGTTATCCTTAGTCTAGTGCTGACTTTATACAATGGAAACAATAACCCTTAACTAATAAAACAAAGTCTGGTACATAAAAGATGCTCAAAAAAAGTAATGGAGAAGAGTGAGGCATATTTTTACTTCTTTGTTATAATTGACGATTTCTAGTTCATCTTGGTTTGGTTGGTTTCCCTTACAAATCCACTAGCTTAGAAAAGCAAGTGCATTTTCCAATTTGGTCATTTTTTAGTATCCTAATATTAATAAGGGCTACTGAGTCCACATTATTATGTCTCTGAAATCTGAATAAAACCTCAAAACTTCAAACATAGATCAGAATTTCTTGTATATAGAAATACATTTCTTCTATATTATTTATATATTTCCTCGATGTAGTCAATAGAATATGATTTTAGATCATATATCCATACAATGGAGGAAACTTTCTGTATGATAAGCCAGTTAAGTTATAAGATTCATTCCCCAGCTTATAAAAATAAACATTTTTATTAAAGAAGAGATTTTAAAACATTCTTTGAGATGTCAAGAGCATGTTATAGATGTTCGATGAAAGTAATTTTATGTTATCAAAATCAGAACTCACGCCTATCCTTTCTTTCAGATGACCCCATACAAATATACAGTCCTTGTGTGCACTGAATTCTTAAAGTTGACTTTAAACACTCCTTCTTCTATTAAGCAGAAAAATAGTTCCACGTGGAACTGTGGAATTGGAACTTGGAGATCTGTCCTTCAATGCCATTTAAATATTAAAAGTGTTAAGAAATTGTATTGATAAATAGCCATTTTTGAGAGTCAGTGCTAGGTCATTTTTTGATCAATGTTAACTAACCTTTAAGCTGGTTTACTTGGAGTCTCATAGAGAAAAATCTCCTATAAAGCTAAGATCATATAAAACCATAGCTTTCCAAACAGTTTTATATGAACTTTGAAGCAAATAAATAACAATATATGAACACAAGCAAGGCCACACAGATGGTTCTCTCTAGCAGTTAGCTTGGAAGAAGACCCTGTAGATTTGTTGAGGTTTCCAGACAAAACGTCAATACCAACGTACTTTCATGTTCAGTGGTGTAAAAAGGCAGAGGGAGGAAGTCAGGATATGGGCACCAGGTCCTGGACTAGAAATATTCACTTAAATTTCCCCAATTCTTTCTGTTGGTGTGTATCTACCCCAGGACAAAACTTCCCTGAGCTGCAGAGACTCAGAGAATATGCACACACCCTAAGCTGGAACCGATATAGAATATGTAATGTCCTTCCACATTTCAGTGCTGAGTATAATCATTTGGCATTGTCACCTCTATACTGTTAAGTGCACACCCATGCAGCAAGCCTGAAAGAGGAAGGCAGGAGTACAGATCGTGCCTAGAGCTCCTGCCATGCTTTGGATTTTGTTCTTATTAATTTGAGTTGTAGTTGCAAAAAGCCAGGCCAGAAATGACCTTTGATTATTTTGTGAAACCCAAACACACTTGTCAAACCCAACCATGCAAAACGGCACAAATTAAGTCAACTTTCACTCTGGTTTCGTGCCAAATGGAATGAAGCCTCTGGTGGGCTGGACAGCTCTATTTCCTGCTTTCAATTTCAGAGAGTCCAATTAGTAAATCAAACTTTCAAAGGCTGTCTAAAATAATTAATTAGGTCATAATTACTCAGAAGCATTTTATAGTGTACTCTAATCTAGTATCTGGTCTAAATGCTTGAAAAGGGTATCAATTTCATTATTAAAGAATTAATTATAATTGGGCCTAATCCTTTGGTGATAGAGGTTGGAAAAAAAATACTCTAGGGATAAACTGTTCGCATATGTGAAGTAGATAAATTCTTCCAGAGCTCAAGAGCTAGGTGTGCTCTAGGATTATTCGTTGCTTCCTTTGTTAAAACCTTACAGACATTTCCCAACAAATAAATGCCTCATAGGAAAAAAGGGCCCTCTGTCTGAAAGTATTTATCATGTCTGGACAACTGATCTCCCTCCTACTCTGTCCCAAACATTTTCAGTAATCAGCACATTGGTACCTTTTATGGAAGAGAACACATGTGTTGTCAGCCATTCTACTAAGGAGTTTTCCCACTTTATCTCATTGAGTCTAATAATATAACAATTATATAGTCCTGTGAGGAATGTATAATTTTTAGAAGTTGAGGAGCAGAGGTTCAGGGAGACTGAATGATTTTCACAGAGCTAATCAGGGCAGGAACTGGGAATTGGATTCAGGCCTATTTCATTCCATACCTCACCCTATGTTTATTATTTCAGTGTTTGTCACATTGGGGACCCTGATAGCATGTTTTTGTGAGGGTTCATGAGTATCAAGACACCATTTTTAAAAATTTTCTTCATTTCAACAATAATATGAAAATGTATATATTTTACCATTAATGAATATAAAACAGCTACTTGGCAGTGAGCACTCAAAAATGAAAAACATTTTAAGAGAATACAACTTTAGTTGTTAAGTCATGATTTCTCAAACTACCCTCCCTCCCTCAACTCTCCTTGAGGAATCCTCAAACATTTTTTTTGTCTTTTTGTTTTTTAGGTCTTTTTTGAGGGGGCTGGGAGGAAGGTGACTGCATATGACTCGTGCTTATAAAACTGTATCCTGCACGGCCATAGAATATTCCTTATGGACTCTTGAATATTTTTCATTAATTTTTCAAATTCCAGGTTGCATTATTTATTTTCACAAGCACTAATGATGTTTAAGACCCACATGTTACAACATCAACAGGTGTAAAGAAACACCTAGGCATGAACTCTTGAGTTTGAGTCGTATCACTATTCATTCTGGGAAATTTTATTTGGCCAACCAACCATTAGGAACCAATGTAAGCAGCTGAAACAAGAGCAGTTATTTGGTTAAATGATTCTTAGAGAAGATAATTCTTGCTGTTTTATGCATTTAATATTATTATTACTTAATTTTACCCAGACCGCTGAGTTCTCTTTTATATATTATTATTTGCTCCTAGTTTACATACATTTTAATGAGTTCCCTGAAGCCTGCTGCGATAATATCTTTGTCCCTTTCATGTGCTAGTACAGTATGCTTTTATTTGACAAATAGCTTTTTTCAACTGACATTTTAATGCCACATTCACAAGAAATCAAGCAGAAATGCTAAATACAATTTGTTTTGTCAGTGAGGTAGGGTTCTAAAGAGATTTCCATCAGAAAAGCTATATGAAGGAGATAATACATGAAAGATGGGAAAATATAATTACCTCACTTCTTAGTATTTACACAAGATAATATAATATAACCGGTTACGAATAGAAAAAGATATATATTCTTCTGAAGACAACATTACATCATCCTTGAGAGACTAATACTCAACTTTATTAAGATTCAACAATAGAAATCCTCTCTGCAAATTATCCTAAAATTTCTCATTTGTAGTGTCTGCTTTTTAGGTGTGTATTCTGTTCCTAAATGTTACTATTTTTAATATAAAGGCTCTTAAGTTACATGAAGGACTAATTTTCCCCAATCTTCTTTTTCATGAGCTATGAAGGAGAATGTCAAGGGGGGAAATGTTACCATATCTTTAAGCTCCTACTCATTTCTTTTTAATGTTTCTTTTAGGGTGTAGCAAATCAGAGAAGTTTGTTTTGGTTGTAAAACCAAAACTATACAGTCCAACAAATCAAAGACAACTAATAATTATAGTTTTATGGGTAAATTGTTGTAGTAGGTTAATGTGTTTCTCAAAAGAAAAAGAACAGGGGTGGCAGATGCTCATCTATAAATGGCAATGAGTAACATGAAACCAAGAACACAGGTAAATACACCCACTAATGGCTTCACAACAATTTAAACCACAGCAGCGAAAAAAATTCTTACATCCATAAGTAGATAAAGTAATCAAGAATATTGTTCAAGTACTGTTTCTATTTTATTAGGCTTCACAAAATATATTACATGCATAACTAAAGCCATAATGCTGACTTACGTTCTCATTTAAAATGTATTCTTGAAAAATTAAGAAACTTCTCATATTCTTTCTATCTTTAAACACACTATTTTTCCACAATTGTGTTTGAGTGTTGAGTCTGAGGTTTTTTCTTTTTTAATATTTTATATATAGAATTATAACATTAATTTTAGTAGTAATTAAAAATTAACATGAAAATATAAAAAGGAATCTAAAATCTCCTGTTATAAAGGATGATGGCCACTGAATACCACTTGTAATGCAACTTGACTAACAGAAAAATATATGAGTATGTCTAGCAATGAATACATGATAAGTACAAACTCCGGATAGAGTCAGATGTTAAAATTCCTTTCTGGAACTCAATCCTCTTGGCAAACGTGAGTATCGTATAACTCTTTGTTTTAACTGGAGAAAAGTGCTCAGGTAAAAGGATAATTTTTACTTTCATCTCTTTCCAAAAATGTATGTGCTCCTATTTTGAGATGCAAAATGGAAAAAAAATTTAATAGAATTAAGTATCTCATTGTCCAACAGACTGAATAAAAAATGAGAAAATAAATACAAAGCGATGCTCAAATATAACTTTGAACATAATGCTTTGTAAGGTTGTAAGAGTTTTCCAAATGCCTTCCATTTTCATCCTCTTAAATTTTTCAAAATCTCTTAAGATATCATAGATAAATAATAATGCTTCCATTATAATGGTAGCCTATCTTCTGAAAGCAATTCCTGCTGTTTTATGTAATGGACCTACCGGTATACAGAGTGACATACACACTGACCAAGACAGACTTAGGGAACTAAGTGCGCACCTGTGCAAGAATAGCAATTTGCCTAGTTTTTGGATTTCTGTCTTCAAAATGCTTTATAGGCCTCAAGAAATTCTAATGACACCCCTGAGAGACAATTTGCTCTTATCAACTGTTTATGGCAAAGAAACTGATGGCTAACTAATGTGCCCAAGGCTAAAGAAAGTCAGATGAGGATTTTCTGCCTCAAGTTGTCAGTTCAATTGATTATTGGCAATGCACTTTTTCTTTTAGGAATGCGGCATCACTTGTTTTTGCAACTCTATACTCATAGCTATACTTGTACTTGAGATTACACTTCTATTTTAAAATTCCTATTTCTGTCACTAACAGCTTTTTGAAAGTTTTTCTCCTTTTTTTTTTTTTATCAAACTTGAGTTTATTCCAAAAAGTTAAACTAGAAAGTTGTACTAAAAACCGCTTGGTCATGTTTAAATTAGGCAAAACTTGACATAAATAACAACTGGCAAGTGGTAGAAAATTCTTCAAGCTCTGGGTCCATAAAATAGATAACTCAGACCTAGGTTTCCCCCAAAGCACACTCTGAATGTGGGAAGAGAGTTTTAACTTTAAAAAGTGAGGATGTGTAGAGACAAGAGAACAAGTGGCTTGAAATTCTGACCCTCCCTTTTGAAGAAACTACAACTGAACTAGTAAAACAGTATCAAAATCGAGGGAATTCAGTCTGTGTTCCACTTTATGTTGGTGTTTGAAAACAATAGGCTCTTCTTTAATACGTTACTGCTAAAGCATGGGAGAAACCTTTGTGAATCAATACCAGTTTATTTTAAAAATAATTTATTGATGAATTCACAACATTGTATTTACTATCTTCTAGGCCAGACACCATTAGGAGCACTGAAGTTACAGTAATAAATGATATGGACCTAGACATTAAGAAGCTCAGTCAGTCTAAGAGGAATGAAGAAGAGAAAGGAAAAAGAAATAAAGTTAATCAGTTTGGGCTACGAGAGTACAAAGAAGTAATGACTTTTATAGACATTAAACATTTTAGATTGGAAAACTCGATCCTGAAGAATGAATATTTATTAAATACCTAGGATGTTTCTTTCCCAGGATGCCGTAACAGATTATCACAAATTTGGATGGCTTAAAACAACTTGGTTCTCTTATAGTTTGGGAGGGCGGAAATCCAAAATCAACTTGTTGAGTTGAGCCGTGCTCCCTGTGAACGCCCTTAGGGAAGGATCTTACCTGGCCTCGTCTAGCTTCTGGAAGCCCCAGGCATTCCTTGCTTTGTGACAGCAGAACTCCAATCTCAGCCTCTACCTGCACATGGCTGCTCTCCCTCTGTGTCTGTGTCTCCTTTCCTCTTCCATTAAGGATACCAGTCCTATTACATTTAGGGTCCATTCTACTCCAGTATGGCCTCACCTTAACTTAATCACATCTGCAAAGACCCTATTCCCAAATAAGGTCACATTTACAGGTATCAGGGGTTAGGACTTCAACATAGCTTTTCAGAGCAGAGAATTCAACGCACAATACTATCAGCTAGGTGCTCATTAAAACACCAGATTCCTGTCCTTCTTGGTTTAAAAAGTAATAATGGTTTAATTTAAAAATCAGACAATAAAATAATTCATCATAAGTTTTTACAGTTCACAGTTCTCTCTATATGGGCTTTTATATATTCAGTTCTCAGTATTTCATTATTATCTATAGCATTTATTCTTCTGTCTTTAAATAATAAAAGGATTATCTTCCCTGAACAAG
Source organism: Mirounga leonina (assembly GCF_011800145.1). Classification (NCBI taxonomy): domain Eukaryota; kingdom Metazoa; phylum Chordata; class Mammalia; order Carnivora; family Phocidae; genus Mirounga; species Mirounga leonina. The sequence continues at coordinate 3,664,570 of NW_023270314.1, read as the reverse complement.
GAAAAAAGATAAACTAGATTTAACCAGCAATTAAAGACGGGGATAGGGGTGCCTGGGTGGCTCAGTGGTTAAGCGTCTACCTTTGGCTCAGGTCACAATCCCAGGGTCCTGGAATGGAGCCTCACATTGGGCTCCCAGCTCAGTGGGGAGTCTGCTTCTCCCTCTCCCTCTCCCTCTGTGTTCTCTCATTCTCTCTCTCAAGTAAATAAATAAAATATTTTTAAAAATTAAAGATGGGGATAAAAAAAAGAGCAATGGCCTTAAAACACACTAATCAGGGATACTGTAGCATCACTTTCTCTGGTAATTTGTTTAAAGAGGTAAACTAATGAAATGGGATGATGAAGTCTTGCCCACAGCTGAGGAAGGATCTCCTGGAATTATTAATTCATATCAAATCATATTAAATAATCTTCTGGAATAACTTCAATGGCAATAATTTGAATGTAATAAAATTTGAAATTTTTTAAAATAATAGGACACACATGAGCAGGAATGTTTACATAAAATTGACCAATTTTATCTGTAATACATGTATAATGCATTACATTTAAAAATGCATGTACAACCTAAAAATATACTATTTTATAATAGTTGAGTTTCCTATAGTCTCTAAGAATGCATAAATGGTACCTAAAAATATTTTCAACTTTTTGCTTCCTTTAGTTGAATGTTACAAACTTATTGTATTCAACAAATTCCAAACCATACCCTAGATCCTACAGAGACATTTTCCATGACATTGAGAAGTATATTATTACTCTCAGTGCTATATCTGTGTAAATACAGGGCTTAAGAAATTTTAGCAAGGTCAGAATTGTGAGACAGAATGGATATTTCAAGAAAATGGAATAATAAATTTCTTAATTCAACAAATATATGTGGAAAGCCTGCTGTATGCCAGGCAGTGATCAAGGCACTGGGAACACAGCAGTGAAGAGTGTTCCAAGCTCCTGCCTTCAAGTAGCTTAAATTCAGGTGGGCGGGGGAGGTACCACCAGATAAAATACAGGATGCCCTGTAAAATTTGAATTCTAGGTAAACAACAAATATGTTTTTAGTACAAGAACATTCAACACAGTATTTGGGACACACTTGAATAATTATACAATGAATAAGCTTTCAGTATAAGTAATGACAAGTTGTAATATTTTAGTGTAAGTACGTCTGATGTAATATTTAGGCCACACTTCAACTACAAAGTTTTTTGTTGTTCATCCAAAATTCAAAATTAACTGTGTACCCTGTATTAAATATGATGATATAAGGATGGGGTTCAACAGAAAACAAACGCACAATAAAGAAGTATGCCGGGGCGCCTGGGTGGCTCAGTCGGTTAAGCGTCTGCCTTCGATCCCAGGGTCCTGGGATCGAGCCCCGCGTCAGGCTCCCTGCTCAGTGGGAAGCCTGCTTCTCTCTCTCCCGCTCCCCCTGCTTGTGTTCCCTCTCTCGCTGTGCCTCTCTCTGTCAAATAAATAAATAAAATCTTAAAAAAAAAAAAGAAGTATGCCATTGGTGATAAGTGCTATGTAGGAAAATTAAGTAGGGCTGGCAGAATTGGTATGCAAGAGTCGGGGGGGGGGGTTCACCAAGAAATAGCACAGGGGAGCCTTCTCCAAGCAGGCGGCATTTGAGCAGAGGCCTGAAGGAAATGAGGGTGTGATCCATGCCACCGACTGGGGGAAGAGCTTTCCTGGCTAAGGAGACAGATAGTAAATATCCCTGAGGCAGGAATATTGCAGGGCTCCCAGGGAACCAAGAGAGTCCAGTGTGCTTCGTAGAGGGAGCAGAGGATAGGCAAAATTTTATTACCCTTTCAGAATTTGTTATGAGCCAGAATTCTTTGGCATCACTCAAAATATAACCTTTAGTTGTATGCTTGTCCATCTCTCTGTGTGTCTATTAGTCTCTCTGTCTTTATCTCTGCTGCTTTGCAAATGTATGCACACGTGTGTGTGTGTGTGTTTGTGTATGTATCTTACTTATAGACTAAACACAAAGTAATCTCTGCTGTGAGAAAAAATAATGAGCAACTTAATTAATCTGGGCCTTATTTACACTGTGTTGTCAATTTTGATCATTTGCTTATTTAACTAAAATGTTCTGCTTTCATTACAGTCATTAGCTTCCATCTATATATAATAACGTACTCACATTCCATAAGTATGTTTGAGTTCCACACATTTTGTCTTTCGCAGCAGAGACTAAGACACGGGGAGTATTTTTATTTAATGAAACCTCTAATCAAACCCTGTGGATTTCTAGCAATTGGTTAACCTTCAAAATTACACCACAACTCAGGACCGTAATGCCCAAATTTGTTAATTTCATTCTTTGTTTTGAAAATCAGCCTCCATTTGACATTCTGCCACACTGTCTACTGCCCAGCCCTTGCCTCTGCCGCCCTTCTCTCTACACAGCTGGGGTCTATGTGGCCCCAACATGGGGAGGCAGCCCTGTTCCCAATTTTAAACAACAGGGATTTAAATAGCTCTAGATCCAGGGGACACTTGCACAGCATTCGTGTTCAAGTTCTGCTTCCATCTTTGTGTCTAAAGCTCTGGCTCAGTAGCTTCCCAAAACCACAACCCCTAGAAACCTGGAGCTCTACCTCTCTCTCTCTTGTTACTGACTCTTTTTAAAATCGACTTCTTCTCTGATCTCTGGCCTGGTTGTTGAGATCATTTTACCTACTGATAAAACTTTCTGAATAAAATGTTTGTGGATTAATAACCATTCTTCATCTCCGTGTTTTGCTCATGCATGAGTTGGGACATCCCAAATCAACTTCTTAGGTTCCTATCACTGAGCTTACGTTTAGACTTGTGTCCATGCTTCTTGACATAAGCCATGGTTTGCCTGATAGACTGAACTATCTCTGAGCAGAGGCATCTGGATCGGCTCTTAGTGTACACAAAGCTCAATTTGTGAATGTGATTCCAGATCCTATCCTCCCATCTACCCTCATTGGATTTTGCAGGGCCAGGACACTTGGGCATAAGCTAGGCTCCTCCCTTTTTCCCCACTAATGGGACTGGTTAGATATTTCTCTTTACTTCTTACTTTCCAAAGAGTGAGAATAAAATGAAAATCATTATGTACTTTACTTTGAATTCTCAAGTCAAAAACATAAGTATCCTACATCTCAAAGATCTCTAATTAGAGGCACTGTGCATGTATTGTTGCATATTTCCAGAACCAGCCATTAGAAAAGCCCTATATTTGCAAAAACTAAAAACTTAACTAAAACATTTCTAATCTCCCCACCTTTAGGTACTTTTGCAGAAGAGATAACATGAGTTCCTCCCTCTCAATTCCTCCAACCCCTGGCTTCCTAGACAAAAATCATCGAGGCTTCCGATTTGAGAGTAAATTTCTCTCTTTGGTCTGTGGACCCACTCTCCACCTTTGTTATACCTCTTTTGAGTTTTTCCCGTTCTATCCATTAGAACTTCTTTTTGTGCTGGTCCAACCAGGCTTCTCTGTCTGGCTCTGGCAAACATTAAGCTCTTTCTTCCTAGCAAGTGTCTGTCTCTGAAGTCTGATGCACAGTTAAGCCAAAGGACCCTCTGTCCATGTAAGTAAACAGCCATCCTTGACTAGGTCTCCAGATGAGGCACGTAATTGTCCTTCTTGCTGTGGGGAAGTGCTTCTGATGCTTTAATATTTGTGTTCTGGATCTAAAATTTCTACTATTAGTTGTGTCAACCTAACCCCAAGTCTCAGTTTCCTCATTTGCAAAAGGAGGATATTGACTATTTGATCTCCAAGGTCACCTACACTCCTGCAGTCTGTGATGCAACATTCATCACATTTGGCAGATCCTCTCCTCTTTACAAAACTCAAGTCTACTGGATCAGACAGAGGGCGTGAAAATGATGGCAGGCATGATTTTGTTCTATCAGGATTTCTATCGTAATTGTCATATACTCATTTTTTAGGACACCTTAAGAGGAAAAAACTATGCAAATTAAAAATAAATACATATTACATAATTATAAACCATTAATTATATCAGCTTTAAGAATAGAGAGAATATTACTAAAATTTTCTAAAAAGAAATCTAGTGACTTTTATATATTGTTATTTTTATGTGTCAGTTAATTCTTTACTGCTTTATTTGGAAGAGAATACATATATAGTTTTAAGTTTTTCAAAATTAAGCAGATGAGAAGAAATGTAATTGTGATTCCTGTTCATCTGTTTTTGGAGGTTGACATGTAATCATTCACTGTGAGTCTTTTCATAAGAACGTTAAGTTTGAGGAATATTTGTATTATAAACCTCACACTCCAGGATTGGCTCTAAATTAATAATGTTTATGGGTGTTATATATAAGTGATGAAACACTAAATTCTACTCCTGAAATCAATATTACACGATATGTTAACCAGAATTTAAATAAAAAATTTTAATTAAGTAATTAACTAGTTAATTAATTATGTTTAAAGAACTAATTTGAAAATGAAAACTCATCTAGTCACATTATCTGGGCAATCCCAAATAATTAGAATTACTGGTTTCAAAATGAATTGGGATGATTTCTTAATTTTCTGTATAAATGTACACAATTTACCAGTGGGTTTATCTTTATACCCTCATTTACTAGATCCATCCTGTTAATTCTTGAGTAAATCCTGATGAAGTGCAGATGCTTTAGGCAAGCCTCAGCCCAGCAGCGCAATGGGTTTGGAATGTCTTGCTATTACATGCCCAGCAAGTTTTAGTCCTGTCTTCATTCCTCAATTTCAGCCACAGTATTGACCAACCATGGAGCTTTTGTTTCAGGCTCCTGCTGGACCTGAACTTCCTTAGATAAAGCACCAGCTCCATTTGGTTATTATCAGTCCCAATTCTAGAGAAAAACAGACTATTTATTCCCACAGTATGGCCATGTGTCCTCCAGGAATGACCTCCTCTGCCCAGAGACAGAGCACTGCCACCCAACTAATTTTGACTTGAACTACTGCTTGTCCTTTCACAAGTATGGCCAACTCAGACCATTACATTCAACACCCATAGTAACCACACAGATATTTGTCATTTTACACAGGATAACCCCATGGCTAGCTAGGTCTGCTTTCCAATTTCCAGGTTTTTGTCCATATCTCTCTCCATCACCTCTTGTTGCTGAAATGGCACTCTGACCCATTCTAACATTTCCAAATAGGAAGGACAATTACATAGTTGTTTGGGTCATTCATGATAGACTTGGGCATTCAATGGGGAAATAATTGAGATTGTTAATGAATATTCCTCTTGTAAAATTAAATGATATTAAGCAAGGTACTAAGGTGATCAACCATGCAGTGCTTGCAAAGATAAATATGAATTATTTAAATAAAGACATAAACTTTGACAAGAGCAGTATGTACTTCTTGTTTTTCCTATGTTGTTAACTGAAGGGGATTATAAAAAGTTGAATGAAAATTGAAAATAATGTAACATAAAAATAAGCATTGGGACATTCAATATTATCACATTACTCTTTCTGGTCCTTTTAGAAATAATGAGCTCATTTTAAAAATTGTGTGCTATTTTTCCCTGATTTGGTAATTTTTCACATTTAAATTTCAGAACATTAAAAAGTACTATTCACATGTTTTTCTGGGTCATTTTCTGAAATATTTTTTGTACAAGTTTAAATGTTAATAGAGACAGAGGAACATCTTTAAAAATTAAAATTTGAGCATGTATTCTTGGCTTTTAAAACTGTTGTTTCCCATGAAAGATTTTTTCCTAAGATTTCCGTAAGCTATCAATAGAACCATCAGATTAAGGCAGTCCACTTTCTGGTACTTACTGGTCACTGTCCAGTTCGAACTTAACGTCCTGACTATCATTTGAAGGGCAGAGCAATGATGAGAAAGAGCATGTTGACTTCAAAGTCAAGAGAGCAAGGAGCTACTTCTCATTTCTTCACTCACCTCCTACTCTGTTCTCAGATCTTGCCCTCTCCAGCCCTAAAATTCTCTCATTTCTAAATGGTAAGAATATATCTTCTTTATTCAAGGGTCAATGTGAGGACTAAAGTAGACAATATATGTAAATTACTTAGTTCAGTGCCTAACCTATAGTCAGAGCATAATAAAATTATTTAAAATAACACATAAATTATGTACCTCTGGGAGAAATGAGGCAGATGTTGATAATGCAATGCTTGAATCTAATTCCCATTCTTTTATTAAAAACCTTTTATATTTTCCACTATTTTTTCGAATACTAATAAGCTGCCATTTAAAGCTAGAATCCATGGCTGCTTTCTGAAGTGAAAAAATATTCTGTAAGATTCTACCTTAAGCCAGAATCATTTTTTGCATAAATATATATTCAGAAAATGTATATTCCTCCATATCCATCCTGGTTTAGATTTTCAAAAAGGTCTTGTACACATTGGCTTGCCCCTGGATGCTCATGAATACTTAAGCCACATGGTGTGACTTTATGGAAAGCTGACTGTACTCAAAGGCAAGTGACAAATAAACTCAGCTATATTAGGGGGAAGAATTAAAAAGTCACATCAGTTCAAGTAAGAAGAATGCACAGGATCCATCTAATAAATTCCTTTCCAACAGGGGACTAATTTAGGCTACAACCCAGAATCTCCAGCCCATTTAGCTCTTCTGATGTTAAGATTCCCTACAAAAGTTTCAAAATAAAGAAATTAAAAAACATTCAACAGGCAATGACCGTAAAATAAGACTAATATAGAAACCACTGCCACAAGCTGTAAAGAACATGAGAAGGATATTACACTGATTTCACCCTCTCCCTATAACAGAGATTAATAGAGTAGTAATTTTTGCTTTGATGTATAATCCATATTAAAGACACAGAGTGACTTAAATGGCACCTGTGATGTATGGGACTTTAGATATAGCAAAGGTCCCTGAGAACAGGCACTAAAAATCTTAGAATTTTATAAGACAGTTACCATGCATTTGTGGCATTATTTTGGGGAGATGTAGAATAAGAAGTTTAATCTAGCTTATTTTAAATTCCCATTAATACCCATTACCATCTCATTTAAATTATTGTCTATATGTTGCTGTTTGAGTGAGCTACCTAGATGTTTTATATAGGCATATCAAATGAAATTAATGTAACAGAGTAGGATGATAGAAATGTCATTTTCAGATACTTGAATTGCTCTGTTTTCTTTCTTAATTACAGAAATATTCTCTATCAGCCACAAAACTAGAATATGTATGTTATAATATAAACATAAATAAATGACATTATTTTGAAGTGGCACAATAATTTCAAATAACTATTTGCAGTTGACATACACAGCAGTGAAATATACTGAACTGATAAAAGAGACTTAAGGTTGTAGTGGGTGCTATTAACATTGAACAGATCCATAGACATGAAAAATGGGCCATTTGTCCTTTTTTGCTGACTCAGTGAGAACATCTTAAAAATAAGATCAATACTTTCAGATGGCTACTGATTATAATGGATGAAGAGAACCTTAAATTCACAGTATGGTATTTTGTATCACTCATATTTGAGTCATTGTTACAAAAGTAAAACCTTCACTTCAAAAATATATCTCCTACTCTTTCAATTAAATGAAGCATTTCAGAGATACTCATTTTAAATTTAATATTATATTATTGGGTCTTATAGGAAAACAGCCTGAGGATTTAGTATGTAGACATTTATCCATTTATATAACATAATTATATTCAGACAAAAAAAAAGTAAGATTATGCCAATTACTTCTATCTTCTTACATTGTAACAAACATCTGGATATCCTCCGCCATCTGTGTGTTTGACAACCACCAACCTCAATATGATTAACTGAGCATTTCATTTTTTATCTAAATGATTTGGCACCAAGGAGAAACAGATTTAATGATTATTAATTAACCTCCTTCCAAGGAGAGTTCAAGATTTTCTATTGTGAAACATACAGAGAAGCTATTCACTACACTAAAACTATGTTGCCTAAGTCTGAATCTAAAAGCAATCACAACTGATACACATAAAAACATTTTCTTCTATCTTTAAGACAAAACAAATCACAAAAAGATGATGGAATAGAATATTTAGGTTTTAAATCACAAGTGAATATCCATATCACACTATCATGAGTGAAAATTTGATGAGAAAGACTTGCATACGCATGAACTGCCACAACACCAGGCAATATGTAAACTCTAAGATGCCGATCTCTAAGCTCCTTCATCTTGAAGGCACTGGAATCTTAACAAAGCCACTCAAGCCTTTTGCTTGGTTGCCACAACTCCAGAGGGGCAACCTAGCAGCCGCAGAGATACTTTTGACTAGTCACATTGGTCATTTCCATCGTCAATACCTTGTCAGAATAGTTTAAGATGACAGATGAGTCAGGCAATTTAGGAGTCTTGATGACAGACATAAAACTAGAAAGTGTCAACAGCCAAGATGTAGCTTACTGGTAAGAACGGATTGAAGGGGACGCTGTGGTGACTAGATGGGGGTGCAGAATCATGCTGTGGCTCCAGATGGTAAAGAGCTTTATATGTGGGCAGTGAGGCGGCTGGGTATGGTGGGAATGGATTATGACGAAACTGACAAAGTTTGGGACTGAAAAGATTTAAAAACTAAAAAGAGATTGGAAGAATTAGATATTATGCCAAAAGCAATCATGTATGTGCATATGTGTGTTTGTGCAACCTGCACACATAACCAGTCACATTCTCAACACCCCCGCCCCATTTCTTCTCCCCTTCCAAAGAAGCCCATATACCTGCAAACATTTTAGAGCTTGTATATAAAATCTACAAAGAAAAAAAAAGCTTATTACTACATGTTTACCTGTACAATATGGACATTGTATGTCCATATGTCTCACACATTCACTTCTGTCCAAGTTACACATGAGACACCAAGCATCTGGTAATTGACCCCAATTTCTCTCTTTATTCCATAGTTATCTTTCCTTATCAAATTATCAGTTGCCTTCTATAATTTATTTCTCTGACGTAGCATATTCTCCATCAATTCAAGTACTTCCGCCAGCTGTCTGTGGGAGCTTCTAAGACCACAGAAGACTGTTTTACCTTTGAATTCACCCTACTCTAAAGGAGTGTTTGTCATTATAAGCTCTCATTTTCTGACATGACAGCTGACCGAATATATGACTTTAAAACCTTAATTTCTTTGTATCTCAATTGTTTCCTACAAGATAGCAGTATATATATTGACATTAAAAAAAATTCCTTCTGACACTTGTGGCCAAGATTAATAGTATAATAAGTTGGACCTCAAACGCTCATATATTGGAATGTTGGTGCAGATTCAACATAGATTTGGGGGGAAAATATTGACTCCTCTGTAGGTCCTAAGAGAGGAAGTCATATGGCCTTTTATCCCCACATGTGTTCTACCCACACATCTGGTTTATTGGTTTTCACAAAGGCTGAAGACCCCAAACTCTAGCTCAACAGTCTGCAAGAAATAGTCTCAATTAGCATCACAGAACAGCAAGCCTCCAGGCACTGCAAAAAAATGCAATCATTCATTTAATATTCATTTTTGTGCACCTCTTATATCCCAGGCAGTACCTTAAGCACAGGAATGTGACTATTAACAGACATGGTCCTTATCTTCAAGGAAATGGCAGAATAAAGCAGAAGTCAGACAATAAATGACTAAAAACATGACAAACACACCTCACAAGCAAACCACTTCTGTAGTAATAAAGAATCACTACTAGGGAATTCTGGGAAAGCAAGGAAAAATAATACACATATAAACACATACCTCATAATAAGTGCTGTGAAAGAAACAAGTGGAGCAATGATAGGGAATAACTGATAGGGAATTAGGACAGCTTGAAAACACCCCTGGCTATCCTTGCTGCTACTCCATCTGATTCAAGCAGCTGCCTACACTCATGTGCTGCTGGAGTCTTGAAAGAAAGAGCACGTGCAGGAACTTTTGCTCCATGAGTCAGGGAAGAAGCAGACCCTAGTAGGGGAGAGACCTGAAAGGAGTCTCCATTGAATGTGGTGGATTCTGGGGAAAGTCTGACCGGACAGGAGGATGAGCAAAGCCCTCCCAAAGAGTGGTCTTTGCTGGGTCTACCTGTCTCCCCTGTCCTTGAGCAGCTTCCAGATGAAGGAAGGATTTTTTCATCAAGAAACAAAAAAGCAAAAACCGTAAAAGAAAGGATTGTTTAAAATGACTCCACTAGGATTTGAATGAAGATCTACAAAAAAAAAAAAAAAAAAAAAAAAAAAGGGAAAACAAGGTTAAAAAAAAAAAATTTGAAAAAAAAAAAAAAAATCCAACAGCCTAGAGGAAAAAGGGGCAGAAAGGTAGGCATTTGAGAGAAAAAAAAAAAAAAGTTAGAATGCAATAATATATCCAAAGGTGTTAAAGCTCACTAATAACATCTGAAATATTAATTAAGAGATTCACCAAAATCAACTTATGGTACCAAGGTAGTAATGAAGATGTGGAATATCCTTTACCAGTTGAAGTATAAATGAGTACCACCACAAAGGAGAACACCTTTAAAACACCTGTGAAATCTGAATATGCTCATGAGCTGGGACTCTGAAGTTTTACTACTAGATGAATTCTCTAATGAAACTGGCAAAAAATTTCCGTAAGGAGTATGTACAAGGATGCTCAGGTCTGCTCCCTCATTAAGAGTGAAACACAGCGGGGCACCTGGGTGGCTCAGTTGTTAAGCGTCTGCCTTCGGCTCAGGTCACGATCCCAGGGTCCTGGGATCGAGCCCCGCATTGGGCTCCCTGCTCGGCAGGAAGCCTGCTTCTCCCTCTCCCACTCCCCCTGCTTGTGTTCCCTCTCTCGCTGTGTCTCTGTCAAATAAATAAAATCTTTAAAAAAAATAAAAAATTTAAAAAAATTTTTAAAAAGTGAAACACAGCAACATCCTAATTATTCTTCAGCAGGGAAATGGATAAACTCTGTTCACACAGTAGGATAATGAACCAAAATTAAAATAAATTGTATTTACATATATCGACCTGAATAAATTACAATATCCAGGGTGATTTTTCAAAAGCAAGTTGAAAAAAGTATTAAATGATTTAAAGCTGTAAAAATTTATTAAATGTATAAAATGTACTTATTTAAAAGATTTTATTAAAACTTTAAACCTAAAAAATAACATTATATCCATTGTTTATACAGATATCCATATTTAATAAGATACAATGTTCTACATACACATACCAACTTCATGAAAGTGATTACAGCCAAGAAGGAGAGGGCAAAGGGACAGGAGAGGCTTTAGCTGCATGCGTACCATTTGATTTTGAAAGAGAGTTCCTGGATGCAGAGATGTCAACACGTCAGCATCTGCTTCTTCGTGGAATTGGACGCTCTTTGTAATATTTTTATATTAACGAAATCACAATTACAATGGGAGATTTCACAAACTGACATACCTCATAACAAGAACAAAAAGGAGTGAGGTAGAATTGAAAGGCTGCACGTTAAGAGGGGCTTGGTGGTGTGCTTTGGGCTCAGGTGTGGAGGGATCCAGAGGCCACCACTTACCAGACCTGCATCATCAAGACAGTTATTTAACTTCTTGAAGATTCAACTTTTTCCTCCATAAAGTGGAGATGATAGTGGAATCTGCTTCACGGTATTGTTATGAAGCAAAACGTACTAGGATAGCATATATAAAACAATTAATTGGCACTGTGCCCAGAATAAATATTCCATAAATGTTGGACACACGGTCCATTCATTCATCAAGATACTATTAAAATTTCCAGGCTCACAACATAATGTCATGAAGACATTATGAGGGCAAATGGAAGGATATGGTAATCTAATAACAAGCATTAATTGAACATCAACTAGGCTCCAACACTTCACATAATTTACCTATAATCCTCCAAATAACCATGCAGTGGCAACTCTATCATCCTGTGTGAGGAGACCCAGGCCCTAAGAGGTTCAGGGTTTTGCCTAAATCTCTAAGCTCGTTAGGGTTGTGGGGTCCAGAATAAATCCCACATCTGACTCCCGAGTTCTTTTATTTACAGTGACATTCAAACTGGGCTCCCACAGGCGACGGCAGCTTTTAAAAGCTTGAGAACTGTTCTACACCATGTTGCACTTCTGAATACTAGATGTTTTCTAAGGTTGAAAGGACAGACAATATGTACTTTGATACCAGGACAATACTTCAATTATAATATAAAATGTAATGCAAGGAAAGATTAAGAAGAACAAAATCACTTAGCCAGAAGCATGCTATTTTTAACTGTTTTACAGTTGTGTATTGCATAGGTATAGGTAAATAAGCTGACTGGATGTTACGGCATTGTTTTAATGTGCACAGGGAAGTGGCTTTCAAATATATTTTTAGTGCTGAGACTCCTTTATTCACTTGAAATTTCAATTAAAAGCCAAATATGTAAATTTGAGCCTAGAAAGGCGACTTTAAGCACTCTACCGAAATCCTTGGAGATGTTTCAAGGAGCACTCTGGGACAGCCCAGAGATAACTTAGGAAAAATTAGTGGACAAGATAAACTCTAAGATTAAATAAAGTAAGGAGAAAATTGTAGGCCCCCAAATATGACCACATGGGTTTGAGTCCCAGGTCCTCCACTTACTAGTTGTCTGACGTTAACCAAATTACTTAACTGATAGAAAACAAGTCCCCTATAACCTACCTTGTAGGGTTACTGTGAATATTAACTAATGCATGTCAAGCACTTAGAAAAGAGATCAATAAAGTCATCTACCATCAACTTACCACTGCCACCATGGTTATTACGAAATTAATCAAATATGTGAAAAAACCTAGCATTCGCCTGTCATAAGATCTGTGCGTGAATGCATGTGCATATATTCAACCTGCAACATTTTTCCTACTTTTATGCCTAGACATAAAGTATATCAGGCACTAAGAATAAACAATGCTATTAGATTCGATCAAAAGGTAATGAGGAATGAAGTAGCAATCTCGAAACATGGTGCTGAGAAAAGGATTATTTTCTGCAGGTGAGAATAAATTTGGGGCTGATGGTATTTTTGTTAGAAACTTTCCTTCATCCCCTCAGTGGTTTAGTATCTGCTCTTCTGGATGTTTTCGCGGTTGAAACATTCCTGGCCACACAGAAATGTGAATTGTTCATTAAAAGTCCTTGTCACTGCCTTATAAAGATGAGTCTGACAGCTTTAGCTCTTGATGAACTCTTGTGTGCGTAGGCTTGCCCTGACTTTGGCCAAGTTGGCCACTGAAGCAGAAAAATCACTGCCTGAGTTGTCAGATATCATCGATGCAATGTGCCTTTCTGCGTGCCTCACTGAGCAGCAATGTGCCTTTCTGCGTGCCTCACTGAGCAGCTTCCAGCGACATCTGATGTGGGCTTTTCTCCCAAGGCCAGGGCATACTCTGTGCAGCGGAATCCAAGTTGAAAGACTAGTGCATGGCTGGGTATTCTTGGTAGGCCTCCAGGCATTCCACATTCATTTAAAAAATACCTTCTTTCTACTTCAAATTAATCTTATATTTTCTCCCATCACCATTCTAATCCTCTTATGACTTTATATTTTGACAGGCTTGAAATAGCCTGATAGGACTGAACTGAGGTATAAAAAAACCCAAGTTACAATATGCTGGCTAACTGAACATAATCAAAAAAATAATTTTTTAAAAAAAAGTTAGAATGGTCAGAAATAAACAAAAAACCAAAAACCAAGACTGCAGAGTTACCTTTACAGCTGTGTTAGGATGCCATTCAGGTTTTTTCTATTTTCTTTTGCCTCTAAATTATGTCTTTGTTTTTAATTAGGCTGTGGTATTATGTTTACAAACCAGTTCAACCATCTCCAAAATTTGTAACACTCCTGGTCATTCTCTGACTTTCTCTGCAAATGCAAGTTCAGTCAGTGTCTGCTTTATGGCAGAGTCACCAAAACAACAGGAGAGGCATCATGTGTTTCTCTATGGAAGGCATTAGCTTGTGATAATTAATCTGAGTGGCACACTTATTTTGATCCATCTAAGCAAAAAGCAAACTATACTTTTTTTTTTCTTCCTGCATGTATAGCTCAATGCCCAGTTAGGTTCAAATATTTCTTTGTTAGCCACAATGTGTGTTTGTTGGGTTATCCACCCATTTCCTAAGCATGTATGTGGCACCTCCTCTGTGCCTGGCTTTTGGCATTCAGAGGCAAATGGGACCAAGTTCCCATCCTCAGGGGATTCCTAGTCTGGGGGAAGAGGAGGATACGCAAACAAGGAATGTACAAGGTGTGTGGAATGCGGTGGTAGTCATGGGTAGTGGGCAGAGGGGCAACAGAAAAAGACGGGTTCAAGGAGAGAAGGTGATGGAGAAGGTGATGTGTGAGCTGGATAAAAGGGATAAAATAATGACAATCAGTGATAGGAAGTCAGAGTTGGGTCATTTGTTAACCAAAAGGATCTAAGTAATCTGGAATTGAAATAGGGCAAATGAACTATTTATATGAAGCTCTATATTTAAAAGGCACTTTCATGTACTCACCTACTCATTCCTTACTCCCTTTATACAAGTCCCTTGAGATATACAAAGCAGTATCTCAAATTTTTCAAGTCCGAGACTGGTTCTCAGAGTTCACACTCAGTGACTGTTATCGGAATGAAAAAACTCAATGAACATTCATTGAGTAAAAAAATGACGCGTATATTACTTCTGTGTGCCTCAGTTCTTTATCTGTAAAATTAGCAAAAATAACCATACCTCTTTATTAAGACTACTATGAGGAAAAAATGAGAGAATAGCGTTAGGCTAAAAGTCAGTATTATATAAGCCAGTTATTATTACTGCTAATGGTAGTATACCAGGTACTGTTTTAAGCACTGGTTTTGAGCAAAATGAAAGCTGGCTTTCATAAAGTTTATAGTATAACTGAAGTGGAGTATAAAGGGGGTGACAGTAAAAGGAAATAAACTTGAAAATTTTGTTAGCAGAGAGAAAAGCACAAATTGCATAGGAGTTCATAAGCCATGGAACGAATTCAGAATTTTAAGCACACACACACACACACACACACACACAAAGGAATGGGGAACCTGATCTAACTTTTGCTTTGAAAGAATTACTTCCACACTGAATAGACTGAAGGAGGGCAAGAATAGAAAGAACCGACCAGTTAGAAGATTATTCAGATAATAGTGGCTTTGAGCCAGAATGTGTGTGTGTGTGTGTGCGCGCGCGCGTGCGTGTGTGTGTGTCAGGGGCAGGGGTTGATGGGTACAGAGAGAAATGGTCAAAATTTCTGTACAGTTTAGAGATTTACCAGGCAGAATTCCCTGATGGATTAGTTAGGTGTTGTTCAAGAAAGAGAGGTTCCAGAATTTCAGCCTAAGCAGACAAGTTGAGGCTGCCATTTCTTGAGATGGGAGAAGATTTATAAGGAAGAAAATTGGTGGTAGAAATCAAAACTCCCATTTTAGACATGTTAATACTAAATAGATTGATGAATATGACATGGTATTACAAGGAATTGACTTGAGTTAGGAAAAATGGATAGAAATGAAAGGAAGAAAGATATTATCATGGTTTGAAGATCCAAAGTGAGAGGTGGAAGACAGTAAGGCTTATAATGGGATCTGAATGGGAAGGATCCCATGGAATAGTAATGAGAATTAAAACTGGAAATAATAACCAGGGCTTGAAATGCTAAGATGAACAGTTCGAGCTACATTTGCTAGTTGATTGGCAATAGTTAAAGTTTTCAGAACAGGTGGTTTTGAGCTAAGGATCTTAACATTTAACACATTATATTGGGTTAACTGTGTCTCTGCTTTGTTTTCCTGCTAAACTATGAACGCGCCCTATATTTTATTTACCATTGTACAACCATTGCCTAACACAAAGTCTGGCACATGGTCTGTACTCAGTGATTTTTTGTGGAAAGAGATTGAAAAGAAATGGCTTGTGCCTAACAGGAACTCTAATTGAAATTATAGGTTCCCTGTGTCTCCTCTAAATTCAAACCACTCATGCTTGCTGAGCATTCAGCATTGAGAAAGCTTCAGGTATCTGTCTTAGCACAGCAAAGAATGGCAACACTCACTTCCCACAATCTGAAGACACCTCTTAGTATCCTGCTGCTAACTCATGTTGCTTCCTACCAGAGTCAAGAGCAACATTTCAGTGTTTCTCTAGCTTTTTTATTTATTTTTGCTAAACTCCAAGTCAACCTGAACCCTGGTCTACTTGAAGAATACACAAGAGATGTCATTTTTCCTTCCCTGCGCACGTTCACTTACTTGTACTCTAATTCACTCAAAACCCAGAGAAAAGCGCATCTGTATTGAAACATTTGTATGGCATTGATTGCGCCCCATGGGATTATTCCAACAACAACTGTGTAACAACGTTAGGGTGAAAATAATCTCTGTAGCTTGTCTGGTGTGGGCGAACACCCCACAGTGAGATGGACAAATAACCTAAGATGCATCTCTACTTTTCTCTGAGACCTGTCTTTTCAGTAAGTGTTTATTTACCATACCTCCTGCTTGCTTTTAGTGAGTGATGTATTTCTTGAAGATGGAACAAATTCTGTCTTTTCCACTTGAAAACACAATTTCTTTTTATTGTAGTAAAACTATCCCATTAAGAAAGTTTTTAAAGATGTGAGAGTAGATGTCATTTAAATTTTGTGTAAACTGTTCAGATTTTGATAACAATAAATCAGACTGACAGTGTAGGATACACTTTTTGTTTTCCACTGGCCCCGCTCATAGTCAACACATCATTCCAGAATCTCGACCTCCATTTTGTTTCTTACTCTTTCTTCTCGCCCCCCCTATTATTCTATCTCCCATAACACCTCCTTCACTTTCTTGTCTTATCCATCAACCCAATGTTCCTTCTTAATTGGATATTTGAGGCCACCAGAGACCTCTAAGCAGTATTGGGACCTAACGAAAATCATATTTGCCAGGTGACAAGAAGCTGGCCATGTGGGACAGTATACCTCCTCACCATGATCTTCCAATGATTGGAGAGACAGGACACATGGACAAACTTTGCTAAGTGTGATTCATGCTTCAAGAAATGTTGTCCAGAGGAGAAGCCTTTCACTCCTTCTGAGAAAACCAAGGAATATTTCACTGGAAATGCGATATTTAGCTGAATTCTACAGGATGAGTAGGAATTTGCCAATGAAGGAAGACATTTTAGGTGAAAAAAGCAGCACATTAAGGGAACAGAGGAATTCAAGGATTAGACCCATTTGGAGAAAAGAAGTTAGTGCCTGGAAAGAAGGGTATTGAAATGTGAGTGGCCAGATATTAAAGGATTTTGATCAGAGGCCTGCCACCATCACATTAGAAGCAGCATAGAAGATAAAATAATTTGGATACCAAATTCAGGTAAAAGTCTATTGCCATATTTCCAATGATGTGAGATGGAGTCAAGGGGATTAAGAGGCTAAGACAGAACTGAGAGATTTTTAGGAATCAAAAGCCACATCAGTTAATGACAAAGCACAGGAGGGCAAGGTGAGGGAGGAAGGGGAGGTAAAGGATAATACCCAGGTGTCATTCACAAAAAAAAAAGAGAATGAAAGAGATATTGACTGGAGTTGAATTAACATGAGGAAGATGATATACCTGATTTTGGAAGTGTTGAGCATAAGGATCCTGTAATATGAGTAGAGTTATACACGTCTTTATGTAGGCAGAAAATTTGAAGTCATAGGTGTGGATGCAATTACTCAAGGTAGAATATGTAGAATAAAAAGGGACATGGCATGAAGCAAAAGCAACATTTGAGACTGTTCCAAGAATATAGGTTTAATCCCCTACTGTTATAACCCAAATCCAAAAGACCCTAATAAGCCTATCCCCCTAAACTAATGTAAGGGATATTAGCCATACTTCTGGGAAATCTCACATATATATTTCCTGGTTGGCAAAATTAAACTATTTTCATCCTCTAATGACACATGACAGTGCCAGAATCATCCATTGGCCATTGATATCCTGTCTTCATCCTCTGAGAGCTAAGAAAGCAGTTTTCAGAGGGGCTATAGAAACAAATCTCTCTTCTTCCTTATGAATACCCATAGGAGTTGGTGTCACTCTAATGTACTATGTAATCTTTGAAAGTCCCTCCAGAAAATCAAAACACTCATAAAATAAAGCTAAGATCTTGTCAAGTAAAGCTTTATCCAACACTATTCAAGAAAGAGAGCAATTTCTGGGGCGCCTGGGTGGCTCAGTTGGTTAAGCGACTGCTTTCAGCTCAGGTCATGATCCTGGAGTCCCTGGATCGAGTCCCGCATTGGGCTCCCTGCTCGGCAGGGAGCCTGCTTCTCCCTCTGACCCTCCCCCCTCTCATGTGCTCTCTCTCTCATTCTCTCTGTCTCAAATAAATAAATAAAATCTTTAAAAAAAAAAAAAAAGAGAGCAATTTCTGACCTCTGAAAAATGACCTATTTGCCTTCTCCTCTAAGGAATTCTGGCAAAACTATTACAACTATAAATGTATATTTAATAATGATAAAAGTGTTTAACTCTCAAGAATCATGCTTAGAAATGGTAAAGCAGGACTTACAAAGTTACATTACTAGTTACTACCTAGACAAGACCCTTGTTGCCCACACTTCCTTTAGGTAGAACAGGAGCCTAATCACCTTAGGGTGTGTGAATGTGCACATATGCACACACACACATTTACCTGAAATCCAATAGACATTCCATGATCTTTAAAATTTGTTCTGTTTTCCCAAAAAGTTTCTTCAGATATGTTTTTACCTAATTCTTTGGGGCTCATATTTCCTCATAGCTACCATTTAATGAGTTTCTATGCTATGCCAAACCATAGGAGCTTCATGCTCTTTATTTCATTTCCTCTTCCAATGAATGAAACGTTCAAACCAGTTCTATACATAAATCTGAATTTATTAAGGCTAAACAACTTGTTCATGGTCTAACATCTACAAAGATGCACAGCCAGGGTCTGAAACTAAGTCTTTCTGACCCTAAAGCCCCTACTTCTTCCAAACACTGTCATCTCCAAATGAGCTGGGTAGATGTTAGTCTCTACTTATTGTAAGTTATCTTAAGTCTGTTAATTTCAGAATTCAGCACTTAATAGCAACATCTTTGCATTCCAGTAATAAAAAAAAGAATGGAAAATTCCAAAGTATTGTCAACAAGAGCACAATAAAAATGAAACACCCAGCAACAGGCACTCAATTCATGTTCCCTGGATCTGAACTTTTCTAGACCAAATAATATTATTGATGTTATCCCATCTCAGAGGAAATGCTTGAACTTCAGGTTGTGAAGATGTGTTTTCAATTAAGTATTTTTAAATTATATTCAATAAGAAATTATTTTACGAAGAGTCCAATTTATCACAAGTGAAAACGTTTGAGATTCTGGCTAGCAGGGGCTCAGAGTAATGTGCCTCTCTTTGAGCTCTTGGCCCACCGCCATCTTAGCCATGTGGTACTTTGCAATGACACAGGAGGAGAGAACCACATACCAGCAGAGGCACCTGTCAGGACCTGGTGGGTGCTGAATCTCTTTGTGAACTAACAGGCGGCTCCCAAGACAGATCTGATTTAAGCAGAACATGATCCCCAAATTGTTGCCTTTCCACATGTTATTTTAGAACATGTGAACAGCACACTCAATAAATTGGTTGAAGAGCAATTTCAACTGGTTGGATGTATGAGTATTGATTTTTTTTTTTTTTTGTCCTTCAGAACTTTACTGTAGCCACTCAAGGACAAATGAGGAAATAATTTCAAAGAATGCAGTCGACAGTAATTTTCGACGTTGTGAGCACAGGAAAGGGGGAAATAAAAGATGAATGTTCTACTTAACTGCTGTCCATAGTAGCTCTATCCAATCTTGGCAATGACAAAACTATATAAACTTTACCAAATGAAGGCAATGCAGCCAGGAAGTGATTTTTTTTTTTTTTTTTGGTCTCACAGTCCATTATGTCACTGATCCTGCAAAATAATTTAATTCCTCTATGATGTCACTTAATCCCTCTCACCAATAAATAAATTCAAAAGAAAATCTGATTTTTGCCACAAAAGAGAAACTCTAGCAAAATAATGAAGTTTTTTTTTTGGTCTAAATATTATTTATTCATTGTTACTGGGAGTGTTAAAACAATACAATTTGGAATAAACATATGCTTGGTTAATGTTATCCTTTAGAGAGGAATAAAAATTAATAATTTAAAACCACATAATTGTTATGCATCTGATTTGATAGAAGTGTACTCTTGAGATACAAGAGTGAAGAATTATTCAAAAATCAGAAATACTGAAGGAATCACAACTTCCTGGATGGTTAATGTAGTCCTCTGTAAACACAAAGTAGGAGTCTCAAAAAAAATTTTTTTTAATTTTTTTTTCAGAGAGAGAACGAGAAGTAGAGGAGGGGCAGAAGGAGAGAGAGAATCTCAAGCAGGTTCCATGCCCAGTGTGGAGCCTGACGTGGGGCTTGATCTCATGACCCTGAGATCATGACCTGATCCAAAATCAATAGGCACCCCAAGAATTTCAAAATTTATGTAGATTGTCATTTCTAATAATGCGAAGGAAGTATTGATCAATCTCTTTGATAAATATCTTTTAAAGACTGGTATTTTTTTTTTTTTTTGTAAATCTGTGTCAGTATTAACAACAAACTCTCATACACTTTAATATGTCAGTTTTGTCCTGTGTGATTTTTATCTAAATGGCATAGACACTGGCCTTTGCTTAGGACAGTGCCTTGTTGACTGGATTCAGTTGGAACTGTACCTAGTTTAAGGTACCATGAAGTGTCTGTGGTCTTATTACAGGTCTTCCAAGTCAGGATCTCAAGGGGTGAATTTCCATTTAACATCTCAGTGATTCTTATGCATGCTGAAGTTTTAGAATCATAGTAATTCATACGGTGCCATAGAAATTTCCCAAGTTTCATCAAAGTTTTAAGTAACTTACATGGTTCTCCAACTTTAAGATAATAATGTTATCTATATGTGATATAGATTTTATATCAAACAATAACCAATACGTGAAGTGTTTATTTGGTGTAAGTACTGTTTTAGGTAGTAATTCATTAATTTATTGAGTACTCCCAGCAATGGTATGAAGTATTATATTTGTTGCCGTTTTAGAATGAGGAGAACAGGCACAGGGAGTTTGGATAATTTGCCCAAGGTCACACAGCTAGGAGCTGCAGAACTAACTTTAGCCTCATGTACTCTGGCTTACAAAGCTTCATCTTAACTACTAGATTATACTATGTTTTAAATGTCTGTTATTGAAAACTGGACTGCTTCAAAAGTCATAATAAAAGGGGGGAAAATGCTCCCAACATACTGCTTTTTGTAGCAGAATGAGGAGGAGGAAGAGAAGAAAGAATCTTATATAACAATATAGACACAGCAATAAGATTGGACAGTATCACAGTGAGTGAGTTGGCTAAAAGAGGTGAGAAAAGGGCCTTTTGTAAGGGAGGACTTACTGGAAATGTCGTATTTGAATAAATCCTAAATGATAAATATGAATAAATATTAAAATAAATTTTAATAAATATTGAATTAATATTTAAAGTGAATGCATATTAGATAGAAGTAAAATATAATAAGCACAAATAAATTAAAAGTAAAATAAAATGCCAGTCTCTCAAATAAATATCCAGGTAATAGAGCATTCCTGGAAAAGGAAATAGGTTTCGATGTGTTCCTTTTGAAACAATGATCGTCTTAAGTTCAAGAAACAAAAAGGCCAGTGTGGCTGGAACAGAGTAAATGGGGGTGGTTCAGCATGAGGTCAAATGAGAGAGCCAAGCAGAGGCCAGATCATGAAGGATCTAAAAGGAGACATATTCCAACAAGAACAGCAAAAGCGCAGAAAGAATCCAGAATGCAGTAACATAATGGTTGAACATACATTGAGTTTGGAAGCAAAGGACTTTGCTTCAAGTTCTAGCTCTTCTGTTTCCTAACTGTTAACCATTTGCCAAGTTACCTATTTTGACAGACCTCAGTTTCCACATCTTTATGCAAAAATAACAATGATGCCTACCTTGTGGTTTTTTCGTACAAATTCATGTAATGCATGTAAAGGGTTTAGCCAAGTGTTTGGCACAAACGAAAGTGACTATTTTAGAACATTTGAGGGAATGCATTTTAGTCCAGTTTGACTGTTACATATGGAGAAGAGAAATGAAAGATGAGTCTACAGATACAACTGGAACCAGAATGAGTGGAACATAAAACACCAGACTATTTCATAAGTAGGAGAGAATCACTAAAAAAATTTTTAGCAAGGAAGTGACATATCAGTGCTAGACTTCAGAAAGATTGAGATAGCAGTTATTTGCAGAATATTTTGGATCCTGGAGATACAGAAGTAGAAAAATCAGTTAAGAAGCAATTTTATTTGTTCTACAGTAGAGACCAAAAGGAGGGGATGGATTGCCAACATTGCAGAGGGCAAATTGACAAGACTTTGTGACTAAGTAAATGAGAACAGGCATCAAAGCTGGGAGAGAATAACTAAAATAGAGATGGTGATGGAAGAACCCAGTTTGAATCAGAAGAAAATGACTCAGTTATAAACATGCTGGTTTGAGATTCCAGCAGATATCCAGCCAGCAGTGGAAAATGTAGAACTAAAATAAGGGGGAAAGTCCTGGTTGGAAATGAAGGGTGGAGTACCATCAACACTCAGATTAGAGCTGAAACCCTGATTGACGGTGGGATGTTATAAGAGAAAAATGAAGATAAAAGAAAAGAATGCTAAGAAGAGTGTAGTCCCAACATCCAAGTACATTCACTGCTAAAACTAGGAGGAGTCTGGAATGATAGGGAAGGGAGTGGTCCATATTGCTCAAAGGACAGAAGAACATGAGGAACAGATTCCATATGCTGTATATAAATGCTACCTACCAATAATGAATTGAAACACTTTCATTTAATGGATGCCAAACAACTGACTGAAAAATTGATAGTGCTTTTCACGCATCATTAAAGGATATAAAAATTCTTGGACTTGTGTCTTTTTTCTGGTATATATCTAATTTCTTTACAAGCCTATGTAAGGTATTTGTTTTAAATGTTCTATTTCTAAAGTATAGAGTAACTTCCTGTGAAAGTTGTGAAATATTCAGACCATGAATAGCTGCCTACAAAATAGTCTTATTAACAGCATAAAAAAACACTTCCTTTGACATAGTAGCTAAAGGCGATAAAATTATTTCCTCTTTAGATGATTCAAGTCCAATGGTAACATTTAGGGGTGCGTAATAATGGAGGCATTATCACAAAAGCTTTTTAACTGCTACACTTTTTTCTCTACCTTTAATCATAACAGAAACAAAGTAGAAACAAAATCAGGCAGTATGAATAAAAATGATATACATTGCTTTTATTTTACTAGTTATTCACCTCCGTATCTCACTTTGTGTTATACAGGCTAGAATTCCAGTTAATAGGGAAAAAAAATTTTTTTCAAACAAGCGGACTTATTTATATGAATATAATTATGAATGAGCTTAAAAAAGAGCACAACTGATATAAAATATTGAAATACTAAGACCAAGTGTATGTTAATAAACTTGAAAATGCCAAATAAATATCTAAAGAACTATAACTAATCAAGATTAAAAGAATCCTATACAAGAAATAGTAAAGATGTAGGTCAGTTTCTTCCAATGGGAAAAAAAAAAAGTGGGCTGACCTCCAGTACTTCCTCTTATGTTTTCTCTGTGATAAGATACAATAAGGAATAAAAACTAACTTGAGAAAAAGAGGCAGCTTTCTTCAGTCCCACAGCAATCTATGAATAAAAACTTAAGGAATCCATTTTTTTCTAAAATAAAAATTTTGTGGGGATTAGATTTCATTGTCCTGTTAGTAATTGGAAAATCCAATCTCTTAATTTTTTTAAGGATTTTTTATTTATTTATTTGACAGAAAGAGATACAGCGAAAGAGGGAACACAAGCAGGGGGAGTAGGAGAGGGAGAAGCAGGCTCCCCGCTGAGCCAGGAGCCTGATGTGGGGCTCGATCCCAGAACCCTGGGATCATGACCTGAGCCAAAGTCTCAGCTTAATGACTGAACCACCCAGGTGCCCCTCCAATCTCTTTAAATAGTGGGAAATCCATGTAAATCTAGAAAACACTTAGTTGTGAATTCATGTATAGTATATTTACACTTTCATCCTAAATCTAACTATTGTGATCAGAAGTTTGCTTCTTAGCTATATCATTGATTAATACAACAGATTTTTAATTTTATAAACTTTAATACTTGATCTAGCAGTCTGGTTTAACCAATGCTTTAAAAAAAAAAAAAAAAGCATTATCGGGGGACTTGGGTGGCTCAGTCGTTAAGCATCTGTCTTCAGCTCAGGTCATGATCCCAGGGTCCTGGGATCGAGCCCCATGTCGGGCTCCCTGCTCAGCGGGAAGCCTGCTTCTCCCTCTCCCACTCCCCCTGCTTGTATTCCTGCTGTCGCTCTCTCTGTCAAATAAATAAATAAAATCTTAAAAAAAAAGTTATCAGCTAATCTAGGCAGGGCTTTAATTAAACATGTATAGACTTGCAAATAAAGCATAAATGGAAGTGCATAGAAAAAGATGATTATTGGTTATTGAATAACAAATGTTAACAATTGTTGAATTATTACCAAGTATCAGATAATGTACTTACTCATTACCTGTATTACTTCCTTTAATGTTCACAATAATTTTATAATTAAGTACTGTTATTTTATAGTCAAATGATTAAGTAATTTGCCCAAGGACATGCAACAATAAAATGATGAAGTTGGACTATGCGCCCATTGGTCTAACTCAACAGTGCTCCTCACCACTCATCCACACTGTGGGTAACTTTAATTTTATTTTTCAAAATATTCACTATATATGACAGTGAAGTATGAAGAATGTTCTAAATCAACCTCATTTAAAATGTAAAAATTCTCATTTCACTGAGAAGAAAATCCTTATATGTCTCCATGATCTAGAATAGTATTCCTAACAAAGTTTAAGACAGAAGGCTGTGGAGCAAGAGAAATACATCGGAGGAATATATCAAAAAAAGATATTTTTAGGGCGCCTGGGTGGCTCAGTTGGTTAAGTGACTGCCTTCGGCTCAGGTCATGATCCTGGAGTCCCTGGATCGAGTCCCGCATCGGGCTCCCTGCTCGGCAGGGAGCCTGCTTCTCCCTCTGACCCTCCCCCCTCTCATGTGCTCTCTGTCTCTCTCATTCTCTCTGTCTCAAATAAATAAATAAATAAAATCTTTAAAAAAAAAAGATATTTTCATACTACACTCACCCCACCTCCAAAATCCAGAATTTCTCCTTTCCTTCTCATACTTTATGTATCTTTCAAATACTCTTCCCCATTCTGGAATATTCTTTCTGCCTCTACCCCCACTTCAGGGCTAAGTTTATCCTACAGGTCACCACTCAGGAAGCCCTCCTGCCACCATTCTTTTCTAGGTGCCTTTCCTCTTCCTGCCAATAGTATTGGTGTCCCTCCTTCCTTTCAGTCATAGGTCTCCCCACCCCCGCCCCAAATACACAGTGTTCTAATTATTTATACGTTGGTCTCTTCTAGACTATCAGATCCTTCCAAACAGAGACAATGAGTTTTTCATTCATCTTAATGTAATATCAAATTGTAAAAATAAAAGACTATTATTTTCTACCTCCAGGGACTTCCATAATGCCTACCAGAGACTCAACACTCAGAAAGTATTTTTTGAATGAATAAATATTTTTCAAAATATCTCATGGTTTGCAATGTATTTTCTCATGTTTTACATCAGTTAATTTTTAAAGTAAGCCTCTGTGGTGAGTGTAATGTTCATATTTTTAAATAATGAGAAACCCAAGACAGAAAAGTTAGTAACTTTGGCCAAGGTTACAAATGCTCCAACAAAAAAAAAATGAGATTCAAACACCTGTCTTTGGACTCTGTCCGGTGTTGTTTCTTTTACAACTCAGATGAGAAATTGGTCTCCCAGGAAAATACAAGTGGTGCTCCTGGTATACCAAATTTCACACTCAAAACATGTTACTACATTGAAGTGGTAGCATGCCACAGGAATTTTTTAATTTTTCATCTCAAGTTAAATGGGCAAAAAAAGAGTGTTCTTTAATTCAGTAACTGTTTAATGCAGAGTACCTTGGTAGGAAATAATAAATACAATATTTGCCCTTGAGAGAACTTAAAGTTTAGTAGAATCACAGAAAGACACAAATAACTGTAATTCAAGGCAATAAAGAGATGCTACAAGAGGGTCAATAATTCATTGGACAAATCTTTATTGAGTGATTAATTCCATATGTCAAGCCTAGTGCAACATGCTAGGTGTAGGAGGATTTTAAAACAGGGAGTTATACGCTCCCAAATGCAAGAGATGTCATCCAGAGGGCTGGATTAAAAACAGACCCATGAAGTGAGATAATCTAAAAAGAAGCTTAAAGAGCTGGTTTCAAAGGATGAGGATGAGGGTCATCATTCTGTAAGACATTGAGACATTAAACAAAAGGTACAAGAAACGTAGAAGGCATGTTTTGAAGACAACCAGATTAATTAGAGTGATGAGGGGACAATAGGAGTAAGAATGTAAAGTTAGGACCTTAAATGCCAGCTTAAGGAGCTCATGTTTTGATAAGCAATGGAGAGCCATTGAGTTTTGAGCAGGAGAATGACATTATTGAAGCTGGGATTTGTGAAGATTTATCTACCAGGTGAATGTAGAATACGGAAAGAAACTCAAGTTTTCAAAGCTGAGAATGATCAAGTAACATCACTTAATTACACCATTATATTACAGAAAATATTTAGGTGTTCTAAAATAAACACATTCTTTTAGTTTATTTCCCTAAAATAGATGAAACAACTTTAAGAGAATCCCCACTGATGAGTTTTCATACTAAACAAAATGCCCATTAAAGCAAGAGATTTCAACTCAGTACAGTTAAATTAGATTTGATATTTTTTGGAACTAAACTCCCTTTGGTAGTTGTAGAGAACTTCTACCGCAGATTAAAAAAGAAGAACATGAAGAACACAGCAATTTTTCATAGTTATTACAGGTGACATCTAAACTGGCAGAGTGCAGACAAAGGAAAGGCATATAAATTAGATAAATAAAAGGATTTCTTTAGACTCATCTACAAACACCAACAGAAGTATATAAAGAGATAATGAACTTGTCTAAAGGTAGCTGCTGCTGAATAAGACCAAATATCTTTCAATTCCAAAATGTCAAGTCAATTTTGATTGCTGTTTTCAAAAGTAGTTATTTTTAGAATATTTGTATTTCACCTATAACTTAACCAAAATATTTTATGTATTAGGAGTCAAATTTAATTGTGTTGACAGTAAGTATATACTGCTAAATATAACTTTAACAATTTACATCCCTACATGCCTTAGGGGATCAGCTTCAAAGAATTAACTAGATGTTTTTATCAAATGAAATATAAGAAGATACTTGTTATAAGGGCTGTACCTTTGGGGGGAGAAAAGTGCTGTACCTTTGAATCTAGCACCTATGGGCATTGAATCAATAGTTCTTTAATGATAGATATTTTATGATAAAGAGATATGGCTTTCAAACTAGATGGTGTTAGGTGGCCAAGAAATTCTTTGTGTTATAAATTCTATGAGATGATCTAGTAAAGAAAAATTCTATTGTCAATTACATTTTGGAAATTTACATGTCTCTTTCCTTTGGAGCTACATACTGTGTATTAGGCAGCATATATCAGACTCTAATTCGCTAAAAATAAAACTTACTTAACTTTATTCAACCAGTGCTTTCCAAACTTGGGTGATCATAAAATCTATTTTCCTTTAACATCTATTTATATTCCATGCTGACTTTAGGAAATATTGCCAGAGAACAAGGAAGATAGCATTACCCGCCAGGGAAATGTGAAGTTTTAATAAAAGATCTGTTCACCACTAAGCCCACTTCCCAAAAAAGTTGCACTAGAGTTCTGGTCTGGGTCAAGCCATGGCATGCTCCAAATTTGACATTAGGATTCCATAGTCCTATTTAGTGCTGTCTCAAAAATGGAAAATTATCTTGGATTATTTTGTCTCTCCATCTCTGCTGCTTCTGTTCAATGTTTTCTGTGTTCTAACTCTGTAACAGGGAGCAGAATACATTCTGATGATAAAATGGTGAGCAAACCCCCATGGTCTTCACCTTCACAAAACAAGCAGTGTAGCAAAAGGAAGAGACCAGGAAAGAGCCTGACATGTTTTTGTTAAGGAAGAACCCTTGCACTGTGGGAACACAGATTACTAGCGTTCATACTGCCTTGATGGTTTAAGGTAGTCATATGAATAAGCTGAAATCTGAAGAATGAGTAGGTAAGAGAGAAGGAAGAGTTTTATCAAGGCCCTGATGTGCAAGAGCATGACTTGTAAGAAAAACATAAATGCTGTAATTCATCCACTCCAGGCAGTATGGATCCCAAAGGAAAAACCTGTTCTTTATCATTGGATTTCCCTTCTCAGGAAAGTTTAGAAACACTACCCAAACCCTGGTACCTGTAGGATAATCCAAAGGTGAGGGGAGGTAGCAGAGTGCCCTTTAGAAGCTTGACCCCTCTGCTCTTTGGTTAGGTAGTTGCTCTTACTTGGAGATAAGGAGTGGATGCTGGAATCTCCCTCCTCCTTGATGATTTAAGCCCAGAGCTGCAAAGGGGCAACACAGCTAATCAACAACTCTGTCTGCAGTGCTCTTCCCTCTGGGGCTTTCCAAGCCTGGAAAAATTCCTTCACACAGGCTTCCCCTCAAGGTCATGATTGTGATTTTAAGTCGCTGCCAGAAACACTTCTTAAACGAGGCAGAATATAACTATCTGAAGTACGTTCACAAAACAAAGGACATGTTTGTATACTGCTGGCCAGGCCTATATGGATCAGATTACATCTGGATAAAATACTAATGTGACTTTAAGGAGGAAGGAGGTCCACTGGATTATAAAATCGATGTGTGTGTCACATAGAGGCAAAAGTAAAGAGTTTCTCAAATTGAAAACGTTAGCATCATTCACACAAGCTCAATAAAATGAAGATTAAAACGTTTTAAAAATGAAAACCTGGAATATGGTTGCATGTGACGATTTTACATTTTTAAAAGGGAACATTCACAGGGGGATGTGAATCATTCATCATTCTGACCAGACCTCTCCTAGTCTTTTCTCTTTAAAGTTGAAAATAGTGCGCAATTATTCTGTTATGCTTCATAAAATAGTAAATTATCTCCAATTACTGCAAATGCATAGTAACAATAAAATGCTTGTGTAGAACAACACACTCCCCGTGGTCATCTTGGAATTTATTACAATATCATAAAATTATAACTCTGAGAAGAGTTTCAAAAACACATCTAGCTCATTTTCCTTGCCTCTGGGCAGGACTGGGTTGCAAATAATTCCAGAAAAATAACTACCTAAAGAGAAGATCTAACAATTATTCTTGTTGGCTACAGGGTTCAATTGTACTTACATAAAGACAAATATTTTTTCCATATGGCACATTTCTGAATGTTTCCTTATGTTCCTATTCAGCTGCATTCTCAAAAATTCACCTTCTACCACCTCCAGTGAACGGTCTTTAAACAATGATAATAACATCAATCTATCGATGATTTCACCTCATGAACTTAAAGAAACACTTTCATTTTTTTGCCTTGATATTTCTGTTTTCATCTAAAAGACAGCACTGCCTACACAAATTTTTAACCACTTCTAGGTGAAATATCAAAAAAGTATCTTAAGAAGAGTAATCTAGGCTCTGCACAAAAAAATATGTTGTTATTCCCACAGAACCCATAAAGTGAACACAGCTTCTTCTGCTGACATTATAGAATATTAGTCATTTTTAAACATTATAATTATGAATTCTTGCTGGGAACATGATCCTCTGAGATCCTCTGTGAAGTTTTGTACCATCCACTGTTCTCCTTTTATCACTCAGCACGTTCTCTAGGCTCCCTTCCAGAGCCTGCCCTTCCACAATTTAGGGCTACTCTAAGCATTTCTGGGCCAGTTCTGAGACCATACATTAGTCTGCCAACCAAAGACGCATTAAGTTCTTATAAAATCTCCCTCTTCCCCACATTCTGAAAACTTTAAAGGGCAAAGGGATAGACTCTAATGGCCAGAACAGGGTAGCAGGTGACCTTTGAAGTTAGAAAGATCTGTCTGATAGTTGGGTCTGTCACTGACTCACTCGATGACCTTGGAAGGGTCCCTTATCTTCCCTGAGTTTCAGGCTCCTGTCATTTAAATGGAAGTAAGGATGCCTACCTCGTAGGATAGAATAAGTGTTAAGTGAGATAATTTATGGGAAGCAAATAATAGATGGCCAAACAAATTGACCCTCAGTCCCTGTTTGCAATCACTGTTTTTATTATTATTGCTGATGTTCTTATTGTTAGTGGTATGACTACGTCTACTGGGAATGCCAGAGCAGAGACCCAAAAAGCCCAGCAAAGGTTAGGATTGGTATTAGTGTTCCCTAGGAGACATGGTTGGGATTTCATGCTGGCTGTACAATGTGGAATGGAGTAAAAGTTAAGTGACTATTAAGAAGACAAGGTATTTCTTTTGTGGGGTGATAAGGTATTGACTTAGAATGCACAGAAAATCTATGATAAAGCAAAATATCCTCTTATTTATATCCCACTTTATAGATGGAGAACACAAGGCCTACAGTATTAATGGGGCATGTCCAACATGGTTAAACTAGGCTTCAAACCCTGGATTTCTTGAGTTCAAAGTCAGTGTCATACCCACTTATACCAGAGTCTTTCCCCTCTTTTAGGATAGCAGTCCTTCCTATATCCTTCTCCAACCAGTCAACCTCTTAGTCATTGCCTATTCTGAATTCCCTTGTATGTTATACTCACTTTATTACAGCATAAATATTTGCTATATTTTATCTCTTTCTCCTAAATTATGAGCCCCAAGAGGGCAAAGAGAATTTCTTATTCATCTCTGTATCTCAAGGCCTACACCTGACTCTGATTTCCACCTGTAAAAGATTGGGTAGACCAGTCATTTCTACCCCACTTCAGAGAGGAGGGCAGCCAGGGTTCTTTCTGGGCTCCTCTGAAATCCCACAAACACCTCTACAAATGGAGAAGCATCCATGTAGAGGTTGGTGGGTAACAAATGAATAAAGAAGCTGGGGTACAAAATTTAAAGCCTTTCAGATCTGGTCTAAGAATAAGTTCTTGAGCTTAGGAATTGTTTCTGGAAAGTCCTGTTACTGGAGAGATTAATCTCCCGGCAATAATCAAGGACAGATTAACAAGAGAGCAAGTTCCAGTGAAAGCATTCATTGGATAATTAAATTCCCTCTTCACTCAGTTTTGCTGCAATTAAAATAATAAAAGATCTGTTTACATTTCTGATGGCTTGATATGTATTGAGAGATACAATATTCTTAAGTAGGTTTCCCTTTGCTTTTCTCCGCTTTAATATAATACAGTCATTATCCGTGTGGGCCCACAGTGCCCTGTGTTGAATTCACCAACTGCTGTTCGGCACATTCCCTCAGCCACTTTATTTCAATTTCAGAAGGAGCAACCAACTCCACAGTGGATGACTGCGGACTGCAGTTCCACACCGTCACTCTTCGGCAGTCAGCGCGTATCAAGCAAAAAGCTTCCACGTGTGAGCACGAACGTGCTCCGTTTCCCAGTGGCAGCAGCAGCCACAGCAGCTCTGGGCTTCATAGACCCATTTCTGCTCCCGAGGGGCAGAGCTAGACAGCTCAGCGGCCCCTAGCACAGGACTGGATTCTTACGTTAAGAAAACCACTATAGAAGACGTAAGGGAAAGTAAATAATTGGCACAGAGAAGACGTTCAAACTAGCCGTTACCCCATGCAAGAGCTGGTTCATGTTTACCACACAGTTGGTGGTGACCAGATATCATAAATGCTTATGTTTACTTTGGGGGGAAAAAATGATAGAATTCTAAGGGTAACAGCTTAAAACATAATTTTCGTGATAGGGGTTTAGAGCCAAATGTTCAGAAGTTTTCCACAAATGTCTACCATCGACTTAAAATAATTGTGTTTACTAAATAAATTTGTACTGAGCTAGACACATGGGGCAGAAAATGTGTAGCACAGAGCCAGTCAATATGCTCCTTTGTCTATATGACCTCCCCACTCCTGTCTCATATTTTCTCTCTACGCCGATTCCATCAAATAACTTGTCTTTATGGAAATGACCTAGCCTGTTTTTGACAAGATTCTCTATCCTTGAACATGATCACTTACCCCATTACCTTGCACTTGAGTAGAACATTAGAATGAGCCCGGTCACTATTGAATATGTGTACTTAACGAATTACCGATTATGTATTGCCACACTCCAGCTGAAACTATGATTTTAACATAGAAGTGCACATTTCTAGAAATGCAGGCATAGTAATCCATTTACGAATTTGGATTATATATGATGACAGGGTCAAACATTTTTCAAGTGCAAGATTAAGCAATTTTTTTCATGCAGTTTGAATAGACAAGCCATTTCCTTCAAGGCTACGTAAGATTTTCACACACTACAACTAGCACAAAAACAAACGGCACACGTTCTGCTCTTGTTTAAAGCAATAATCACATTTACCATCTCTGCTTTGTAATAAAGCAACAGCACTAGTACAGAAATGAAGAAGGAAGAAAAAGGAGCATTTAGCGAATATCAGAGTTAAGTCAAACACCGTCCATGTGTTACCTCCTCTCGTTCTACAACACAAAAATGAAGTAGCTATTATCTGAGTTTGGGCAGGGGGTATTAAGTAATTTACACAATGCGCCCTGCTGGCTCTTTAAATGCTGTAGCTCCACAGGATTCTCTCCTGAGCACTCTGTTTTTCCATGGTACATAATTTCCCTGGGTGCTCTGGCCTCTTTACATGGTTTCAGTTGCTACTTATAGACTCTGATGAGTCCCCACTCCATGATTTCCCACTATCACCTTTCTCTTAAACCTCAGACCCAGTTACCTAGCTGCCTACCAGATAGCTCCCTTCCTTGTCCCCAGACACTTCCTCCTCCAAACATCCACCGCTGATTTCCCCGTTCTCTCTACTCTCCCCTATATTCTTCAGTGGTTGCTGGTACCACCATCCAGCCAGGGTAGGAGACGGCTGGTCAATTTATTTTTCTCAATTACCCCTAATACCCTTCTATAAATTTTACCTCCTCAGTGTCATCCAAGTGCAACTAAAGAATCTGCGCCCGTTCTCTCCACCCTCACTAACCTCTCCTTAGTATGTCTATCATCATGTCTTGCCTGAACACCTCACAGTTTCTCCTGCCTTCAGTTTAACCGCTTCCACCCTGTCTCCCACAACACTGCTGGAGAAATCTATATAAATAATGCAGTACGCCATTGCCCTTTTAAAAAACTTAAGTGGCTCTCCATTTCCTGTAGAAAACAGGCTGAACTCCCTAAAAAGGCCCTCTGTGACCTGGTTCATGCTTTCTTTGTAAACTTCATCTCTCTTCATCCCCTACCCCCACTTTATTCTCTGGAAACACCAACTCCTTTATTTTTTCTCACATGATTTTTCTTTGGTCACAATATCCCTTCAACTCGGAAGGTCCTTTTTATCTACACCCTCACTTTTTCTATCGGATTCATCCTTAGTCTTTAAGATTCAGTAAATGTCACTATCACCAGCAATCCCACTCTGACACAGTCCTACAAAAACCAGAATGGTGGGTTTATATTTGGAAGTTCCTAAGTGTCTAGAAAATTGAGTTGACAACAGTGGTGTTTGAGCTTAGTGGGCAGAAATATATGCTTGCAAATGAGCTTGAAAAGCCTAAGACTTGCTGAAACAAATAGAGAGGAACACTTCAAATCATTTTGGAAAATTCCTTTCTTTCCTGAATTAACTCGTAAGTTTTTTTTTCCTAAGCCAAATTACTTAAATAGTTTTATTCTCCCCTTGAGTAAGGATGGAAACTAATCAGGCATCCTCCAATGCACAGATGGGAAAAGTATCATCTCCCTTCCTCTTATCTTAATCCCCAGTATAACCAGATGTAGTGAAGATCCCAGCTGCCTCCTAAAGCCCTGCTCTGGGGCAATAGGATCCAAGAGACTGGGCCAGCCAACCAAGCTTAACGTTTGCATCCGGAGGCCTCCGCAGAAGCAATGAATTCAGCTCCCCAAATCCCTACCCATTCTACTGCTTATGGGAAATATTACCACACAAAGAAACGGGCCTCTGTTTAAGGGAGAAAAACATTTACCCAAGTCAGAACATTCTGATGCCTTATGTGGTGATGTGAACCCCATCAATTCAGGAGAATAGAGCAATTAATTTATATCTAATTTTTAAGATACAAAAAAGATAAAATTCAGGTCCAGTTAGCTTCTCACACTTGCAAGATAACTCAATTAATTTTAAGTTTCTGAAATAGCACTTGCTCTTATTATTATTAAAATATTTTACAATTATGATAAAGGAACAGAGGAAGAAACACCCATCATAGAACTTAGAACAAACATTTTCCTCTTCTAGTCTTTGTCTCTATGAATACATATTTTTACAAGATTAAAATAAGTATGCAAAAAAAAATACAAATTGCAAAATCTGAGTTGGAAATCTTCTTAGTACAGCTTTAGGGTGCCCAAGTTTCTTGAATTTCAATTTAACAGCCAGAGTTTTACAGTCACAGTATATAACTTGCCCAAAATAACCTAAGTTATCAGGAGAGCCGGACTTGCATGACACATGCTTATGCAGTATCTTCTAAGACATTTTTATTCCCCCATAACTTAGCTGAGTGAAAGAAAAGCACAGAAAAATAAAAAAAGGACTCCATATGAAAAACGTATGTTTATCAAAACATTATATGATGTTTCAAGTGATTAAATATGTAATTAAATTTTAAGAGAATTTCCTTAAATGTTTTATGTTGATAGCTCAGAGGTAGTGTGGGCATCACCTGATCCAGATCTATTGCTTTGCAGCTGAGAATCAAATGCATGTAGCAGGGGGTGACTCACTCATCATTACGCCTCCAATATCAGCCTTGACTCCCAAGTCCCCTGACCCGGGAGGAAGTTCCACTGCACCTTGCAAATTTTTCCTTTTTTCAAAAAGCAATTACTTATGAGTGTGAGCCAGTGTTCAGAGTAGCGAAGTATAATGTTTCCCATCTGCAGAAATCATCTATGTGTAGTCTCAAATTATCTTTCAGAGAATAGTGGGGCCTTAGTCCATAATGTCACACTGTTCTTCATATGTGCTCCAGGGTTGGGGTCTGTTTCTCTTCCCTGAAATTACTCCTAGTGTGTCTTTTCTTTCCTTTTCCTCTGGCAAACCCATTTCCCAATCATGAGAATCCCATTGTTCACATCCATGCTGCTCATTGCTCTACCTGACTCCTAGCATGTGGGGTTTGAGTTTAGCTGCCAAGAGACATACTTCAAACCACCTCTTTTCCAGGCAGGTGTGAATGGTATTGGTCTGTAAAAGCAGA
The DNA here is from genome assembly GCF_011800145.1 of Mirounga leonina. Classification (NCBI taxonomy): domain Eukaryota; kingdom Metazoa; phylum Chordata; class Mammalia; order Carnivora; family Phocidae; genus Mirounga; species Mirounga leonina. The sequence continues at coordinate 3,629,071 of NW_023270314.1, read as the reverse complement.
CAACTTCATATGCTAATTGAAGGTGAAAGCTTTTTCTCTCCGTTGGGTTTCTCTAATATCCAAGAACAATCTGAAATAAAATGTAGAGTACACTTTTAAGTAACATCAAAGAAATCTAGAAAGAAAAGTAGACCACTATTCGACATTGCTAGTCTTTCGCTGATTTCGGCAGCAGGGCCCCTATAATAGTGTATTCAATTTAACCCTTTCACCCTCTCCCCATTCGGGGCCTCAGACAGTCATCCTCCACCTCCGTGATCACCCACAAGCTACTCCGGGGCCTGTTCCTAGCTATGTATGTCTTGGAGAAGGTGTAAGGTCAGCTTAGCAAATCTGCTAAACCTGTGTATTAAGCCACCTACATGCTACTAAAAGGGGAATTTTCTTACTAGCTGTTAAAAAAGAAAAGAAATCTGAAGCCCTATAGGGTCTTTAATGCCCCAAGGACAGACTTTGTATGGAGGAGAAATCAAACCTTATATTTTTTATCAATAACCTGTCAAGGTACTGAATAATATACAGCATAGTAGATGCCTTTCAAGTCAGCCAGACTTAGCCAAAAATGAAAAATCCTGCTTCCCCGGGGGAACTAAGAAAAGCTGCATTTAGCCACACGTTTTAATGAAACTGTTCCCCTCTTGTCGTTGCTTTTCAGCCCTTTTTGAAGTAGGTATCTTCTGTGTATCATGTTTCCTGGCAAGAGTTACAAGATCCTTCAAATTACAGAACTATAGCACATGTCTTAAGCATACCCTCTTTCTTCAAACTTACCATCACTCATATAATTAGATATAAAAGACTAGAGAAATGATAGGAAATTCCTTCCACAAAAAGTCAACAGATTCACACTCCAAATAAGTGTGAATTTTAACTAGTTATTAAAAATTTCCCATCAATTAAGCTGTTATTAAACTTGAATATATCTGTTTCAGATTCCAAATGTGATAAATAAAGCCGATTTTTTTTCTGGTCACATAGAAATTCCATTTATTTTATTGCCAATAAATTAAGTCTGGTAAGTTTGTGTGAGAAATATGTAAACAAAATGATATTTAAGGTGATGCTCTGTTTCTATCAAGTCCCTAGTAAATAATAAATTCTTCATTATTTTCAGAAAAAGGGTTTTGATCTTCCCCATAATGCCCAAGCTTCCAAGTTATAATTCTAACTATTAATCCAACTTGCTCAATTTTTTTTAAATAAATGATGACACCGCCTAACTAAGGTGATCATTAACATCCATCATTTTTAAAAGTAGTTTGATGGAAAGTGACGAATTGCGATGAGAGGTGAGCCTGGCTTTACAAGGGGAGTATTTTTCCCTTCCTGCGGGAGACAAGTTCTACAACCGCCCACAGAAATAGGCATGTTTAATTTGGTTACGATGAAAAGAATGAACTATCTTTCAAAAGCTTCAAATTCATTTGCCATCTAATCCACATGTTTCTAAGGGGTTCTAACACTAAGCAAGACAGAAGCTGGTGGATTCCTTGGGAAAACCTACCTGACATTCCCATCTGTCTAGAAATGGGTCTTATGTTGGCTGCCTCAGCATTGCAACTCCCATCACTGAGCCCAATTCTTTGAGCCAGCCCATCACTTCCAGTTATCCATCTCAAAGCCCCGTGTGTTGTGTGTGTGTGTGTGTGTGTGTGTGTGTGTGTGTGAAGTAGTTGCAAAAAGAACACAGAAAAGGATAAATGTCCCATTACCAACTTAGTAGAACTGATTATCAGATTCCTTGCTGCCACTTCAGAAATCAGAAAGGAAGAGAATCAAAGAAGAAACAAAGTAGACAATTATGTTAAAAAGAATAACACCTACTTCTTTCTAGGAAATGTATATAAAGAAAATTTAAATAACCATAAATATACATTGATGGAAGCTTTGCTTTTACTGAAAGCATAGCATGGATTTCATAAGCCTCTTATGTAAATAAAGCCTTTCTATTCAAAAAAAAAAAAAGAATAACACCTAATGTTTGTTTTATTTGCTCTTCTAGATACTAACATCATCCCCATTCTACAGATAAGAGAACCGAGGCTCATAGGGATGGAGTGACTTGTTCAAGTCTGTGCTACTCACCCCAGCACTGCATTATTAAATTGCCAACAGTCTGTTCACTTATAACTTTAGAAACATATGTACTGCATAGGTTCAGTTCCTTTGTGCATGTAATCTATATATTTTTCCCTCTGGTTAAAATAAAATGGAAGGATTTCACAACTGACAGCTTTGGTTTTCCATTTTTGGCGTTAAAACTCAAAGGACTCAAATTAGTGATTCCTTATAAACCTGAAACAAACAGAACACTTTATAAAAGTTACTAAATCAAAGTTTCTATTTCTATGACCAGTAAATTAACAACAAATATTGAATAGCTTCACTTTTCAGTGAAGTGAAGAGGAAGCTAATTAAGGAATCTTTTAGACACTGGTGGGAGAAATATCTTTCTCCACCCTGCTTCTATTTTGTTGTTGCTCTTGTCATGTTTTTAGCTAACATTTGTCAAACACATATGATGTTCCGGGCACAGGACAAGAACCTGCATTTATGTTCTGAATGCTTGCCACAACCCCATGAGGTTTTCACAGAAATGAAACACTTGCAGATAGGAGACCAGGATTCACTCTCTAAAACCCACATTTTTGACTCTACCCTAAACAAAGCCGGAAGTGTATCACCTTTCAAAATTATGTAGCCTACCTTACAGAAGAATTCTCTAGCAACGGGATGTAACAGGAATAAGATAGACACCCAGTGTTAGAATATACTCTTTGCAACATTTTTGTTGTATCATCTTGGAGGCAATACCCAACCTCTCAGAACTTCCATTCCCTTACCTGAACAGAAAATTATGATACCAAACCCAGGGACATGAGGAAAGACTTAGACAAACTATAGATAACCCGGAAATAAGAGAGCCCAATAAGAGTATTTTTTTTCATCACCACCACCATTATCTTTATTACATGGTATATTCTCTGATTCTGACAGAAAATGAGACTCCGCCAGGTAGCAGTTGTATACATTGTATACATATGAATGTGTGTACGTGTGTGTATGCATGCACATACATATAGCGGGGGGGATTTTTTTATTTGGTGACTAGATGATTATATCCGTAATCTTTTTTGAGATTATCAAATGTCCAGACCATTAAAATTCAGAAAGTATGGAGTAGTGTTAGTATTATTAAAGGTCTTATTTCACTCCAAATGAGGCTAAAGGGGAAAAAAAAGTTTAGACATTTTATTCTAGGAAAGACAAGAGAGAGAAGTAGAAACAATTGAGAGAGGAAAAAACACATAAGGTATTTCTTCTCATTCTCTACCCTTGTGTGATTTTTATTTTTAACAAGAACTATATAACATCAACATATGCATCCTTGATTCTTGTTCTTCCTGATGGAGACGAATCCATTCCATCTTTGTCTGTGTCTTAGGGTTTAGCAGATCACTTTATCTCAGAAAGTTAAATCACAAAACCCTCAAGAAAACTGAATAGAAACCATTAAAAACTGTGTAAGTGGAAAATAACATGCCAGTTATTTTTTTTTCCTTCTTCCTAATTCAGGATTCTGTTCTTCCTTGACAGACATTTTAAAGTAACAAAAACGTTCATAGTTCTTGGCTTATTTACACAAGATTTAAAATATGAAAAAAACCTGTCATTTTCTCAACTGCTCTAATGTCAATATAATTTTATCAATAGGTTTGTGATGTTCCTGAAACAGGAATATGCGCTCTTCCTGAAAAAGGCAGCCCTTGGGTTACCTCTGGTCCCTATTCAAAATCCACCTTACCAAAGATGCCTTTCCTAACCTCCTTGTAGGCAGCGAGTCCCCCACCCCATCACTGCCCATCACTGCCCATCCTACCTTTATTTTCTTCAGGGCATTTATTATGACCATGGGACATCTATCTGTTTAGTGTCATTCTCAAACCATTGGAATGCAAACTCCCATGAGACCAGAGACTTTCTTTTGTTCACTACAGTATGACATGAAGGAAGAATTCAGTGATTACTTGTTGAATGAGTAAACAGTAAAACAACGAACAAACAACAACAACAACACTCTATCTTTTAGAAGAGTAAAGCCCTTATTTATTGGGTTTCCAGAGACCGGCAAAAGCTATTATCAGCACATTTAAAATATAGCTTCTATCTTTATTATGTAATCCTGTGTGTGTGTGTCTGCATGTGTGTGACAGAGAGAGACAAAGAGAAAGGCACTATTTAAAATGTTTTATAATATGCTGGAATTGTCACTGAAGTGACGCCAGAGTAACAGCCACTTTGGAGGATTTACATATGCGGTGTCAAATGATCTCATTTAGAGTGTCTATCTGGACACCTCAAAATGGTGTTGGTGAGGCGTATTTTTAGACCCAGAATAAGACAGGGTCTCAGATGTCCTCAATTACTGAATGAGCTGGTAAAAAGGGGCAGTGGAGTGAAAAGTACTGGAACGGTGACTCTGTTACCAAGACTGTAGTTAGGGTAGAGCCTACCAATTATGGGAATTCTGGGGTTGTCAACCTTGGGGTTTTAGTAATGAATTCAGTAAGGCTCTGGCTTTCAACTTGAGAATTAGCGCTGCTGCTACATGATTTCAACTGCGTGTCATTCAGATTCATGCGAGACTCCTGCCTAGGACCATGCTTCATCAGGATGAGGCTGTCGGAGCTCTGCTGGTGGCATCTCTCGGCATTCAATCTATTATCCCACACAATTAAGATGTGGCCCCAAAATTTCATATCTTTTTCAATGGTATAAAAGCTCAGGAATGATCTAGACCTACCTTCTGTTAAAAGCAGACAAGTGACATTTTTTACTGAAGCATAATCCCTTAATGCCTTAGAGTCTCACCCCATCACCTAGGCTGCTCAGCAGAATATTCTTCCCAGAGGCAGAAACAAACTCTGGTAAATACAAGTTTCTCCATATTCTTACAATTCAAAGATAAATTTTAGTGCCAATCACACCTTGGCTTTCTGGCCCGCCTTCAATCTTACTTTGCCCTAATTTACTGGTTGCAAGAAAGATACGGAAAAAAAAAAAGTTCAATTTCCACTGTGAAATAAATTGAAGGCCAAAGTTTAGTAATGTTTAAGAGCAAGAGCTTTAAGGAAAGTTTGGTTTGTATTGCATCTGAGTTTGCCAAGCACAGTTCCATGAATATGAGTAAGCTACTTAATATCTGTGAAACTTAGATTCCTCAACTATACAATGGGAATAATGATAGCACCTAGCTCAGAGGAATGATGTGAGGATACTAAGTAAGTCTTGAACGAAGTTGTCATGAGGATGGAGTAGAACAGTGGACATGAAGGTGACTACCACAGAGCAGGTCAACCTATTTCCTTCTCTTCCCCTTAGCTTGGAGCAGAGCCATTCCCTGAGGCTTTCACATGCTACCAGAATCCTGCCTTGGTGTGACCGTTCCCAGCTGCCTTTAATCTGCCACTTCCAGCTGTCTTTAATGTGCCACATACAAGACTAAAAGCTGATAGGAAACTTAAAAAACGATGATTATCCTGTGTTTACTTATTAAGAACAATGGAAGGGGCCCTTCCTTAGGAATAAATGTTGGGTCATGTTGGTGGAAGTAATTAATATTATTTAATATTGTTTAAATGTAGCTATTTAGAAATGAACTAGCTACCCAAATAGGTAGGTAGGTAGGTAGGTAGGTAGGTAGGTAGGTAGGTAGGTAGATGATAGATAGATAGATAGATAGATAGATAGATAGATAGATAGATAGATGATAGATGATAGATAGATAGATAGATAGATAGATAGATAGATAGATAGATATGGGGTGAATAAAGTATGAGAAAAATCACAATCTGAAATGTAGGGTAAGGAAAGAAATTCTTGGAACCCTGTCTCCCATTTGAATTATAGCCAAGCACACTTATGTCTTAAACGTATGCTTTTCAGACTGCATGCAGCATGGTGTACTCAGGTTGTGAGACAAACCTGGTACATTTTCCTAGAAATTCTATAAATCTTCAAATATTTGGAAGTTGTTCTTTATGTTTGTGTTTCAAAGTTTACAAATACTATGAAATAAGTTGGAAAACTCCTATGTATTTTTCAGAAAAAACTCAAACCTTGAATGTGGTTTTATGTTAGAAAAGAGTGGCCTTGGGTTACAGTCCCCCAGACTCTCTTGATGCTGTGCATTCTTTCTCCTTCGCCTTTATGAGTACTTTGGTTAAAAATTTTAGAAATACACTGTCAAACAAGGGGTCACAACAATTGGTGTGGTATGAAGCACAAACTTTTTACAAGTTTTGTTTTGCTTTGATTTTAGTAATGTATACATTAATTTTTCCTTAAAATAAATATGAAAGCTGTTATAATAATGCTGGTCAGATGAAATATTGAGCAGAACAAGCTATAAGATGCAGTGGAGAACAGGACACAATTTGCTATGAGTAAGAGATAAAAGACACAGATACATGTCAAGCCAAAAACTCTCTCTTGGGTGTATAAAATCACAGTCAGGTGGACGAAAGTTCTACTGAAAGGAAGAGTCCCTGCTGAAGGAACTGAACAGTACACTGACCATGGGTGCTTTTCTAAGGCTACTTAGGAACTTAGGAATATGGTTGTACTCTAGGAGAAATTATATTGTAAAATATACTACCTCATTCACCATATCTGATATGGGTGTCAACAAAGATTTCGTATTTGAAAGTGTGTTAAAGAAAGCAAAAGTGGTCGGGAATCTCTGGGTTAAATTTTGCAGTTTAGATCAGGAGACTTACTGACACCTGTTAGCAGCATACCAAAAGGGACTTTTAATAAGTGAGTCTAAGTATAAATGTGTAAAAATCCATTTAAGTCACAAGGCTTTGGATGGAATATAAAGTTATATCAAAGATGACTCAAGTGGGTATATTCTAAACATTTTCAAAGATGTATTATCTTGCAAATGGGCATAGACATCTACAAATGGACAGATGGAGAGAATTACACACACACAACAAACCCAAATTACATTTTTAGATTAAAAGTTTGCAGTTCTTTCTCAGAAACCCTTATATAAACAAGTTAACTTTTTTCTTCTTTATACATAAAAATGGGAAATTTGCTAAAATTCACCAGGAATTCTTGGGTATATAGTCATAGCCAGCTAAGAAGAATTTTTATGATCATCTGGGAATGATTCTTTTTCAAATATTGAATGTTTTTTCACAGTGAGCTATTACTAGGTGACTCTATAATTCATGTACTAAAGTGGGACAATTTTGGGCGCCTGGGTGGCTCAGTTGGTTGAGCGACTGCCTTCAGCTCAGGTCATGATCCTGGAGTCCCTGGATCGAGTCCCACATCGGGCTCCCTGCTCGGCAGGGAGTCTGCTTCTCCCTCTGACCCTCTTCCCTCTCATGCTCTCTGTATCTCTCTCTGTCTCAAATAAATAAATAAAATCTTTTAAAGTGGGACACTTTTGAGAGTGAAAGGAGGTGCTAAAACAAGGTATTCCTTGCTCTAAACCTGGCTTTGCCATGGGCAAACTGGAACATATAGTCCCATTAGTAATAACAGCCATTACCTATCATTTGCCGTCTCATGCAGATAGTCCACCATCTCCAAACTAACAGAGACGCATCATCATATTGCTCAGAGACAGTTCAGAGGCGTCATGTTCTGCACATCTTGAGAGCCCAGAAGCCAGCTGCCTTGGTTCCAAGTCTTTTCAAGAATGTTTGTATGGCCAACAGCTCTGGAAGCTAAACATCCAGAGCAAAAGGCAAAACAGGCTTGTAAAGGATCTCACTGGATCCCATTGTAAGAGTTGGGTTTTCTCAACCGCGGATTCCTCAGCTGTGATGCAAACCCACAAAGCGCACATCATCTCCCCCGCCCCCCCCCGGGGCCATGCCACCTGACTTTCAGGGGACTTGGCACGTCAGCAAGGACTGGCACAAAGATGAAGCCCATGCTGCCTGCCATGCAAAAGTACTATGACAGTCCTTTTAAGCAACTCTGAACAAATTATTGCACTTCTCTTTGGTCCCCAATTGTCCCATCTAGAAAGTAGTCAGGGGAGAAGGCGGCCGTTTAAGGTCCTTCTGAGTCTAAGCTTTTTGCATTTGACTCAGTCTGTCCCATAACCCTGTCCCTCATTGTTATCACATGATTTATTTTTGTGTGGCTGCAGGTGGAAACTTTACAAGGCACAGAATACTGGAGTGCGGAAGCTCCTTAGAGATGATCTATCCTAGATATTTCTGTAACTGTGCCCTGATAAATCCCAGGATTCTTTAAAAAAAAAAAAAAAAGATTTGGGGATTCTAAAATGCTTGTTTCAATTTTCATATAAATTTTAACTAGTTTTTCAGCTGTAACCAAACAGCACACTCAACTGTGTTATGAGCCAAATATGAACACATAGAAGACCAACAATGAACTCACATATCCTTGTTGACCTTACAAAATGCAAATACCATACAATCCAATTTCTAAAATAAACTTAAAAAGTAAAATATTTTTTTGGGCTGTTATCTATAGGGGGAGTTAAAAACAACCAGTCACTTTGAAAGGCTGATTTTTATCAGAGATAAGAAATATTGATGTGTTGCAGGAATATTAGTCTAACAAAAGGGACTATCATGAATTGGGGTAAAGAAGAAAAGAAAGTAGAGGCAGAAAGCTAACCGTGTATGTATGGAGCTACTATAATTTAGTTGAAGTTTTTTTTTTTGTCCTTCTGAGTTGAAGATCCCATTTTGTTTCCTTTGAAGTCATGCAGTTGAATCCTGCAGTAATTTGGAATGTGGTTTTACTACAGTGGGTTTTGTTCCTATTGGACAATCGTTGTTAAAAGTTTCCTTGAACAAAAGGACTTGTTTTGTCGTTGTTCCTGCTTGGCATTGCTCCCCGCAAGGACTGGATGACAGACCTGAACTTGGGAGGAACCGGCCAGAATGGAAAAGAGTTAGGTATGAAAGTCAGTCCCAAAGAAGAATCACAGAATCCAATGGCGGCTTCATGTACAGGAAAATATAAATGTCACTCCTGCATCTCAGTGCTTGGGGAAATAATGGTGACTTTGACAGGAATAGGAAAGGTGAACAAAGTAACCAGTGTTGAAAGGAAAGATGAGGAGTGCAATTTTAGAGAGTTGGAGGTTGAAGAGACAGCAGGCCATTTGGGATAAACCTCCAATGAACAGACCAGAATTGAGGAGAGATGCCTAGTAGAATTGTGGATTTGGTAGTCATCTGGGTCTATAGATTACAGGCTTCAGATACTAGAAATTATCTGTTATTCTTGCATCTGGAAGTGCCATTCATGTTGGCAATTTTCTGCCACTCTTTCTGATAAAAAGTCCATTCTGATTTCACTGTGACTCAGTAAATTGCCTCAAATCTCATAGACTGTATTTTCCTTGTTGCAGGGTCTCACACCCAAATCTATCTCCACTTTAAGTGTAAAAGTTTTAAAAACAGTGCTGTGTATATGTAAACTGAGTAATTACATCTTCCTCTACCTGAGCAATATGGAAGTGTGGAAAAAGTAATAAATCATTTTCATCAATCAGTGCAAGTAATTCAGGTTTACAAAGGCATAGTTGAATTACTATACAAGAAAGGGAGACCTGACACTTGCCTTGTGATTGTGGGATGTATAGCATCATCAAAATGACAAGGTAAATGCTGAGGAAGATTTTTCTGAATTTGGAAGAAGTGACTGAGTATTCAGCAGAAGCTAAATGAAATGTCAGGGTAACGATGAAGATTTTGCACTTTAGCACACTCTGATGATTGGTACCTAGCAAGATTTGATTGTGGCTTCATGAAAGTAGGAAACTGAACTTTCAAAGACATTGCCCATATTAGAATAGTAGAATGCTCCTTTATTTTGCATTCAAGGTTTTTAAAAATATATACATATTTAAATTGTATGTTATTTGGTGAATGTGTATGTCTTGCTTATCACATTTCATTCCTTGAATCTATAGGTAGTTTTTCTATTTCTGTGTAAGTAGAAAATTAGTCTAAGGTTTTCTCAGATATTAATAAACAAGTAACAAGGTTTCATTGAGTATCTACCATGTGCCTACCACAAGGCTGGACACTACTGAAGTTCAAGACTAAAGAAATTACAATCTATTGGGGAGGCAAGATTGGACGTTCATGAAGTAATTATTCAGCATTCCATTCTGTGATAAGGAAGAATAAGAAAGTTGGGTGGGAAACAGCTGCTTAGTTGACATGAGCATCCCGCTTTTGACTGAAAAAGGAAATCAGCTTGATCTACACCATGCCTTTATTTTTGGTGTTTCCAGGAGACAGGGGTTGGTGGTGGTGAATGGAATGCTTCTTCTCCTGGCAGAAGTAGAAAGACTGAGGGATTCAGGTATTTTTTTGGAATGGTTGAATTTCTGAACAAATAAGATTCTGGCAAGAGTAATTAAAATAAGCTGTTAACTAAAAGCTTCTGCTCTCTGATCTGGAGGAAGCAAATCAAAGTGGCAAGCTTTCACTCCAAGCCATGCCATCGCTCTGAAGCCCAGGATGGTAGCCTGAGACAACACTGCCTGGAAGTTTCCTGGATGCCTGAAAGGGGTTGGCTTGAGTTCAACTTAGCCTGGAAAATATGTCTATGTTTCAAATAAATATTTTTATTTTTAAATTTAACATTTAGACAGAAAATCACTTAATTTCCCATTATTATAAAAAATAAATGCACCATTCCAGTTAGTAGACATCCTCTCAGCTGCTATCTCTCAAGCTCTTATTAACAGCCAGACATCTGCTAACTGCATTACGTTGGTTAAACCTCACACAATATTATGAAGGTTAGCATTTTACCTCATTTTTACACACATCCAAGAGACATGGAGAAGTTAAGTAACTTGTCCGAGACCCAGCAGCTCACAAGAGGTGAGGCTGGGATTAGAACCCATACATGAGCATCCTAGAGTCATTTTGTCAACCACCACCTTGTATTGCCAGCCCTGACCAGCAAAAACCTCAGGTATTAACACATGAGTGCGTTTGGGTGAGTTATTTCCTGATTGCAAACAGACCTCTATTCCCCCAACATTGTTTTTTTTTTTTCTGTATTTACACATTATTACTACACTATTTTCCATAGCTTTTAACAACATATAATACCCTAATAATGACATTTTAATTATTATTGAAGGTAGCTAGTCTGTCTCTCTAATTTTCATTTCTTAATGTTACCCAATGCATTTTTTGCTCAAGTATTTCTTCTTGGTCAGTAACTTATTACTTTTGTTAAACCAAAAGAAAAATCTACTAAATGAGGTTATTTCATGTAAATGATACATCCCTTGTACTTAGAGAAAAAAAATCATTAATTATAAGGGCAACTAGTCAATTTTAAATATGGGCTCCCTCTGCATATTAAAATTGATTTTCCTCTCCATCTTTAATTCTGCAGGTGTGACTTGTCTGGGGAATAAGAAAAATATCGATTATTTTCATTATTCCATGTATGCAAGGTGTGCATAGTCATTTCCGTAGGTCATGTCAAATATTTGTTCTGAAATAGCATCCTTTGCATCCAAAAACAGCAACAACAGTTAGGTCTACCATTTATTGAATAACTGATACATTTCAGGTATTGTACTGGAACTTTTTTAGTGCTTTGCACTTTATATCATTAATATTCATGACTATCCCATAAAGTAGCTATCATTACCCACAATTATACAAGAACAATTTGGCTCAGAGAAGTTAAATACCTCTCCTAAGTCATAAATTATAAGTGAAAAAAGCTGTTCCCCAAAACCAAGATTGCCTGACTCCTAACTGTAAAATTTTATCCTATCTCTGTGTTCCCTCTCAGGTACCTTTGAAAATATTGAAAATTAAAACATCAGTATACAAATAAAATCTTGATCCTGTTTATTTTTTAACTTGTATTTCATTAACATCTTAATGTATATTCTTTGGTCTTAAATGAAAAAAATTACATTTAGCTGCAATTCCATAATTTATTTCTTTTTTTTTTTAAGATTTTATTTATTTATTTGAGAGAGAGAATGAGAGAGAGCATGAGAGGGAAGAGGGTCAAAGGGAGAAGCAGACCCCCAGCTGAGCAGGGAGCCCGATGTGGGACTCGATCCCAGGACTCCAGGATCATGACCTGAGCTGAAGGCAGTCGCTTAACCAACTGAGCCACCCAGGCGCCCTCCATAATTTATTTCTTTAAATATTCAGTATCTTATTAACCTTTTGTGAGCATTGCTGACCTTTCCCAGCTCTGGTATTTATGTATCCGATCCTGCTTTTGTATTGACTATGGATATTTCTTTCTTTATCCCTGCACAAATCTCTTTGCTGTCATATTGTTAGCAGATATTTATTCCACTCGGCAAGCAGTAATGCATAAAAATATGATCATAGATATTCATGTCCTTTCTCAAGCCCTAACACATACTGATTTAACCATCACGTCATTCATAGATATTTATTTCACCATGACAAGAAGAGCAACATAAATAATTAATATTGATTTCCTCGATCTTGCCTCTAACTCATATAGCTTTCACCAGGACTGATTAATAGACAAATACTTTACCTCTGAAGCTCTCTGACATTTAAATATTTTTACTTCCATCTCATAGCTCACTAAACAGTACTGGGCTACACAAAAAGAACTGCTAAAAAAGCAGTAATTCAAGCTAAGAACTTGAGAAATCATTCGTAACCAAAAACTTTCCTGTAAAATTTGGAAGGATAGCATTAGAAACTCCTATTCTCAGCATCAAATTTATATTTTTAATTTCAGTGAAAGAGGCATAAACATTGCTCTTTAATAAAAACTTGAATATTTTGTTGCATTTCCCACATGCAATAACGCCAATAATTATTAGTCCATTAGTGTTTATGACTTATTCTCAATTTACAAGCATATTACTCTGACTTCCATTCACCTTCTCCTTTTGACCCCAGCCCTGCAACTTTGGGCCAGTTATTTAACCTTTCCAAGCTATTCTATTCTCATCTTTCACATGTAAAATCCATGGATTAAATGAGAATGTGTGTGTGTGTGTGTGCTATATAGCATATTTTCATAATATATATATCAACACATATGTATTATAGGCTATATATCAGTAAATATATATGATGTGATACATTATATTTATATATATAAATACAATATCTTACATATATGTAGTAGGCTCTCAGTAAATGTGAATTTCTTCCTTTTCTGTCATTTTCATGTTTACTTCTGTATCACATATGGTGGACTTATCTGTTAACTACATTGTACTTTGCAAGGCTTCTGGTCGGGGTGCAACCAGGACAAGGCAAGTGAGTCACCTGCCTCATGCATAAAATTTAAGATGGTGTCAAAACAATCAGTCATCAGGCACCTAATATTTTAATGCAGTGTTTTTTAAAATCCGAATTCATCCAAAATTCCACGATGAGCCAAATACTCAAAAGTTAAATAAAGGCAGACTGAGTATCACTGGTTTTTCCTTCCGCACGGGCTCTGATACGGCTTAGCCGCACACTGCTTTCCTCAGAATCACCTACACCAGTCTCATAGCTCCCAGCCCCTCCACAGAAACAAGACTCCTCCTATCTGTATTCTCAGTCCCAGGCCTCATGCAGGGGGTAGCTCTCTTAGCCCAGTTTGAGGCCGAAAGGTTGAAGGCTTGAACCTGGAGATAGAAATAAAGGCTGGAATGCTGAGGACTTGAGAAAGCGAGAATGGGAACATTCAGAGTCACAGAGATCTAGTGATGAGAAAGTTTCAGATCTAGACCTTGCCAGGCTAAAAAGGCCACAGACGACAGTCTCATTGCCCATTCTACTTCAATTTCCTCATCTAAGAATGATTTCTGACCATGGCAATAAATACATGCCCAATAAATACACCCTATAACTTTTGGGAGGAGGCACAATATAAATTTCTGTTTCCTCTTAGGCCTATGACCATACCAGAGTACTCCATAGTTATTTTTCTTTCTATTGGACTTTGGGGGGAAAAAATGCCCTGATGATTAATAGTCCTCTAAGAACTCAATATATACAGATGTAGAGTTGATTTTAATAGTGCCTTTGAGAAGTCACAGTGTTACATTCTCTTTCTATCATGTTGTCCTATGATTTCATGGTGCACTTATTGCCAAATATGTAAATAGGCCTCTATCAAAACCAAATTGTAAGCTAAGTTACAGTGTTTGATGTTACTTGGTTTTGACTGATTCTCTCACTGAGACAAGACATTTCTCTCTTTAGTTTACCCCAGGGGAAGGAATTGTATTACCCGTAGGCAACCCAATAACAAGGCTGTGGTGCAGAACAGGTAGGTGACAGTGGTTCTATCCCTCAGTTACCAAATTATTCAAAAAACCTATCTGCAGTTTTTGTTGCCATGTATGCAGTGTTTCAGGGGGACTAGAGGTTGGCAAGAAAAGACCATCTGAACCTACAGAAAGTCCTGAATTTATTTAACAAGTGTGCTGAAATTAATAGAAACAGTGGCTCCGCACAGCAGGAGGAGATCGGCAGCATATGGCTTTCCTCTTGCCCCTGGCTTCCCTGAGGGGCACACAGCTGCCAGAGACTCACTTCATCTGGGGGAGGTCCCGCTAGCATTAGAAATGTAGCCAAGTTCTTGCTACACCACGGTCTTTCAGAACATGGGGCATACGGCCCCGTCCAGGGGATCTTGGGCTAATAACCTATGTGCTTCTATTAAGGGAAAGCCTATCAACTATAAATTCTCCAGGTTCTTCTACAAACTCTCCAGGAAGCCCACAGCTTCTTCTGGTATAGAAAGCAGAGTCAGGTTTCCCCTTGTAGTATAGTGTCCTCTAGAATTTGGGTATCTCCAAAACCCATTTTCTAACAGAACACCCCTTTAGATTTAGTTCACTTTTACTAGCTGGTTTCAATATACGCTTGGTCTGAAGATAACAACAATTTCACTTCTCTGAAGTATATTTAGTTCTTACTCTATGCAAAGTTAAGTTCCTACTGAATTCTTAGAGCCAATGAATGAGTTTGAACCCAGGCCTACCAACTTATAAAAGACTGTGTGCTTCATTACCATGCATCAGAGTCATCCGGAATGCTTATCAAATGCAGGATTTCTGGAGGCATCCCCAGATTTACTACTAAATCATAATCTCTGAGGATAGGGCCCGGGAATTGTTATTTTTACAAACTCCAGTTGACTCGTGCCTGTTAAAAGCTTGGCCATCACCAATTTATATCCTGGTTGCCTCTACTCCCTTAGCATTTGAAATTCTGTGTTGTCTTAGAGGGAGAAGCCCATAGGTAAACAGGCTGCCAGCACCACGGTGTCAACTTCTCAAAAAAACTCCATGGCTACTTGGCTTCGCTATGCTCTACTCACTACGCCAACCCGAGCTCAGCCTGCCGACATCAGAACAATCTGGCTGTCAAGGCCACAGAGTCAAGGGAGGAGACTCCCTAAGTATTCGTCTTTAAAAAAGTAGGCCAGCCTGTTCCCCTTGCCTTCTATCCTGAGTTCCGTTAAAACACAGACTATTTATATCCTTGGAAACATGCATGTATGTCACCTGTTTCCTTTTGCATATCAAAGTTCTATCATGCTTTTCACTCAGCAACAGATATTTCACCCCTCCTCATGTTTTTTCATCCTCATCTCCCCTTCTATACCTGCTTTATCTGATCGGATTCAATCTATACATGGATTCCTGAACCTATTGTTATGCTTATTTTTTCCCCTAATTTAGGTCAAAGGAATTTTGTATTTTAATATCTTGTGACACCATAGATTCCTTATTTCTTCCAAAATGCACGAATAATATATATTTGTATCTTTACTATTTCTTGTTTAATTATTTAAACATGAATTATTACATATATGAGACAAGCTAGAATGGATGATTTAACTAAAATAAGCTATTTTGTTTGCTTCCATTAATACTATTGTTATATAGGTGAAAAACATGAGGAATATATGCTAGTGACATTATTTTGCATGTCAGCACAAAACAAGTAAAACCAATGTTCTAGCATTGTCAGTGAAAAAGAGATGATTGAGTCAATTGGGGCAAAGACTGAAAACATTTATATTAGTAATGATTATTTGGATATGGAAGGCCAGATATTATTTAAAACACTCTATGCAAACCTAAAAGTGCTCTAAAACAATTGTCTTAAATATATGTGTGTGTGTGTGTGTGTAAATATATATTTCAGAAATATTTTACTTGACCTAATTAAGTTGGGCCCAGGATGTGATATTCACTGCTTCTACTGCTTTCATTTTTTTTTTTTGTAGTTTATTGATCCCATGGCTTCTAAGGAGTATCATGGGGACATAAGAACACACTGCATTAGGATGCATAATTCATTAGGTTAAACAGCATATGTCATTGACTTGGGTTTCCTTCTTCAGGAGGAAGGTGCTCCTGAAGTACATCAGGATCCAGCTTAGCTAGCAGCAGGGTGAGATCCAGAATTAGCATATTGTTTCTCTGAGAATGCCCTTGAGTGCACCTGGGTAGCTCTCTTGTGCGAGGCCTGAGCAGAATTGCTGAGAGTCAGAGAGGAAACAGATTCCAGGCACCATGTAAGCATCCTGTGTGGCTCTGTCTAGTGTGGTATCTCAGAAAAGCTCCTCAGGAAACATCAGGATCATCGGTGACTGACTGACACACAGCGCAGATCAGTGCTGCACCTGGGGACTCTGCAGCTCCCTCAGGCTACAGCACACCTATGCCAAATTCCAGAGCGGCCCCTATGGTGCCGGGTAAGCATCTCACCCTCACTTCTAATAGTCAGAAGTGACTACCGAAAGATAATTGAGAAGTTAAGGCTCTTCTTTGCTACTTGAAAATTTACATCATTTGTCTTTTTATGCAAGGGCTTAAAAATGTGCATTTTCTGGAAGGTACTAGACATGGAAATAAATACACAGCTGGCTGGGATAAGTAAACTAAAGCTGTGGCCAGAGAAAAGGAAAACAAATCAACCTTCATGTAGACCAACAATGAGAGACTTAGCAATAAGACTTTTTATTAATCTCACATGCCAGCAAACAGTCACTTACTAAGACAGAATAGAATGTTTCCATTTGGCAAAATGCTTGGAGATGGAGAAAATTTTAATCAATCAAATGTGACCATTAGTAAAATGAGAAATAAGACACTCTAAGGATATCACAATTTCATATGAACCTTCATTTGTCTTTTGAGCAGGAGGATAAAATAACTGTCACTGCTTTTAATCACTTGAGAACCAATTCTTTTCAGAGTTCTCTTACTTATTGTGGAATATACCTGTGTATGAGTCCAAGATTCAGGATTCTGAAACAGAATAGTTTACTTGATTTGTATTAACCACAAGATGCTTGAGGAATATCACTTTTGCTTACAGAAAACAGAAATAGGCATGTAGAATATATTCTTAGGCTTCAAGTGCATTTTAAGACAGGAGGTCAAACTCAAGTTGTCCTTGGGCAATTAAGCCGCAGAAATAACAAAACTTCAAACCCTAGATTGTTTTCATGTAACCCCATGGGTCCGTGATTTTGAGATCTTACATTAAAAAAAAAAAAAAAAAAAAAAAAAGACGGATGACTAGTGTAGGAAGTAATACACAGTTTTCTCCGGTGATACTCCAAAAATGGATTCTCAAGAGCAGATCCTGTCAAGATCTTTTCATGTTGCTAGGAGAATTGTTACCATAGGAACAATGGTACTAGTAAGCATCACTTACCACACAACACGTTACCCAAAAACTAATTAAAATATCTTCAGAATTTTATACTGTGGTCTTTTGCAGCATTTGTGTGTGAATAGTATAATGTAAGCCCTGTTTGAGGCAAGCATGTGGAAATGTGTCCACTGACAGATTTTATTGGCTTAAATCCTCACTTTGTTACACTGAAGGTTTGTCTTTCTTCAGCATATAAGGGGGGGGAGCTTCATTATTCTCAGCTCAACTGTCATTTTTATTGGGGACACTGAGTTGCAGCAGTGCTGGGTACTCAGTCCCGATGGGCTGCCATCATCAAATAAGAAACTTTGGTGACACTGCTGCAGATTTAACCCAGGCATTTTATCTTGAGTATTATTTTGAAAACCCAAAATCAGAACAAGAAGCCATCCTCAAATTCCTTAAGACATGCTTTTTTTCTCACATTTCATTAAAAATCACAAAATCTGTTCAAGCGGAAGAGAGCTCAGCTCAAGCTATACTCCTTGACTTCCACCTTTAAAATAATATTTAATAAGATGGCGTTACACAGGTACTGAGTACAGGCCCACAGCTTAATGTTCAAAGAATATGCTAGCTCAGGTCACAGATCTCTCTAAAACCAAAAGCTTGAAGTCTGAGTTCAGGACTTAAAATGTTAACATACTGCCAGAAAACAAATTGAGAGAAGCATCCTCACATCATGGTTGTGAATTTGTGCAATATTTATGGATTTCCTGAAATACTATTAAGTAGGAAGTTTTAGAGAGGTGTTAGGCAAGATAATGCACACTACACTTGACCACAATAGGCTTCTGCTAATGTGACATCCATCATCACTTTTTTGACCCACCACTTCCTCCAAAATGAGCTCATTTTACTATAGATCAAATTACTTTTAAATTTCTATCAATAAAGTGCGCTATTACTGCAACCACGCAATATACTGTCAAAACATCAAAGTTATAACCCCTGAATTCCAAAAGCAGCCAGGAAAGCAAAATCAATAACGCCAGTTAATAAGGATTATGTATCCAGCAATTTACATAAAATATTGCCTTTACAATTTAGAGAATAGAGACACAGGCCCTAGGACACAAATCTCTTCCCTGACATTCCTTAGCAAGACGCTTCTTATTCCCACTGGCCAAAAGGGCATGGTTTAATGATCTCCTCAGCCCACCCTGGGATGAGGGAAGGGAGCTTCTGACTGTCTGTGGAAGGATATTTCCAAGAGCACCCAGATCATAGGCATCCATGGCCCAGGTGGCATAATCCCCACTTACAAATGACTGAGTTAGATAGCACCAGAAAGTGATCCTTTCAACCAGACCCTTGTACCTGGGTCAGTCATGACAACTGCTCACCCACTGGGTTGGGTGCCCACTCACTGGGAACATCAGGATACCTCTTCACACCCTGGCTCAATTTGCTTTGAAAATCTTGTCTCCCAAGGAATTAGCTGTAGGGTAAGCTTCCAATAAGCTTTCATTTTAAACTAGCAATAATTCTGCTTTACCTTTCCAAGATGGAAATAGCCCGGATCTACCTGTAGCACCAAAATCAAAAACTTTCCATCCCACTTAGCAGTAGCCTGAAGGCATTTTCTGTATTTGAATCATGTCAGTGTTCTGCATCATATTCAGCACATGGTCCTCTTAACAATCAAGAGTGTCAGAGTCTGACCTTACCCTGAACAATTTACTCTCCCTATAGTCATCATAGAAAGAGCAAGAATATTGGTATTAGCAACTCTCTACGCCTTAGTTTCCATATATAGAAACTGAAGAGCATAAACTTACTCCATGGTATGGGAGTATTCATATGGATTAACTAAATAATACATATGAAGGTACATAGCATAGTAACTGGAATATACTCTTGAATAGAGGATAGTCTACCATTACAGTATCCACATAATGGATATGTGGATATCCATATCCATTCTGAGATGGATTAAGAAGGATTTATTTATTATTTATTTATTTATTTGGATTTATTTTACAGCTCACTCCTCTTTGTGACTATCACCACATATCTTTAACTTTGAAATCTAAAATTAATTCGAATTCCAGATCATTTTTCAAACTTGCCCATGGGAAATGCCCATGGGATAGCAAATATATTGGTTAAAAAAATGACTGCCATACTAGGCAGTGAGAATATTTGTTCATAGTAATTCAAGAAGTGCAATGTAGAAAAAGCATAGTCATAGAAACCTGAAAATGTTAAAGCCTAACAAGTCATCAATTCTGTTTGCCTACTCTCAACCCTGGAGGGTATTGTCCGGTCTTTGTCTCTAATGTCCCAAATGATGAAACTGCTTCTATTTATTCCCCTTGAAAAACTCTCCAATAATCAACATATATTACTGTCAAAGACCTCTCCTAATAGACCAAATTTTGTATTTCTACTCATTCCATTCTGTGATTTTTAGGTATGATCCAGAGTATTCCCAAGTGTTGGTACCTCATTGTTTTACCTATTTTTTTATAGTTCCCAATCTTAATTATATCCCTTTAGATCCTCATAGATGTGTACAAAAGAAGGACTCCTGAGCACAAGTGTACACATTCAGTACACACTGTGTCAAAGCTCCTTTTGAGTAGAAACCATGAGATATAAGTCTATTTGGTGCCTAAACTCACATAGGTGAGAATTTTGTACATAGTAGTTATTTCATAAATATTATATTGAATTCTCTTCTCACATAGCAAATTGAAATAAAAGCAATAACTTTCCTAAGGCTGGAGGTAGAATAGTAAATTTTACTAATTTAGAAAGAAAATATAAAGACTATTTTAGAAAAACTTCTTAAATTCAAAAATTATCAGTGAGATGATGAACAAATGAGGTTCGATTAAACTCAACTTTTAGGCTGCTGCATGAAAGCTAGCCACAAATACATAAACAATAAAACCACCAGTATCTCCATGGAATCCCCAGAAGTTATTTTAATTACATCTGAAAAAAATATTTCTACAAGCCAGGCCACAGAGTTTATTCTTTTATTGGTGTTTATTTCTCCATTTCAATTATGTGGGTTTTTTTTTAATTTATTTTATTATGTTAATCACCATACATTACATCATTAGTTTTTGATGTAGTGTTCCATGATTCATTGTTTGTGCATAACACCCAGTGCTCCATTCAATACGTGCCCTTTTTAATACCCATCACCAGGCTAACCCATCCCCCCACCCCCCTCCCCTCTAGAACCCTCAGTTTGTTTCTCAGAGTTCATAGTCTCTCATGGTTTGTCTCCCCCTCCGATTTCCCCCCCTTCATTTTAATCACTCTGTTTCCTACCTTCTTGTAATCATTTTTCATAATTTCCCTTACATGCGTCCTGGCACAATGTACTTCAGGGTCGACTTCATATTTCTTTAGCAAACCTCCCATGCCAACTTCCAGATGAGTATTTTAGACTTTTAAATATGCCTGGTTACTAATTACTCCTTTTAAATTACTTTGCATGGATTTCATCCCTTTTAATACTCTGATAAGACCTTATACTTTTTCCTCATATAATCCATTACAAAGGTAATTATGCAATTATCTGTTTGTAGGTCTAATGTCTGAGTCTTCTGCTAAATTGTAGGCTCCATGAAAGGAGTTTCATTCACTACTATATCTCTATCTTAACTCACTACTATATGTCTAGCATAGGGCCTCACATTTAACAGTTAGATAGCAAATACTTACTGAACAAGTGAAGAAATGAATGGATGGATACAATTTTATTTTGATAAATTTCTACTCCCTTAAGCAACTGATGAACTATGTACATCTTTATTTTTTAGTATTCCTTGTCTAGTTATGAATTACCCAGGAATATAAATATTAAGTTACCTACGGTTTGTCTATGTATAAAGAAGAGCTAGTGATATTTCCCAGGAGTATTGCCCTTAACAAAGAAACTAGTTGGAGAAAATCTACTGAATTTCTTGCTGAGTCATTCCCACCATGGGAACTTCATTCTTCTAATGGAGAAGTACACATGGCAAGGAAATAGAAGCTGGAGTGGGTTAAATTGTACTTCACAAAGGGAAAATGACTTGGCATTGAGAAAAAATCGACAAACTTTTTCCCATAATAATTAAACAACAAATCAATTAACTCTAGGGTCAGTCATTTGGGTTAAATATCATTATAACTGTTGATGTCCAAAGGATGAAACGCTGATATAATTCCTAACATTTTAAGTTTCATAGGAGATTTCTGTATTAAACAGGAAAATTCCAGTTATAGTCACTATCTAGTGAACATAATGTTTACTATGTAATTTGATATGTCTTCATTTGTTTTAATGATAAAGATCTACACTGTATTTAATGAAGTCTGTTCTTTCCTCAATAATTATTTCATCAATTTACTAATTACTGATTCCAGACTTTACAGAACAATTTCAACCTAAAAAGTACCAAGACCCTTATCTGCTCATTTCCATTCTTACCTCAAAGGCTTTAGATGGTAACAAATTCATTTAGTATTATACAATATGTACTACATGCCTAATAATACGTTACCCAATTTTCTAAATCTATGCAACTTTGACTCATTTTCATTAAAAATCTGTTTTTCTAACTTTATTTAGAATGTTAACTTTTTAAAAAAGTATATCTTATTCTGTTATATATACATTTAAAAGTTCATAATCTCACATAACTCATCAAAAATACATGTTTATTTTTAGCTAATTCATTCAGTGCTTTTAAACAAAATAATATTGTTCATTGCAAGAACCATTTAGCCATACTGCACCTAAGTTATTTGAGCATTGGTAATAGCTAGCAGGTGTATGTGTTCCCAGTATGCAAGATGCCATCACCATACCTAGTAGTTTTTATGTGTTAAATTTACTCCTCTCATAGCAAAAATCCAATGGAGATTGGCATCATTATCAACAAACCTAGTTTGCAGATGAGTGTAGAGAGGCACAAAGGTTTAAATAACTTCCCCAACATCACAGAGCTGATGAATTAACCTCAAACAGTTGGGCTTCAAAGTCCAAGCTTTAAACAATTATGCTATCTAAACTGCCTATCTTTTTATATATCTTAGTTTAGGTCCAATGAAAAAGAGGGAAGGG
>NW_023270314.1:3518344-3605874 GCF_011800145.1 Mirounga leonina | reverse complement strand
CTTTTTTTTTAAAGATTTTATTTATTTATTTGAGAGAGAGAATGAGAGACAGCACAAGAGAGAAGAGGGTCAGAGGGAGAAGCAGACTCCCCGCCGACCAGGGAACCCGATGCGGGACTCGATCCAGGGACTCCAGGATCATGACCTGAGCCGAAGACAGTCGCTTAACCAACTGAGCCACCCAGGCGCCCCTCGAAGAGCTTTTAATAATGAAAGAATTTACAACCCAATACACTAAGCACACTCCTAGCCCCAAACATATTCCCACAGATAGGCTGCACCTTTGCACACTCAGAATCAAAACTATACATACATCCATATACACACTTTAAAGTACAAAACAAGTTACAGGAGAAAGTAAATTAACCTTGTGTAGGAAACAATTTATTACAAAGAACAGAACCAGTATTTAGAGATTTTAAGCCATATACCAGGCCTTTTCCCTATATTCTCTCATGTAATCTTCATCACTTCATAAAAATACAATTGAGGCTTAAGGAAGTTCAGTAATTTGCTGAGGAACACAAAGACGATTATGAAAGAACTGGAATTTAAACCAAGTTGAGTCCAAGCCCTTGACACCACCACACCACAAGACAGAAAACATGATGCTTTGAGTGGTGTGAAATGCTAATGCACTCAAATGACTTGTCACAGAACCCAGTAGGAAACACTCAAACAAAACAAAACGAACAACCAACCTGTCTCCACTTGAGCAATTTTGCAAAATAATTAGCTTTAAGATTTGGCTTTGTGGAATGATGTGCTAAAAGAATAATCAGAGCCTGTTGAAATTCATCACAGAATATTTTCTGGAAGTTTTTAGACCTGACCTGGGTTTTTGAAGAAATTGTGATCAATGTCTACAAGGTAAAGGTGATAGAAAAACTATCTAGCATATATCTACTTAAAAATGCATAAATCTCTAGAATGTAATTATAATGTATAAAATTAATCTTTACAATCATTACTAAAAATTACTATTTAAGCCACCTACTATTTGTTCCTCTCCTTCATCTCTTAGCTAGTACCATACTTATTCTTATCAGTACCATACTTATTCTTAACAATTTTTATTCTCCAAGCACATGAAAACACAGGCACTTGTCAAATATGCTTTGAGTATTCCCCTATTTCTGGATTTCCAGATTGAAATTTTAATGAAAATTAAAGACAAAGAAAGGAGCTAAAGTGTGTGTTCTTTATGTCTACACCTGTTTTATCCTAAATTTAAGCTCCCTTTTCTTAAATCTTTGAGCACTGAAAGCGGAGAACGGTTTATTATAAGGCTCACTGCAATGACCATAACATGGGCTTGGACAATTTTAAGTAGGCTTTGTGAAATTAACCATGTTAAAAGACCTTAAATTCAAAAGATGGTCAACTAATAGCTATGTTTCTTAAAATATGTGTTTCAATGCCATGCACTAGTAGCTATAATATTTAACTTGAAGAGTCCCATCACAATGACTAATGTCAACTGATGTAAAGGAACAGGTATATCTCAGGAGTTCTGAAAATCTCAGATTAAAACTCTTAGGATTGATACTTCATGTTAAAGTTTTAGTACTTTTAAGTCAGGATGAGAGTCACACTTAAAATATTCAAGGATGCATAAGGGAATCTTTATTTGGTAAAGTAGCAATGAATCCCAATACTAACATATAATTGGTTTGAAAAAGGAACTTCTGATGCCACATCTGGAGAGTAGAATAATACAAGCCACTACAGGTAGTAATTACTGAAGGTAATTGTAATGCAGCTTGAGTGGTAAACATTAATGGGGAGAAAAAAAAGATTTCTAAGCAAATAAAATCTCAAGCATCAAAAAGACAAAAAGTTTGTGATAAATGGTTCATTTAGGCATGCAGTGCTGTGTGGGCAAAATTGGATTGCAATCATAGCCATTTCAAAAAATGAAAACATTAGGAGAAAAGAAAATTGGGCAGAAATGGCATGGAAATTACAGCCTTTGATCCATTCTGAAGAACTTCTTTTTTTTTTTTTTTGACGCATCATCATGAGTGGGCAGCAAACTCTTTCCAATCTCTTGTTAAAACATTTATGAAAGCCTGGAGACCCTGAGATAGAAATAATCAATTCAGCACAGACAATGGAAATATTTTTCAATGATAATTTTTTCCATAAAACTGTGAAAAATTAATTCCACTGTTAAATTGCTATCTGATTTTGCAATAGACATTTTTAATTTAAGGAGAAAGTCCTTCCTGAATCATCCTTGACCTGTCCAACTAAATATCAGTTAATAAACACATACTTCATGGTAATTAATAGAGGACACCATTTCACATAAACAAAGAGTATTTTAATGTTCCTGGTGCTATATCATGGCTGCCAGAATCATTATGTGAACAACAATGCACACCTTGGAACATAAGTGGGCCTCACTCTTTGAAAATAGATCTTTGGCTATTATAAATGATGCATTATAGTTTCCAAAGACCTGCAGTGCTAGATATGTATTTGCAAAAAACTTAAATTAGTTCCTACAGCTTTGAAACAGTAATGATCATAGACTTGTTCAATCGCTATTAAAATGTCTATAATTTGATTCTAGGACACTAAGAATTGAAATTACCAATTAGCTTTCTTTATTAAATACTGGTAATTAGTAATTTCATAAGGCTTTTGACCTATTTTGCTAAGTCCAGGTTTTTTAAATTAGCTTTCCAACAATCATTTAAATTAGTTCTTACATATAAAATCATTTAGGCTATTATCATTGGGAAAATATTACATACTGACGTTAAAAAGGAGAATTATTTGTAAATAAGTGTAAGACCATTACTTTACATTTCAGTAAATAACAGCTTTCATCTTCTGAGAAGGCTATTTAAATCAGATTTTCAATGCCTGAAGCAAAATCTTGGTTTATTTTCTTATTTTATTTGACTTGACTACATTCTATTTCATTAACATTTTCTATTTGATCTTTGAAGTTATAGACCCCTCCTGATCTTAAAATAAAAAAAAGTTATTGTGAAAGAAGAATGTATCTGTTTATTTTATATCTTTGAAAATGACTATTGATTTTATTGTTAAAGTATTACTTATAGTGGTAAGAAATTTTAAACAAAATGACTGAAATATGTTTTTTCTTCTGTCAAAGTTTTTAATTCAACTATGGGTGAAACAGTTTCTTACTAAGACTTGTTAGCCACATATAATTTCTATAAGCAAAATGACCCATTTTTATGGCTCTTTTAAGGCTTTCATGATAATCTTTTTCTAAATTATCTCTGAAGCAGCATAAAATAATTTTCTAAAATAGACTTTCTCTTGAATCACTGCAACACACATTTTGTTAATCCCAAAGAGATGAAAATCCTATGGCAATTGTCCTTCAAATCTGTCTTCCTATTAGACCATAAATTGTATAAGGACCCATATGTTCTGTCTTGTTCACCACAGGATCTTCAGTGCCTACTACCATTTGACACGTAATAGCTACTTTAATACATTCTTATTGAATTAATGAATCAATGAGAGTGAATGAATGAATGAATGAATGAATGCTATTAATAAGATGTTCTGTTATTTAAACCAAGACCAGACCATTTTTAAATGAGAACTAAGTCATAAAGGGAAGTCCAGATGAACTTGAGGAGGGAGGGCATGAAAAATGAGATGTAACACATGCAGAAGCAGAAGTGAGAAAGAGCATAGAGCAGGTGAGATCAATGCCAAGTAATCTGGAATGGCTAGAACATGCATCGAAGTTGTGAAGTAACAATGCAGAGTATTTGTTGAGATATTATTTTTTATTTTCATCTTAACACTTTCTTCCCTGTCAAGCAAGTAAACCATTTCTTGCCCTAGAGGGATTTCCTTTCCAGAGAAGAAAAGAGAAATCGCCAGAAGTCAATAGCACTTATTGTTTGTTTTTTGAAGTATATTTTATTGGAGCATAGTTAACATATGCTGTTATATTAGTTTCAGATGTACAACATAATGATTCAACAGTTCTATACATTACTCAGTGCTCACCACGATAAGTGCAGTCACCATCTGTCACCAAACAACGTTATTACAATCTTATTAACTGTATTCCCTATGCTGTACTCTTCATCTCTGTGATTTATTTCATAACTGGAAGTTTCAACCTCTTAATTTCCTTTATCTGTTTCACCCATCCACCCACCCACCTCCTCACTCATTATTTTTGATAAGAATATAAACACACTGAAGAGGTATGCTTAGTATCCAGGAAAAGGAGCATAAAGAAGGCATGCTTTTTTAGAACAAAGATTCTTATGCCCCAAGCATGGAACAGAGAAAAGAAAACCACTGGAGTGAGAAACTCATTGAGAGACCATGCTGACTGAGACACTGGGCATCTCAAGGGCGGCTAGGATGAGCAGATGAATTATGACCAGATGAGTTAATCTCATCATATGCCAGGATTTGGGCGTCCTGCAAGTCTCTGGAACTTTGGAACAAACTTTAGCTGATAACGTCTATGTTTACTAAGATTGACATTCCTACCCGCCAGGAAGGATGGAAGCTTGGAGTCAGCTTTAAAGTAACTTAAGAAACTTAAGAAATGCAGTGGTTTTTTTTGTCATTTGCTTTTGTAACTTTGGATTCATAAGTGCTCCCTATCCAAGAGAGCTGGGTTAGAGCCACTTTGTTGTAGTAAGCTAGTAAGTTGAACTTGACTCTGAAGAGAGTCAGCCATTCATGGTTTTCAATCAAGGGAATTAGAGGTTTGTTTAGAAATTTTATAAATGTCACTATAATAGCAATAGAAGTTTGGATTGGATAGCAACAAGACTAATGGGAAGTCAACCAGGTATGGGCAATAATGCAATCAACAGATAATGAGCTGCACCTAAGATTCTAAGAATAGAAAAGAACTAATGATTTGAGAGACATTTAGGATAAAGAATCATCCTGACTGGATGTGCATGGTGAAAGAAAGATATCTCCCAGGTTTCTGGTAGGCCTGGGAGCAGAAGTGGGGGAAAGAGAGCAGAGACATAGGGGGAGGTATAATGTTACCATTTGTACAAAAAGAATATGGAGGGTGAGCTGCCAAGAGAAGGGAGAAAATGATATAGAGTTCAGGACAGAGGAACTGGGGCTCATTGGTGGAGGTGAAGATTGAAGCATACGTATGAGACATAGCCCAGGAAATATGTGGAGATTAAGAGGGCTAAGAATGGAACTCTGTGTGCTCAGGGAGAGAAGTGACTGAGATTGAGAAGAAAGTTAGAAGAATAGCAGAGAATAATACCATGGAAGAAACGAGAGGAAAAAATTCCAGGAAGGAGAGAAATGTCCACTGTGTCAGAGGCTATGAAAAACTAAGTATAATGAACTTTGGAAGATTTGCATCAAAAAAAAAATAGTTGGTAAAGAAAATTGATTTTTGAAAATATCGTATATGACATCTTAGAGATACATTATGAAATTTGACCAGGAGGAGAGAGAGACCCTGAGGACTCTAAATGGGCTTTAGGATCAAGGAAGCTGAGTGATCTTGGCTTGATGCTGCTTCATGGGGGAGATTTGAACAGTTTATAGAGTGAAGGATGGGGAGGGAAAGCAGAGGAAAAGAGTTTGAAGAGAAAAAAAGAAAAGATAAAAGAACGGTGTCCTCCAGCAGCAAAAAGAAAGGGCAAAATGCAGACAGACATGGAAGGGAAGGAAGTGAGAATTTTTATGAAATCAGAATCATTTCATGTCTTTGTGGAGCAGGAAGTGGCTAAAAAGTACAAAATGTCAAGGAAATTACTGTGTGCTTGCCTCTATTTATCTGAGAGAAAACAGATGAGAGAATACTAGTCCATTATGTGAGGAATATTATGTGAGGAATGATCTATTTTCATGTAATCTCATAGTATCTAAATATATCTCTTCTGTGAGGAATAATATAAAGGAATCTCTATATGAGAGAGGAATTGTCTGCAGAGAGTGAGGACACAGTTTGGAAGACAGTTTAGTAGTGAGAATAGTCAACATTTGAAGATCTGAGTGGGAGGGGGAGCTGATTGGGGATAAGTGGAATGATTACATAGTAATTTCTGCCAAGAGCAAAAAGCTTTCTTTTGGGGCCTAAACTATGGAAGTTAATTTACTGATGGTGGATTATAAAAAGCAGGAAAAAAAAAATGTAAAAAGAAGAAAGATAAATTCAGACCTAGGAGAAACCAAAGCCTTCATCCAGCCATACTGCTTTCCTTCATTTATACACAAGGTAACATGAGACCCGACAGGTCAAAGAAGTTTCCCAGAGCTCAGCGGTGGCACCATATTGCAGCCTCTCCCTGCCACACCAGAAGTCTCACCCCTGCAGCTGCCTGTTGACAAAGGGCCTGCATCTACACCTAAGAAAGATCTACCAGGGGTCCTTTTCTGCAAGACCGGCAGGGCACACAGAGCCTGGCAGCCACATGCACAAGCTTTTAAATCCATCATTTTCTCTGAATCTCTACTGCCTATTTAGTTTTCAGGAACTGAAAATGTTTGCAGCTTCAAGCACCCTAGTTATTAAGTATTTAGACATTTAATTTCACTGGTGAACTCTCGTGACTGAGTACTTAAAAGGAGACATACCTCAATACCCACATTCTTGGGGATGTCTTACTCCAATCATTGTTTTGTTTTTAACAAATACAGGAATAATTTCATGAACAGCTTATTTAAGCTTCTGGATGATCGGACATCACCCGCCTTTTGAATACAAGATCTTAGGCCGTATTTTCTCAGGAATGATTTTGCCTGAAAGTGGCTGTTGAACAACCTCATTTCATTTTTGGCATGAAATGGATGTCCCAAATTGTGTTGCAGGTTGTGTTTTTGGTTTTACTTTTCATTTTTTCCACTGATTATAAAATGCCTTTCTCCACCTCTACCCTTCCCGATAAGTACTTAGTACACCCTATCTTTTAAAGGGGAAAAAAAGAATATTAAAATATTTTTTAAAAGGTAAAATATCACATTTTATAAATAGAAAGTTCCAAAGGGTATCTGCTTTCCAGTTTGCACTTCATTTAAATCCAAAGGAAAAACTCAGGATTTTAGAAATACTAAGGAAAATTCCAATAGATCAAAACAGGGGAGCCTACAAAACATTTCCATATAAGGGAGAAAGAAGTATTTTGGTAGTTCAATATCATGGGATTTTTAATTATAAAAGAAAAATCTAGTTTATTTTGTTCTTAATGATTGAAGTAGCACTTAGCTTCACCCAGGCTTACGACTCTCCTCATTTATGTATAAGAGAGTTCAAGACTTGAAAGGCAAACTACTTTTGGACAATGAACCACAAACACCTACTTCCCAAGTCTGAATCCATGGCTCAACAAAAAGTATGAATTACAGGGCAGCGAACTCACAGGAAGCCTGACTGGAGGGGGTGGGGCCAGGTTCTAGCCCAGTGTCTGAGGATTAGCCAACTTACTTCATTGACCAAGTTTCTCAATTTTTGTCATCTGGAAAATGGAAACTTTAAATTAGTCTGTCCTTATAATCCCAACAATTAACAGGATGCTAAGCAGCCCAAATTCTCCTGGATTCAATCTTAACAGTAAACCTCCGCATCTGACTACGTTTCATCAGAAATTATGGGCAGGGGAAAGATCCAGGCAACATGCAGGAAAATTCTGTTCTGTTTCACTATCTAAAAGAAAATTGGAGCTACAACTTTTAATGGTTTATAGACTACCCTAGTGCATGTATGTTCTAGAATGGCTATGAGAGTTCTAGAGGGGAGAGGGGTGGGGGGATGTGTTATTAAAGAGGGCACGTATTGAATGGAGCACTGGGTGTTATATGCAAACAATGAATCATGGAACACTACATCCAAAAAAATAAAAAATAAATTAAAAAAAAGCTCAATTGATGAACAATAGGGACACATTAATTTTGACTAGAAAGATAAACATAAGCAAGGAAAATGTATTTTACATAAAAATTATCCTGCTTTAGAGAAGGTTGATTCAAACTGTGTAGGATTGGTAATCCTTCCTTTACTGAAATGTTGTTATTTTCAAAAGCTTTTACTTCACTGGGTGGACTTCACAGATAAGTTCTCTGGCATGAAAAATCATTCAGCTGTCATCACAGTTTCTTAGGGAATTTGAAAGTTCAGAGGTCTTTACTTAAAATGAGTCATCATGGTGATGCTATTTCTCTCTCTGTGGTCTACCCAGTTATTCAATTAGACATCTGAGGTTCAAAAATGAAGTCAGGTTGAATGTTTATCAATTGAACATAAATGATGTACCACCTATAAATTACTGTGCTAATAATATTGTCTCTACTTTACAGTAAGGAAAAATGGTGTTCAAAAAGATTAAAGAATTTATAAAGCCAAGCAGATTTTAATTGGCGAATCTGAGACTTGAGCCCCTGACTTTATAAATTTCAAGTCTGGTGATGCCCTCACTATATTATAATGGTGTTTAACTACCTTCTACCAATTATTAGTGTGACGCTTGACTGAGATCTATGAGCTTGTGTTAATTCTAACCTGACTCATGGTTAAATTGCTATGGTGTTAAGTCAGCGTTAAAATATTCTGAGGGATATTAAGAAGCCATGAAAGAGCTAAGGTTTGAGAAATTACCAAAAAACAAATAAACCAACAAACAAAAACTCCTATTATTTTAGATTACTTCAATGTTACCTTGAAATAATAGTTAACACTTCTTTAGTGCTTGCTACACTGTGCTTAGAGCTTTACAAGTAAAATTTTACTTAATCCTCAAAGCAAGTCTATGGCATAGGTACAATTTTTCTCCCTCTTTTACAAATGAGGAATCTGAGAGAAGTGAAATATCAGGTCACACAGCTAGTATGTTTTGGAGCTATGCTATAAAGCAAAGTCTGACTCCAGAGTCCTTGCTCTACACCACTCTGAATTAAGGGTAAGAGGGGGAGAGATCCTAACATTTTATCTAATGAGTACTTACCTAGTACACTTTGGTAGAAAACAGGAGAAATTCTAGAGAGTAAAGCACTGAGAAAATATTACTGTTGGAGCATGTGATACCAAAATGGTGACCACATAGTGACAATGGGGAGAGACTTTGAAATGTCTTGAACAAGGGACACTGAAGGCAAATGCCTTCATAGCTTCACCTGGAAATTTGTGAAGACAAGTTCAGAAGGAAAAGCATATGGATTTGGGCCCTTAGAATCAACATGACAACCAGGGCTAAGGGAGAAAATTGCTGCTTCTGTGCTACTGAAGTTACACTGTACACTGAGAGATACTTCTACAAAGGAACTTCCGCAAGAGCCAGGAAATTTTCTCTACTCCCACATGAAACAGCATATGGCTGTGGCACCACCATTCCACTCCTCTGAGCCCTATGCTCAGGATCTGACCAGCAATTAAATAAATAAATAGATAGATAAATAAATAAATAAATAATTGATTAAATTCAGATTAAAAATTTAAAGTATACTAATATCAAGTTAATGAAAAAGTTAGATTGTTCCACTTAAAATATGTGGTCTCTTATGAAAGGACATACTAATGAACTGTATCCATTGCCATGGAGGACCAAACAAATGCAAGAGAAATGGGAATAAAGCCAAATTGCTCATTTTCTTATAAAGACAGGGCCTCTTTGTGAGGATCTGGGCTGCTTTTTTTTTTTTTTCTTTTAAAGATTTTATTTATTTATTTGGCAGAGACACAGCGAGAGCAGAAACATAAGCAGGGGGAGGGGCAGAGGGAGAAACAAGCTCCCTGCTGAGCAGGGAGCCCCATGCAGGACTCAATCCCAGGACCCCGGAATCATGACCTGAGCCGAAGGCAGATGCTTAACTAACTGAGCCATCCAGGAGCCCAGATTGCTCATTTTCATACAAAGTATTATTTTACCAAAAATAAAATAAAAAATAGAATAGAATGAACTGCCAAGAGGGATTATATAGTCTCTATTTCTGAATATCAGAAGTGATGCCATTCTTCTTAATTAAAAATTCAGACATCTAAATGTAGGAAGTCCACTGTTTAATATAAAAACCCATATTCAGTTATAATTATTGTCTCTGAGGCAGTAACAAACCAAATATGGCTGAATTTCCTTGTTGACGTTATATTTTTTAAAATTCTTTTTTCATCTAGGCATCAAATCAACTGTACATATTTTGTTGAAATCTATGAATAATTTAGTAGTGTCCTAGATTCACAGGGTGATGTCTCTAAATAATACAAATTGTGTTTTACATTCACTTTATACATCAGGAAAGAGCCTATCAGAGTTATGATTCCATTAATGCACTGTTTTGAAAAACTAGAAATAATTAGTTTAGCTTTTAAAATGGGCATTAAAATGGAATAAACTTTTCTCTGGCAAATTTTTATTGGTGACTCCATTTCAGAAAGAATAAAAAAACCTTTTGAGCCCTCCACCTTGCCGAGTAGAACGTGTGTATTTTTAACTACCTTTCAGTGGGAATTTGATAACAATTATATAATTTGGGTGTATGATTTTTTTGCCTAATCATCTATTGTTATAGGTATAGAGATTACTAAATCATAAATTGAGTCTCTAACCAATATTTCTAAAGGAACCACATATTAAAATTCATTTGACTCTAACAGTTGATCATTATGCACCTACATCATGTACTATGTGCCACGTATGTTACACATATGACCTCATACCAACCTTGGGCACAACGAATACTATCCATTTACAAATAATAAAGCCAAGACTCAGTAGGGTCTTACAAAATGATATAGCAGAATTTGAGGCTAATTCAGATAGGTCTATTTGACCATAAAACCCATGATCAATGCACTGGGCCATATTGGCCTCATTTTTACCAGGGAAGATCACTGACTACTCATTTCATACACCATTTCATACCTCGTACAAGGTAAATGTTATATGTATTTAATGCTTTGAGGTAGATTGCCTTCAGAGGCTATGCCTTCCCCAAGCTGCATGAAAAATACAGACCATTCAGTTTCTTTAGTTCATTTGTTCATTTACTTAATACAAAAAGTGAAAATTTAGTACAATTGTAAGTCCCGGTTAGATATAGTCAGTGGGATCAAGGGTCCTCCTTGGCAAGCATTACTGCCATTTGACACAAGCAAACACTTCCAGGTCACCTTACCCCTGACCAACACAGGCGCCAAGTATCCAGACCTCTGGGACCAGCTCGGGCAGGAGAGAAAGACAGATTGATGGAGAGAAGAAAAGAGAGTAGTGTCAGAGAAAGGTGGGGAGAAAAGGAAGATGAAGAGCTCACATGGGATCATTAGCCCAATCATGGGGCTCAGTCGTCATTCCTTCTCTGCCATCTCTGTCCCCCACCGCACTGAGGACCCTGTCCTTTCCACTGTCAGACAAGCTTACTCTACAAGACAAAGTGAAGTGCTTACAGTTTATTGCAAGGGAACATTTTAGCTGTGACCTTTAAAAGCACAATATTCTATAGGCATAACTATCATTCACCCTTTGCATCGATGCAGCTGGTTGGAGTTATGACCCAGGTCATGCTCCCTGGGCAATTAAAAACTGAAAAGACAAACTGACATGAGGTGAGAAAACCGAAATAGCGACCTCCGACACAAGCTCGATCCCACCACTATTTTAATACTGCCCGTTCCAAGTAGGAGATGACAAGAAATCCCCCACTTTAAATGAAACCCTCAACATTTTTAACTCTCTCTGTACACAGAATTTGACAAAAATAACTTATCCATTTGACCAAATATGACAAATTTGTGCTTCTTTTCGATGTTTAACAGATGGTACTCTTTATTAAGTGCTTATGGGATGTGGATACATATCAGGAGCTTGACAGGGGGTTGAAGATGCAAAGAAAAGCAGGATATTGCCCCCATTGGGGAAAGGCTTGCTCTTTAATTGAAGAGGCAAACAATTATCAGGCATTATACTAAAAACTGTACCTTTATTATGCACCTAGAACTCCCCTAAGTGATTTGAATCGATTAACTCACATAATTCTCTCAGCAACCTTGTAGGTAGTTGCTATTGTTATCCCCATTTTACTGAAGGAGAAAATGAGGCACAGAGAGGTTAAGTGACTACTAATTTATTGAGCTGGTAAATGCTGTAGCTGGACTCAAACTCAGGCAGTCTGACTCCAGATTCCACACTTACAGCCACCTTACTATGAAACACTCAAAAAAAGAGAGTGACTCAGAGGATCCGGGAAAGACTTCTGAGAGATGGATGTTAAAACTAAACTCTAAAAGATAGGTTGAATTGAGTCATAGAAAAGTCTTTCAAGGTAAAACATATAGCACATACTGAGGCATGACAGTTTGTTCAAGAAACATTGATAAAGTCTGTGAAAATGGCACTTAAAGTGTGTAAGAAAAATGAAGAAAGGCAGGGAAATTACATTAGGATCAGATGGGGAAGGCCCTTTTATGTTACGCTGAGGAAGTTTAGATTTTTATCCTATGGACAACAGACATCAAATTTCCCAGACAGGTAAGGAGAGGTAAACATTAAGTTGGAGTAGATACAGGCCGGTGGATTCTGACCAAATAATGGAAAAAATAAAGTGAGAAAATTAGATAGGCTTAGGGATTATGCAAACATTTCATATTCAGTATTTTATTTTCTAAGACATGTTCTGACTGCTCACAAAAAAAGTCACTAGGGATCCATGAGACAGAGAAAACAGAGAAGTCACAGAGGCTGGGGAAGTAGTCAGAAAACCATTAGCATGTTTCATCAAATCTAAGGCACCATTCATTTTAAAATACAAGAATTTAAGAAACAAAAATGCTCCCAATTAAACACCATCTATCCTAAGATGCATTCCAATTTCACAAATGTTTCACAGTGCATCCTAGAATCTATGAGATGTAGTATAAAAACTCAAGCAACAGATTAAATTACTGGTCCTAGTCACCCCTATGTTTATTGCAGCATTATTTACAGTGGCAAAGATATGGAAACAACCTAAGTGTCCATCGATAGATGAACAGATAAAGGAGATGTGGTAATATATACACAATGGAGTGTTACTCAGCTCTAAAAAGAATGAAATCTTGTAATTTGCAACAACATAGGTGGACCTAGAGGGTATTATGCTAAGGGAAATTAGACAGAGAAAGACAAATACCATATGATTTCACTTGTATGTGGAACTTAAACAAACAAACAAAAAAAAGCAGAAATAGGCTCAAACACAGAGAACAAACTGGTGGTTGCCAGAGGGGAGGAGGACGGTAGGATAGGCAAAATAAGTAAAGGGGATTAAGAAGTACAAACTTCCAGTTATAAAATAAATAAGTCCTGGGGATGAAAATTACAGCACAGGGAATATAGTCAATAATATTGTCTTAACTTTGTACAGTGACATTTGGTAACCATTTATCATGGCAAGCATTTTGTAATGTATAGAATTGTCAAATCACTATGTTGTACACCCAAAATTAATATAATATTTTATGTCAACTATACTTCAAATTTTAAAAATATAACTCCTCGAGCAAAAGTAGATTTCATTACTGGTCCCAGTCACTGAGTAAATTAGAACATAAATTAATTGAACAAATACTTACTGAATGTTGGTATGTAGGTATATAATGAAGATGTTGAGAATAAATAGCAGTAATGACTAAGGGAAAGAAATGATAACCAATATAAGATATTTAAATAATAGAATTGTTGGGCTTTGTCATGTTACTAAATGCAGATGGTGAGGGAGAGGGCTTTAAGGATAGCCATTAAATGTCAAAGATGGCTGACAAGGTAATACCTTTAAGACTAAAAACATAAAAAAGAAGAGCATGTTGGGTAGTGACATCATGGTGTAGCCTGGGACATGCTGAGGTTGAAATAAAGTAGGACTTACAAGTAAGGATGTTCATGGGTGGTTGGACTAAGTGCCCAGGCCCTGCTCAGAAAAGAGGAAAGGGCTAGAAATATTAAGTTAGGGAGCATCCAGGTGATGTGGTCAGTGAAACCATGAAAGTGGATGGAGCCACCTACAACAACAAGCCTGGCCAAGAGGTGATGTTCACTTGAGCAGGATAGAGCATTAGGAATAAATGAAAGGAGATGGTTTCGAGACACACTGTAAAGATAAAATTTCTCAGTCTTGATATCAATAGTCCTTAAGGTTGGGAGAAAATTAGTTCCATTAAGTGATTTGGGAAGCTAAGAATTACAGCAGTTTGGTTGGGGAGGAGAAAAAATTTCAGTTCTAAGTGTGCTGTGTTGAAAAGTTCTGCCAGGATACACAAGTGAAAATGACCCAAGAGTAGTTTAAGCCATATGTGGTCTTAAAAAAAAAAAAAAAAAAAAAAAAAAAAAACTGTATATAGTCTATATTTCTGGAGATGGCTCAAATCTAGAAATAAAAATTTGAGAGTCATCTATTCATAGTAAAAGTTGCTGCTGTGGTATAAAGATTGCCAATAGAAAAATGTAAAAGGAGAGTAGAAATAATTCAACCTTAGTCCCTTAAACTAAGTTATACTTAGGTGGAAGAAGTAGTTCTACCTTATCCTAAATAATACTATTTAATAAGAGATTAAACAACTGTGATTCATTGAATCTTAATGTGTGAGACATTTTACATCTGACCTTTGTAATGCTTTTAAACAACTGCATGAGACATAATCAAATATTCATTTGACAAAGGAGGAAGATCTGAACTGTAGTAACTTTCCCAGGGTCACACAACGAGTAAGTGGCTGAGTGGGGATTCAAAGTCTTTCAAAGAAAGGCTCTTGCTTAAAAGCCCTTGTGCTTCATAACACGTTCCCAGCCTTTACAAAGCCATCATCCCATAATTTCATACATTGCTCTTCTTGATAGAGCCCATGAAACAAATCTAAGTGCTTTCAGAGGATACATGCAAGTAATGTGTTTAAGACCTTGAGCTGTCCCTAATGGTATCTGGAATTGTATACTTTTGACACTGACACACTTCTTTTGACTATGAAGATGTATTCTTCACTTTTATAAAATAAAGTTTTTGTTTTTTTTAAACATGTGATCCTCTGGGGCACCTGGGTGGCTCAATCGGTTAGGCATGCAGCATCCAACTCTGGGTTTCAGCTTAGGTCATGGTGCTCAATGGGAGTCCGCTTGGATATTCTCTCCCTCTGCTCCTTCCCCCTACCCCGTCTCTCTCAAATAAATAAGTAAATCTTAAGAAAGAAAAAACACGTGGTTGTCTATTTTCATTTTTCCCAGTTTTGACTGAAACAAGGAAACAAAGAAAAGTTTCTTTACCATAAGAAAACAACTGTGTAATATAATGATGAGAGCAAAAGACGCTTGAATTCAGTGCTGAGAATAAGAGAAATGCTGAAGGCTCTGGCAAAATGGGGAGTAAAGCCCCATTCAAAAAGATGACAACCCGGGGCGCCTGGGTGGCTCAGATGGTTAAGCGTCTGCCTTCGGCTCAGGTCATGATCCCAGGGTCCTGGGATCAAGTCCCGCATCGGGCTCCCTGCTAGGAAGGGAGCCTGCTTCTCCCTCTGCCTCTGCCTCTCTTTCATGAATAAATAAATAAAACATTAAAAAAAAAAAAAAGGATGACAACCCCGGGTGTTGGTTAAGTGTCTGCCTTGGGCTCAGGTCATGATCCCAGAGTCCAGGGATCCAGCCCCATGTCAGGCCCCTGCTCAGTGGGGAGTATACTTCTCCCTCTGCCCCCCCCCAACTTGCTCTTGTGTGCGCATGTGAGCTCTCTCTCTCTCTCTCTCTCCAAAATAAACAAAATCTTTCAAAGAAAAAAAAACAGGTGACAACCCCTCAAAGTCCAGCATTGCCAAATCTTCAGATTTTATAGGGGAAGGTAGAAATTTAAAAATGCAAGATTTCATCTAACATTGTAATGGAATTCATTATTTTAAACTATGCGAGCTAAAGGAAACCTGCCTCTGAGTAAAGTGAATACAAAATGGTACCAATTTATGACGACGCTATGCTTCCACATGACAACCTTTTAGCATTGAGGACATCAACCTGCCATATATTCTCCAAGTTTAATATTCCTAGGTCCTTCCAGTTTTCGTATTGCTAGAGGTATAAAACTTTACTCTCCTTTGAACAGAATCCATTCTGTCAGTGTTCCTCTTAAAATATGACAACAAGAGCTAAACAATCATGCAGCTTCTCTCTGGGACTGTTAATGTCTTTGCGCTGAACAGTGTATATGCTCATGCAATCTAGTATTACATGAGCTTTTGGGGGACATTTACATCATTTCATTGGTGCCTAAAGGAGCTTTAGGCCATAAAAACCCTTCCTTTTTCAATATTAACTTCCAAGATAAACTTTATACATCTAATACTTGTAGAGTTGTGAATATTTTGTTTTAAAATACAAGACCTTATATTTTCCTTATTAAACTTTATTTATTTGGGCCCATTTTTCTAAATTTTGGGTGGAGTTTCCAATCATCTGTCTCCTTCCACTGCTCCAAGTATACAAACCTATACAATTCACCAAGGGGGCTGTTCTCAGACACAGTGAATACTCATGAGAAATCTTGTCCATCAAGATGTACACTGTTTCAAATGATCCAAAGCAGAATTAATCCATTATTGGAATATTACATTGTTCCTTAAGTACACACACACACACACACACACACAATTTCCTACAAATCACCACAACTTTACTTACATTTGCCCAAATTACCCCAATGCACCGAGACATACCACAGTCATTGGCACACCCGCTTACATATCGGGTTAAGATTCTAGTGAACTCAGCTATTTGGCTTCTTCTGCCATTATCCAAAAATCTAGCTTATAAATTATCTCCTATATTTGTCTTGATTAAAAAAAAATCCTTGCTGGTAACTGCAAATATACATTTGATCATAAATTAAAGAACATGGTCTTCTTGTTCCTCTGCTTGAAAGATGACACATCGATGAATAGCAATTGATCTGACTCACTGGGGCCTTACACTCCACATGGTTTCCTTTCAGTAAACTGTGCACGCTAGAGTATCAATGATAACTCATGCTTCCTAAGGGTTCATTATATATGCCAAGCCCTGGGCCGTGCATTTTATGTAAGTCATCCCCCCCATTCCTCAACACCAATGCTTAAAGGGCTTATTATACATCCTTAACAGCCAAGTCACTAAGACATAAAGAATTTGCATAGCCTTACAGGGTCGCTAATTGCCTGGGTCAACTTGCCAGTTAGTTCTGTCTGCTGCACTGAAAACCCTGCTCTTAGTCACTGTCTCATTCCTTGGCAGGTCACCTGGACTTTTCTCCTTTAATTTAGTCAAATAAATTACCAACTGGAAGGTGACACCCACAATCACTAAGAAGCCCTAGTTCTGTGAAAGACCAAGGCTTATTTGGCAGGGGTGTATCAAGCCCTCCAGTGGGAATACCCTGGCAGTCTACTACTAGGATTCACTCTACTTTTTAACCATTTTAAGTCCAAGGGAGAACTTTTTCCAAACATTTTTTAAGTCCTTAACCATCTGTTAGTTGTATGATGTAGTGTCCAGCACACACCTTCATTTCTACAACCAGGTTGTTGGTAAAATATTGAATGAGAGAGAAAGCTGGGCTGTACCCCTGGGGTGTGATTTTCTGCCTTTTTTCCACGATGACAAAGATGATGACGGTATACCCACCAGTACCACATTCATAATCCCCACTACACTCAATTCCACAACTTATTTTCCACCAAAAAAAAAAAAAAGGGTGTGTGTGTGTGTGTGTGTGTGTGTGTGTGTAGAAAAGGGAATAGACCTGATGTTATCACAGGGACACCATCAAATCAGATACATTTTTAAAAAGTAAATAAATAAGAAATGTTGGTACTTTAGGATCAGTGATGAATTACTGGTATAACAAGAGAGCACTGTGAAGAACCATTTGATTTGGAAGCATTGAGGAAGAAGTTAATGTGTCCTTTTCTTTTTTTGTCACTGTTTTTGTTTTGTTCTATTGTGTCCTTTTGTTGTACCACCAACTATGAATTCATTTAAACGAAACTGTCCTTTCAGTCCTCATTTTTCCACTTGTTTTACAAAAACATCACAGTAGGTTGTGTAAAAAATGTTGTGTAAAATACATGTATGAATACATATTCACAAATTGGTCACTTACCTCAAGGTGAGCTGTCATAGGCTAGACGAGAATAACAGGAAGGAACCATGTTTGTTTTACCTGCCTTGGAGCATGCCCAGTGAAACACAATATAAAGAGAAAACCTTAGTAATGGCATTCATCAGTGGCTTCAGTCCCTGTTGAGCCCCTTGTTTTGTCTTTGGGAATTCAATGTTTAGCCATTTTTTAATATGTCCAAATACTAGTTTCTCATGAGATGGGGCATGCAGTAACAGGCACTGTTTGCTTTGCAAAGAACATGGATTCGATTAAATTTAGATTTTAAGTGGATCAAGAAACAGTTTTTGCAATGTAGTAAATGAGAAATGGCAGATGCACAAAGGGAAACGGTGATTAGACAGAACACTGGTAGATACCTACATTTATGTCGATGGAAATTTACCCTTTTACTTATTAAGAACTTCACAGTAAAAGAGAAGTATCTACAGATACTGGCTATCACTTGTTTTTTGTCAAAGAGTTGGACACACATTTTGATAAGAGGCAAGGAGTGAGGAGGAATCTTGTATCTGGATCCTTATGAAAGTGAGAGAAAAGTAGTAACAGTGGTTGTTTTTTTTTAATCATCCTCAAAATGTTGCTTCAGGATGTCCCATTTGGGTTTAAAAATAAATCTTCCTTAGACATGTATCTAAGCTAATTTAAAGGAATTTTTTCTAGGGGACATTTTTGATGTATTTATCTTTAGAAAAAATTTTTATCTTTGTTGTGTCATTTATGGTTGAAAATTATAATTGAACAATTAGAAAAAACTGTTAATTATATAGCTTACATCATATTTAAATAGCACATTTATTACATATTTGTACCCCGAGAGGATTCTTCACAAATAAAAACTTTTTTTTTTTTTTTTGGTGGGCTGGGTACCATCCCAACTCAGATTTAGAACAATGTTGGAAACATTTTGTTCACTGAACTTACTCTGAAATTTCTAGTGTTCTATATCCTTTAAGGAAAATATGATTGATTTTATATGATAGAGTTGTGCTGTGAAGACTCTTCTATTAAAATGTATCTCACCGAGAATTTCTTCTTTCAGCAGACGCCTAAGAAATTTATCTTGATTGCAGTGGAACATGGCAATTTGGAACAATTATTTATCCTTATAATAACTCAAGAGCTTTTATCATCAAGCACTTGCTATTTGAAGACCTGACTCCCATTCTTAAATAAGTGAATATTAATCTGTTTGTTTTTAATCCTTGTAACACAACAATCTTTTGCTAGCCTATTCTATGGTCAATGAGTACATATTAAATGGAAACTGAATTATCAACCTTCTCCATTGTTTATAAAGATATATATTAAACCTACACAATAGGATAAGTACTAAAGCACATTTTCCTTTGAGCATTTTTATTACAAGAAACATTCTCTAGCCACTTCAGGCTAAAGTCTAATTACTAAAAATTCACCCACTGAATTAATCAAGTCTCCCTTGCCTTTTCTCACTTTGACTGCCTGACTTCTTAAATAAAAACATAATATTGTTTACAAAAAATCATTATCCTTTCTTTTCAGATGGAAATGGCAAACCAAAGACAAAAATCAAAGCTGGTTATTATGCCAGATTCATCCACTGGGGGTTCCAAGATTTGATTATACAAAACATGAACCAGTTCCTATAGAAAAAATTTACCTTTTTTATGTCATCTGAACTTAAGAGCCATAAGACCTGCCTTTGCAGAACACCATTTTGATGCAATATTTCAGAAAGCAACTTAGAATTTTCAAATATATACCAGTTGTCAGAGTCTGCAAAAAAAAAAAAAATCTGCTACTTTTTAAAAATCCAATTCTACTATAATTATAACAGAATACATCAATAATGAACATAAAAGTTCAGTGCAATGAGTAGAATAGAATTCAATAACTGATTTGAATAGTGATCACTTCCTATTCTATGCAGGGAAGAACAAGCTCTATATTGATATATGCACTACAGAGACTACCCAGAAGACAAAGCCTACCCATTAAGGAAGAGGATTCTTACTGTTACCAAATTACCATAGAAGAGGAAGGATCATTGGACCTCCTGTATTAGCCACGTTGACACATAATTAAAGCATATTTTAGGGAGAAAAAAAATAGGGTATTGGATAGCCATCTAGGTCATCTATTTACACCAAAATTTCACTTAATTTTATTTTTTGTGATGCTCTAGTAATGTGTCAGTAACTTTCCAAAGAGCCCTAAATCCTGGGTGATAACATGTTCTCCTTCCAGTTTTGGAAACGCAATGCACATCAAAATAGTCTAAAAATGCCTACCTTCCTTGGTCTTGTGGGGATCAAATGAGATAAAGTACATGAAAGCACTACAGATGTTATACAAATGTTAGTTGGAGTCTACGGGAAGGCTTTTTAGAGACCATTCTGGCACTGTAGAAGGCCACTTGGACTCAGTATTGGAAAATCTTAGATTTGTTCTCTGGGTTCTCTTAAGCAAATCACTTAAATTGAATTCCCATGAGTTTCACTTCTTTTTTTTTTAAGATTATTTATTTATTTATTTGAGAGAGAGAGTGAGAACAAGCTCTGGGAGGAGCAGAGGGAGAAGGAGAAGCAGACTCCCTGCTGAGCAGGAAGCCTGATGTGGGGCTCCATCCCAGAACCCCGAGATCATGACCTGAGCAGACACTTAACCAACTGAGCCACCCAGGTGCCCCCAAGTTTCACTTTTCTATATCCAAAACAAGTATAGTTTCTACTACTGTTTTGTAAACTACCTCAAACACAGTAAGATTTATAATGAAAGTGC
Source organism: Mirounga leonina (assembly GCF_011800145.1). Taxonomy (NCBI): domain Eukaryota; kingdom Metazoa; phylum Chordata; class Mammalia; order Carnivora; family Phocidae; genus Mirounga; species Mirounga leonina. The sequence continues at coordinate 3,585,018 of NW_023270314.1, read as the reverse complement.
TTTGTGCACAATGAAGCACAATACATTGTTATTATAGTATTCATTAAATATAACAAGCTTAAAAGAATAGCATTTCTTTTAAGTAAAGTATGTATTTTTAATTTCTTATTAATTTATTAATAATTTATTATTTTATTTATTTCCCTAAATAAAAGCAATTGTTTAATTAAAATATCTATTTAGAAAGTTAAGCATTTGAAGTGAGTTCTTCATTGAACTTTGAAAGCAATGTTTCCAATAGAGCTTTGTCCTCAGAAATACTTGAGCTTGGGTATTGTGTTATTTGAGGTTAACCAGGATGTGATTTTTGAGGTCATAGCTATTGTTTATTGAACGTGTCTAAGATGAGAGGCTAATTATCTGCAGGCTTACCTTAGTGAGCAGATACCATTTTCTAGTGTTGCTAGGCCAGTAATAGTCACATTTCTCAACACCTTTTTCATATCTGTTTGGACCATGAGATTCCCTCATCTTTAAAGTTTTCAGCATTCTTTTCAAGGCATCTTGAATACTTGAGCCGCAATTTTCCCTGTTTGAAGCAATCGCCAGTTGAATGCTTTTGTGAATGGGAAATTAAATGGATTTTCAACAATGGAGATACTTTTAAATGAGAGTCCCAGTGAAATTATAGATGAATCAAGGGACAACAGGAAGTCCGCGATTTTTCTGCATTCACAAATGTCTTTCTAAAAAATGCCATCGTTCAAACTCTACAGCCATTAACTCATTAATGCCAGTCTGTCACTCTCTTTTAGGTAGTTCTTATTCTTTTTTAAATGGCTCTAAAAACTCACACACAGAAAGCTGAGTATACAGCAATACTTATTAAGTTGTATAAAGAACGGTAAATATTCTACCAGTCACTGGAGAACTACAAAATATTTACACTCCTCATTTCTTGAAGTCTAAAGTATACACGGTATGAAAAAAAAAAAGTCTTAAGATCTAAAGAAAATATAAGAAATTTATGCAGGGAAAAATTACATACAATCTTATTTAGCTTCCTGTTTATTATTATCACATGAATCTGTGAGCAGAATGACCTAGAGATTTCCCAGATACAGTGAGACAAAGAGTTTAAAGCCCTTTCTGAAAGACAGAATCAGTGAAGGGTCAAAAATGGCAGAGATTTACTTGCAAAAGCTGCAAGTAGATTTGACCTAATGGTGGTAGTGAGATGAAGCAGCTGCCTTTGAAAGGAGACTTTTGAGATTCGCCATAGATGCTTCTGAGAAGGAGTGTGGCATGAGATCATTAAGGAAGAGGATTCTGGCTGTTACCAAATTACCATAGAAGAGGAAGGAGCATTGGACCTCCTGTATTAGCCACGTTGACACATATAAATTAGGTTTTTCAAGCTAATTCTCACTATTTTCATATATTCCCTCCAGAATTCAATTATTCATTCAATTAAGGGTTAATCCGACAAAACCATCACATGCTTTTCCAGAAAAGGAGTATGTTAGCAGAGTGATTACAAACACAGGCTCTGGAGCTACACCTTCTGGGTGTAGATCTTGCCCACACCCCTTGCAAGTGACTTGGATAAACTACTTAGTCACTCTTAACTTCAGTCTCCTCATCTGTAAGATGGGGATAATTTAATATCTCCCTCCTTGTTTTAATGAGAGGATGAAGTGACGGAGTGTTGAAACAGTACTTCAATAATATTAAGTATTATAAAGACGCAATACGTGCTAATTAAAATTTCTAACTGTAAAGAAATTAGTTATTTTTAAGGCATCTTTACTGAATCATCATGCAAACCTGTACCTCTCTTCTTTATTTCTACAACAGAGGGAAAAAAACTGCCAAAACTGAAAAATTCAAAACGAATTTAAAAATGTGCCTCAGTAATTTCTAACTAGAGATGTAGACATTTAAAAAAAAATTTTTTTTTAAAGATTTTATTTATTTATTTGACAGAGAAAGACACAGCGAGAGAGGGAACACAAACGGGGAGTGGGAGAGGGAGAAGCAGACTCCCTGCTGAGCAGGGAGCCCGATGCGGGACTCCATCCCAGGACCCTGGGATCATGACCTGAGCCGAAGGCAGTCGCTTAACCAACTGAGCCACCCAGGCGCCCCATTTAAAAATATTTTTTACAACATTTTAATTCATTGGAGTTTTACAATGATTGCTTGTAAAATGGTCCTAAATGGTTTAAACTAAATAAAATCTGTGAAATTTAAGCATTTTCAAACAAACATTGTATAATCTAACTTAGGGTATATTAGGACTTCATTTTTAAGTGCTTTTAAAGTAATAAAGTATTTGTTGAGAATAACAATAAAATCATTGTGAAAAACTATGAAGACAATAGCTGGGTGATGATGTTAGCTTTGATGTCTATTTAAAAGCAGGCCTTGGTATTTGGAAAAGGCTAGATCGTTTTTGTGGGGTTTTTTGCTATTGTTGTTTTTGTTGTTTTGCTTTCTTCGACTTTTTTCTAGAGACTACGATTAGTTACACATGGACACTCTGATACAATAATACTGATAATGCTCTGAACTAAATTTGATCTACAAAATATCATTCATACTATTTAGAATGTATCAATTTTCTAATGAATTATAGTTCTTCATTTTTTTTTTAAGATTTTATTTATTTATTTGACAGAGAGAGATGGCGAGAACAGGAACACAGCAGGGCAAGTGGCAGGGGGAGAAGCAGGCTTCTCACTGAGCAGGGAGCCTAATGTGGGGCTCCATCCCAGGACCCTGGGATCATGACCTGAGCCGAAGGCAGACGCTTAATGACTGAGCCACCCAGGCACCCCTTAGTTCTTCATTTTCAATCAGTTTTGATTCTGGAACTTCTATGGTCTATTCTGCACTTCCTTCAGTTATTATTTTTACAGAGTAAGACATTTTCTCTTAAGCCTAAGGCAGAAGTATCTTCCCTTGGAAATACTGTGATCATTTGTCAACAATATAGTCTCAGATTCTAGATGCCGTTTTCACATTGGAATCATAGTTCAATGAATTTTGTCAAGATTCTACTACAAAATGCAGATTAGTCAGAGTTCTTGCCCTCAAAAAAGGAGTTTTGCATCTAATAAGAGAGATTCTCAATGAATAAAATGATGTAGCCTAAAAGGCATGCAAACACTTGGGATTTAAGGGACTGATTAATAGCACCCCTCCCATTTTCCTCCCAAGTCCAAAACCATAGGAGAGGTAGACGGAGGAATTAAGCTACTACAGATTAAAATTGCTTTGGGGAACATATTAAGTGCATTATGATGCCTAAATGTGCTACCTCAATGTGATTCTTTGAATTGATCTTACAATTCAAATCTGCAATGCTCCCTGAAAGTGCAGTGTGGACCCCCTCTGTAAGTTCACTGTAAGTAAGTTCACTGCATATCCAACAGCATGCATCCTCTCTGTAGGCAAGCAGATGCACAGTAAGAACTTCAGGTGCCCTGGGCCAAGCATGCTCAATTTCTTCTCCCAAATTCATCAATCAGGCCAGGCATTCCTCCCATGGGGAGGATGGAGAAAGGGTGCCAACAAGACGCAAGTGTCTCTCCCTTAATTTTCCTTTGGGAAGTGCAGTGGAAATTCCCCCTTCAGGGGATGAGAATACGCAAAGTTAAAGTAAGTGTTGTTCCAATGGAGACAACATGCATGGAGCTCAAAGGATGAAGAGTCCAGATGGTGGGAGGATCAGGAAATAATTCAGAGAGGAGGTAGTACCTGAGATAGACTTAAAAGAAGAATATAAATTAGGCTCGATGAAAGAACAGGGTTACCAATGAAGAGCCTGGTAGGAAGTCCAAAAGAAAGAGCTAGAAGAATTCCCAAGCATCAAAGAGGACCCAGGTGACACTCAAGTGAATTTTCAATGATTTAAGATCTCTTTATCAATATTTAGGAGGCAAGAATAGCCAGTCATCATAAAGTGTTTAAGATTAGCAAGCACATGTGGTATATGTTTCAGTGGATGTGACATTCTGTGGAAATAGTACATTATTAAAATAGATGTGGTAGGGGGCGCCTGGGTGGCTCAGTTGGTTAAGCGACTGCCTTTGGCTCAGGTCATGATCCTGGAGTCCCAGGATTGAGTCCCGCATCGGGCTCCCTGCTCGGCGGGGAGTCTGCTTCTCCCTCTGACCCTCCCCCCTCTCATGTACTCCCTCTCTCTCATTCTCTCTCTCTCAAATAAAAAAAATAAATAAAATCTTTAAAAATAAAAAATAAATAAATAAATAAATAAAATAGATGTGGTAGGCTTCAGGCTCAGTTGCTGGACAAATGAAATCAGTATCTGTGTCACAGACTAGAGGGGTAAGGAATGAGAAAATGAACAAATTTACAGGGAAAAGAAGAAAACAAAAGGCCACAGTGAAAGAAAGAATTTTGGAAAGTTTAATACAGAAAATGGAGCAATGCCTAGAGATGAAAACCAAACTAAAATTAGAAATGAAAATTTAAAAAAAAAAAGAATTTTGAGGGCCAAAATGCAGAGGCTCATCAGTGGACTGAAATCACTTAAGGATGTTAGCCGAATTCAGTAGAATCTGGTGGAGGAAGATGGACACCCATCCTAGTTGTTTGTGACACTGATGAAGAATTAAATAACATAAGTACAGAAAATCTAAGTGGTAAGTGCTCGTGGTTAATCGTCTGGAAATAGTACTGAGGAGCCAGTAATGTGCCTAGCTATTCTCCTGGACTTACACGAAAAGAAGAGGCTCAGAGACATCAGGGGAAAATCAGGTTTCAGTTAATAAAAGGGAGAATTTAGAAGAAAGATTTGAGGATTTATTACAAGGTGCAATAAAATGGAGGCAGTCAATAACATGCTAGGCACAATACACTGAGAAGGGAAAGGACCAGAATGTTAGTGATCTGGGGAAGAAGGGCAGCCTAAGTAAGAAAAAGGATGTGCAAAGCTTCAGTAGCAGAGATTAAAAAACAATAGTTCGAGAGATCAGCTCCAAGGAAACAGGAGGTGGCCTAATTTAATCATTTTCAGCCCTTTGGAATGGTACTGTCAACTCACTTTGGGAGGTTGAAAAATTATATTCCTTCAACATCTTTATAATTAGGAACAGAAATTGGCGTCATCCTATTGGGGCTTGTTGCTAACGATCTGAGTTTTTAGAGACAAATACGTGGTCTGGCCAACACGATCTAATGTAGTCACGGTGCCATCCAGTGGTTAGTTAGTTTGATTACTTTTACAGGTACTGCCCATCAGTCTTTAAGAATATATTTTATTTTATAGTGAATATTCATCTAAGCTTCATCATGTTTCCATGAAAAACATATTATGGTATTTTCAAAAATCACATAGGAGGGATGTGATTTGCTATCCACTTCTAAACTAATGGAGTTATATCCAGCTTGTCCTCTATATGTGTTATGCTCTGGGAAACATGATTTAGCCTGTCTTCTATCGAAATTAATCCAATAAGGAACCATGAAATAATGGGCCTTACACTGTATTCAATTTTAGTTTTAATGGAAACACAATGGAAAATAACATCTGCGACATAGGCCTGGTTGATCATAGGAAAGTAATGGATATTTTCTGCCGTGATCTTATTGGTGCTCTGGGTTTTATCCTTCATCATATGCTCATCAGTATAGTAATAATGTAATACATACTTTGACTTGACTTGCCTTTAGTTTCAGTCTGTCTGTAAGGTCACATGGGTAAATTTAGCTGGGAGACTTTAATTTGGCGGCTGACAAAGTAGGATAAATCAAGATGTCACTAGAAGGAACCCTTCTCAAAATTTTTATAAAAGCACAGCTTTTAAATTTATTGCACCCATCTTTAAAAATATATTTAACAGTAAATTTTAGTGACATCACATTTGAAACATTCAAACCTTGGCAATGAAATCCTTCACTGCTACCGAAATTCATTATTTGAATCTCCATGGCAAATTAGCTTTATGAAGTGGCTACTTTAATTATTTTCCTATGAATCAAAGGCAAGAGTAGAGACAATTTAATCATCTTTATCACTGTTTATATGTGGAAGTACTAAACAGTTTGACCATGGAGAACATGTGAAAGCCTTTCGGTTTACCCCTTTACTGGCAGGCACAAACATGTCTAGCCACCCTAGAAAAATGTACATTAATATCTAGTTTTGTTTCTAAACGCCTAGAGGGAGAACCTCATCACAGTTTGACTATGTCAAACTGATACAGTATTTAAAATCACTTCAATTTGAAAGTGATTGGAGCCACTTATCATTTGATTATTTTCACACTATTTGTCTTCAGACTTCTTAAATTCAGTTCAAAAACACAGAATGGATTTGGGGAAGGTGCTGCTGATGTAAATGATGACACTGACTGCGGATTTTCAAGGGTGCAGGAGCCGGAGATCTAATGCTACCCAGAGTGTGGGACAAAACTGATGATGATGATCCAAACGGAAATGCTTTATTGTTCATGAGTTATTACATTTGATCTTAACTCATGCAGTTCAATACCTCATACTATTTATCAATATTAAATGAATACAGCATGGTTTTTTTTACCTAAACTCTAAACTCTACCACTCTACAATATGCAATCATGTAATACATTTGGGGGTTGTTTTGGTCTTGCTGTTGAGTTTTGTAGTTTTTGAACTTTACATTTGGAAAAACTGTAAACTTACAAGAAAAGTTGAAGGAATAGTGTGATGAACATACATGTACCCTTTGCTTATACCGAATCATAATGTTTTGCCGCATTTGCTTTATCTATATAACTATACACTTTTTTTTTTCACTGAACCATATGGAAGTAAGTCTTAGGCACTTCACCCCTAAGTACTTCAGTAAGTATCTTAGGAATAAAAACAAGACTACTCTTCTACATACCACAGCATCATTTTCAGGTACCCCAAAATTGAACATTGGTGTAATAATACTATCAAATGTAATGTCTAAATGTAAATGCCCCCACTTGTCCAAAAAATGCTCTGGACAGTTCCATTGTAAAGGTACACTTCTACCTTTATGACTAATATCCTGTTCCCCTATTACACAATAGTTTTTGCATCTATGGATTCTTGCCTGAGTCACTATTCTATTGGCTATTGCAAAAAAAGATTTTCTACTTTTATTATTACTTCTACATTTTGAGACAGCCCTCTGCTGTGAAGAAGATTTTAGTCCTTTTATTTAATAGTATCACCCTGGGTTCATGGTTTCTTTCTTTTTTTTTTTTATTTAACTTTTTATAACCCATTACCATAATTTTTCTTTTTCATGCTCACATTGTCCTAAATTTTGCCAGCGAGAGCCCCTGAAAGCCCAAGTCTTGTGTCTTTTTGACAAGTCCCAACAGATTTGGAGCATGTCTTTACTTCCTTACATAATACGGTAGGTCTGCCTTGTCCCTTTCCTATCCCAGACTTGGAAACAAGAAGTCCTGGGGCACCTGGGTGGCTCAGTCAGTTGACCGTCCAACTTTTGATTTCCGCTCAGGTCCTAATCTCAGGGTTGTGAGATTGAGCCCTGCATTGGAATCCACACCTGGACATGGAGACTGCTTAAGATTCTCAGTCTCTCTCTCTCCCTCAGCCCTTTCTCCCTTCTTAAAAAAAAAAAAAAAAAGGAAACAAGAAGTCCTGTTTTTTTATTCCCATAGGTAATGGTACTTGGAAACCAAAACATACTTATTTTTACTAGAATATAGTTCTTCCAGGCTCTTTTTAGGGCTAGATTTTTTTTTTTTTAATAGCACATTCAAACTTTACTTCTAAGTCAAATCCAACACTTCAGGCTTCTTCCTCACCTTTCTCCATCCACCTCACATGCATATTTCACATCTTCCACTTTGACGACATTGCTATTTAACAACATCAGCTTATTTACCATTTGCTCTATCACACAACACACAAAACAGAGTTTCAGAATTACTGCACCAGGGCGCCTGGGTGGCTCAGTTGGTTAAGCGACTGCCTTCGGCTCAGGTCATGATCCTGGAGTCCCTGGATGGAGTCCCGCATCGGGCTCCCTGCTCAGCGGGGAGTCTGCTTCTCCCTCTGACCCTCCTCCCTCTCATGCTCTCTGTCTCTCATTCTCTCTCTCTCTCAAATAAATAAATAAAATCTTTAAATAAAAAAAAAAGAATTACTGCACCATTAACAGCAACAACAAACCAACCATGTCAAGTTCAGTATTTTTAGCTATTCTTTTATGGCCTTAGACTATGTACCTCTATGGTGTTTCACTTAACATGTATCCTGAAACTCACCCCATATCAGTTTAGAGAGATACACTTTATTCTTTTTTTAATGGGTTTATAGTCAGAATTTACTCAACCAATCTGTAATTTGGCATTTAGGGTTTTTTTTTTTTCCCAATATTATGCTACAATGATTATATTTGTATATACCATTTTGTATTTTTAAATGTGCATCTTTAGGACAAATTCCTAGAAATGGAAGAGCAGAGACAGGGTTTACCAAAAATGTGTATTTTCAAATATTGCCAAATTCCCCTCCACAGACATTATGCCATCTTGGACTTCCACCATTGTACTTCTCACAATAACCAAATCATTATTTGCCTCTGAAGATATTAAAATATTAACTATTTAAATATTAAACAATAAAAAATTTTTAGAAGAAATGTAAAGTTAAGAATTTCTTATACACCCACTTCCTGATTCCAAACTCAAATTTAAATTATATAGATGGTAGATGCTACTGCAGAAACAAAGCCAGACTAGAATCTTAAACCTGGATAAGAGGTATTTTGAAACTACCGTATTTATGATTGCTTTTCTTGTGGACTAATGAAAAATACAAAATAAAACAAAGTAATTCATACATTGGAAATTTAGAGTGGAAAGAAATCTCAGATTTATCAGTGAAGTACTGACAATGTATAAAAGATTGAATGTGTATCACATTATGTCTTGCAATATGGTGCTGTTTCTTAGAATATGCTGCTCTCTACTCAAAATACAATGTCCTATTTTTTTCCTAGGGCTCTCTTTAGTCTCCATATCAACCCTATACCTTTCTAAATTTCTACTATTTCTATTTAAACAGGTCCTAAGATCCCATAGTCTTGTTTCTCAGTTCCCATTCGTAATCCACTGAGTATGGAAGACCAACTTATGTGACTGGAACCACTTAAGACTCCCCTCACGTGACAATGGCCTTTCGCTGCCACCCAGCGGTACCTCCTTCACCAGGACCCAGAGTCTGAAAATCCCCCCTCAATACCTTCTCTCAGCTGATGATCTTAGTTTTTACTTTATGTGAAGACCAAAAATATTTCGATTACAGTTCCAACCAATTCTATCCTCCCTTTCCTACAACATCTTTATTTTCTCTCTGTTTCTCTTCCCCCAGGCTAACTGTCCACCCCCCAAATCCCCAGACACCACTCCTGCACACACACAACACACACAACACACACAACACACACACACACATATTCTTCCTGTGGAGTTGTGCTCCATAAATCATCTCCTTTTGAGTTTACAAGTTTTAAAATCTTTTTTCTACCTCTTTCTGTCTACACATGCTTAGGTCTCTCACATTCTAAAGACAGCTTCCTTCACCTTATTACCTTGAATTATTGCTTTGCCTTGTCCTTTCAACTACAGAGTTCTGAAAGCGACTGCTTTAAAATCTGTTTTCTCTCTTGTTGAGCCCTTGTAATCTGGCTTCCAGGTCATTAAACTTGTTCTCTTAAAACTTTCTAATCCCCTCTAAACCTAATTCCAGTATTCTCTTACTGGTCTCCATCCTCCTTAAGCTCACTGTGAGGTTTACTCCTACTTATTGCCTCCCTTTCTGTGATTTTCAGGACACTTTGCTATCCCAGTTTTCCTCCTGAACATTCCTTCTCTCTCTTGCTCTCCAGTATGTCCCAACTCCTAAAATCAGGTGTTTCCTGAAAGTTCTTTCATAAACCCTAGTTGAGCAGTTCACCAGATGAAGAAGTTGGAGGACCATACATGGGGCTATGTCTCCTAGACTGTGAAAATGGCATAATGCGTACTGGGGAGCCCACTGCATAAAGTCTGAGGGTAAATAAGTAGATAGATAGGTTCTGATTATTTCTTAACAAATAATAGATAGATAACAGATATGGATAGGTTCAGATTATATGCCATGTAGTTCTAGGACTTTATTTTTGGATTATTATGTATCAGAATATTTATTGGCCACTATGTTTTCTACCAATACATATCAAACAACAGTTTTTAACTGACTAAAAGCAGAGGTCCGAACTATAATTAAAAACATAAATGTTAACTCTTCCTTTAGCATTTCTGCTAAAAAGATTTTCTTTTAATACCCAAAGAAAAATGGCATTATATTACTACATTTAAACTGCTCTTGCTTATGGCATTAATAATGGTCTATTGCATGGGTTAGAAATCAACTCTATTTCTTTTTAAAGGCCTAACAATTGTGAATATTTAAATATTTTCTACAGGGCACCTGGGTGGCTCAGATGGTTAAGCGTCTGCCTTCGGCTCAGGTCATGATCCCAGGGTCCTGGGATCAAGTCCCACATCGGGCTCCCGGCTCAGCGGGGAGCCTGCTTCTCCCTCTGACCCTCTCCCCTCTCATGCTGTTTCTCTCTTGCTCGCTCTCTAAAAAATAAATAAAATCTTTAAAAAATAAATAAATAAAAATAAATATTTTCTACAATAATAATAGTTACAGCTTCTATTAACACAGAAGGTCAATTTCGGATGTAACCTGGTCTTCATAGTAATCATTCAGCGTAAAAATCAAACATGTTATGGTCCTTAGTCAGAAATTCAGGCAATATTTATCACACATCCATTGCCTGAGTTATAGCACATATTTATTGTGCAACAATTATATGCAAGTCACTATTCTGGGTGTTAAGGACTCAAGCCAGACAAAATCTTTGCCCCTGGAGCATATCCTGGCTTTGATGCTATGGCATATGTAGCTTACACCTGTCTCTTCCTGCAGTGAGTGGTGCTGTGTAAGTTGTACCAGCTTTTAATTAAGGCATTACGATGGACAGATAAGAAGATATTGTCTTCTATAAAGAGACCCTATTCATCTTGGCCAGTGCTTCAAAACTAAGGTGACCTTGCCTTCGGGAATTTGGGGCAATACGGGGCAACACTTTTGGTTGCCACAACTGGTGCATTACTCACATCTCGAAATGCTGCTAAACCTCTTCCAATGCACAGGACAGCCTCCTGAGCAAAAAATTATCCAGTCCAAAACGTCAGCAATGCCAAGGCAGAGAAACCCTGCCATAGGCTAAAGGGCCCATGTGGCTTAGGTTCTCTCTTAGAAGAGGAACACAAGCCGCATTCTCCCACAGCCTCTCCTACCTCTGACCATATAGATCTCCCTTCAAGTTCATTCCTCTAGTCTTCTTTGTTTCTTGGGTAAACACACCATGTTCAGTGGAGATCTGTCCCTTCTATTTGTTTTCTGGGCTGTTCTCAAGGGTCAATCAATGCTTACGCAAGTTTTCGAGCAAGCACTAAGGTGATAAGTTCTGTGCCTGCTGGGCATAATTATAGGAAACAACTTCATTTTTTTAAATCTCTTAACAAGAAGCACAAGCACAATCCACAAATTACAACTCCTTTCCAGTGTGTTTGTGCCCTCAGCAGCTCACAGCAGGGCCAAATAGCAGCCTCCGCCAGCCACCATTTTTCTAGCCACCTTCTTAAAACATCAGAAGCAACAAACCTCCCAGGGTGAGGCAACATTCTGCAGCTGCGCCTACAGGGATCAGTATTTTTCCCCTACGGTGATTATGTTGCTATAAAATAGCGAATAAGTATTTTTATTTAAATCATGAATATAAGGAGGAAGTTAGACTGTTATTCATTATCCATATTATATATCGTATGGTAGGAAGCTTACAGGACTCTTGGTAGTCCAAAATTCACTTATATTTTCCCTTTTGTTTAAATGCCATGTGAACTTTTTAGGTCATAATTCTACTTCTATAACTGCACCACTGGCTATAACCTGTCACTTAATATCATTTGAGCTCCAGATGGAATTTATACCTTACAACTATGTAATATTAGACAACTCAACCTTTCAAGAGTTGGGATTTAGTAATGTATTAAGTAAACAGGCTGAGCTAGTATCTGGCATGAGAATCCTGGGTTTTAAGTCAGCATCACCAGTTCCTGTCCATGTGACCATTGCAAGCCCCCTCTCCCCTCCCCCCAATTTAGAGAGCATAATGAGATGAGATTCAGTATTAAAAATTTTTGCCTTGGCAACTGTCACCACCAAATGGTTATCCTGAATGTGTCTTCTAGCTCTACAGATACAACTCAATATCAAACTAAACTGTATTTAAGAGAGGCCATCCAATATTCAGGATGTCTAAATTGACTAAAATTAAATAAGTTTTTGACTTCTGTTTTAGCTTTTTTCCCTAGTAAAATAACTTAACTCTGTATCTAGGCACATAAGTAAAGGAGTGGAAATATAATTTGCTCCCCGCTGACTCCAAACATTATCTTTCCGAACATGAACACTGTTTTAGATTCACTAGGAAAGAATTCATCAAGTAGAAACCGAATACTTCTCTTTAGACAAGTAAAGGCTGAAAATTTTTTCTGAACAGTCTATCTCAGAATTTCTCTTCTTTCCTGACATAAAACCACATGGGCTCTGTTCTTACAGAGAAAGAACATCTTCACTAGCAAACAGAAATATCGCCTAACATCAAGAATATATTGAGAGCCAGGTCCTCTCTACTATGAGCTGCCATTTTGGTCCGTAGCTACTGATCCTTAAGAGCACTGGCAGCACTCAGGAGTACACCCCAGACATCAGTTCCTATTTTTTGTAAATTTCTAATTAACTCTGCTCTCAAGAACTTAATCACCAATGCTGATGAAGAGTCACCTATCTGAATGACAACTAGATGCTGAGGGACCATCATAATAAAAATCAAATGCCACTTTATTTACTCTTCACCTAACCACTTGCATTTTTATTTATCCAGACCATTTTTCTAGGCAATCCTGCTTAGTATGGTAAAGTCTATCAGGCATGCTTGAGGTTTGGATGCATGCTGGAGAGATTCTAGCATGCTAGTTTACAAAAAAATCCCACTTTTCCAATATCCCTTCTGTGCTAGATTTCTTCAGAATACCCAGATAATAAATGGCCACAACACTCCATCTTCTTATACAGGTTTGCACTGCAGAAGGAATGGTCCAATTCTTTAAGAAGCTGACACCTTTATTAGAGATAAATGACAAATACATTTAAAGAGAGAGTCACCCATTCAAAAAGTAAATACTACAAGGAGCTATATACCAGCAGAATGGACTAAAGATGTCTAACAATAGTATTTTAAAAAACTGATTAGAAAATATCCATGAATATGTACCAGTTTTACCTAACCAAGTAACTTATCATCTGATGATTAGGTATTTTATAGCAAAAGTTAACTATCCATGCTTTTTTTTAAATAAGGTATAGCATATATTTCCATTAATTTCCATTAGAAAATGTGAGAGATGTTCTTCATCTTCAAAATCTTCTATTTGTTTTCTGGGCTGTTCTCAAGGGTGTAACCTGTGATTTGAAGATTTTTAAAAATCTTCAAAATGTTTGGTCGACAGAAATTTAAATGCAATCCTCCAGCATGTCAGGAATGGAAGTGCTTAATCTTCTGACATTTCAGTCCTCAAAAGAGTTCATGTTGCTCTTACAGCTTTTTTTTTTTAAATATTATCTTTCTTTATTCAACAAGCTCCTCCATCTCCTTTTCCCTGAAACTATAGGATTTTTTGAGGCTCAGGAATCCCCTCATATTCACATTTTCTAGAACTTTACTCTTTACCTAAAATTTTCTAGAATCCCTTGGATTTTACTCAAGTATAAAATACTTGTAACTGACATGGCATAAAATTCAGTTACCCACTTTATCAGTTCTGCACATTCTACCTTTGTCGTTACATATACAATACCTATGGTTCATTTGCATTTTACTTATGTTTGTTGCACATAAGTCATCACTTTGCAAAAAATATCCTTGCGGAATAGTGGAGAGAGTGTAGGAGACTTTGGTTCTAAGTTCTATACAGCTTGGCACTTTCTTTCCTCAAATGTAAAATGGGAACATTCAAATTGTGTTCCTATTCCTTAACTCATTTACTAGGATACGGTTTTTATTCATGTGCCCTTTAATTTCCTACTCTCCTCAGGTCTAGAAAAGAAATGAAACTTTCAGAATTCTTTGAGAGAAAGGAAATAATTGTATTCCTGATGTCCATTTTAGTTAGCAAAAATATCTCTGAGGGGCTGATTCCCCAACAATTAAATGTCCAATAAGTGGTAAAGCCGGAAATGGACTCCCAGCCCCCTCATTTCCCACAGCACACACTAGCTGTGAGAGACACTTCCTCCTGCCAGATTTCTCCTGAAAATGTAATTTGTCATCTTCTAAGTAGTAGACAATTAAGGCCTGAGATTCATTTTCACTGCAAATGAATAATTAGTGAATGTCAATTTCATATTTTCTCAATCCATGCGGAAGACAAAAAATAGTCATGTTAAAATACTCAACAGGCCCTTTAGCTGTGATGACACACCAATTCTTGGAGATGATGAACATAAATATTATTATTGTTTTCCTCCTTCAAAGATCATCTAATCTGGTCTCATTTAAAAGTTTATTTAACATTTGTCTTCTCTATATATAACTTCAGGAGTGTTTTGCTAATTAGATACACAAAAAAATATATAGTCATCTCTTCTAAACGTTATTTTATTTACACTTGGTTTTAGCTTTTTTTTTTTACTATTTCTTTTTTCTTCTACACCCCCTAACAGCACAAGGTATCTCAAACTCCAAGAGGCTGCCATCTGGTTGTTTTACATAACTCTCTAAGCCCATTCAAGTGGCAATATACCAGTGAAGAATTAAATATATATATAGGATGGAGCCCAAGAGCTGCACCCAAAATAACTTTTTAAAAGTCACTGAGCATAACAGTGGGAATAATAGGGAGGTCATAGCAGCAGCTGCTCGGGGAACAATGGTGCAGCTAATTCCCCCATCCTCATGCAGCAGGTATAGTCAAGAAAGCAATTCTCTTAGCACCCCTACCTTCTCCTTTAGTTTTATGCCTGCCTATCACTCGCATCTCAACAGCTGACAAGCACCTGAGATTCAATTCCTGCTGGATTTCATAAATTCACATTAATTTTGGTAATTTCCCTATTGTAACAGTGAGAACCTTCCCCCCCACAAGTTGGGCGAGCAGCTTTAATATTTCATTGCATATTCATGCATCACCCTGCATTATTTTTAGTTCTAATGGAAAGAGCAGACAGGGCTTCATGAAAGATTACTAAGAGCCCTACAAATAGCTTTCTCACTGTTCTAGTAGATTGTTTTGTTTTGTTTTGTTTTTCCTTTTCTTAAGAGGGCAGACAAGAATTGCCTTCAAAGAAGACATAATTGGCACTGAACAAAAAAGAAACTTCCCAAGTCCACGAAGAATCTTCATGATATGTGAGAATATCTTATTCCGATTCCCCCCAAGAAGCTTGCTGCAGTGCCTCTGTTCCTCTCCTGGAGGCACCAGCTAATCTTCACATTTTATCTCTTTCCCCCTAATTCTTGTCATTTGTATTATTTAAGAATATGTCATGTTTCATTATTTCCACATTTCTTTCAGTGAGATGTCAGGACACCAATGGGAAAGAAATGTATCTTTTTAAAAAAATGTTCCCACATATACAACAACAGTTTACTCCTTGTGAATTGCAAATAATTCATTCACTCCAAGGTCTTGTAACCTTTGTACTTACTGGGCTATTTTTTAAAAGAATTTTCTATTCCATTTCCCTTACTCATCCAGAGATTTTTATAAGAATGTATAGCATGTAATATAGTGAAAAGCCCTAAGTATCAGAAAATATTTTTAGAATGGAGACATTCTACAAATGACAGATTTTTTTTTCCATTTTTGGCCTTATGAAAAATGGATTTGAAACTTCTAAAAAATATATCTGGAACATCTGAGTGCAAGGTTTTTTATTGGATTTTAGAATTCAGATCTATGATTCAAAAGCAATTTCTTCTTTTCTCATGCTGGCCATGCCGAATTGATTTTTAAGGAGAAAGAAAGGGTGTAATTTGGATTTTGAACCCTTGTCTAAGGACTTGTATTGTTTTTACTTATGTTGACTTCCTTTATCCCTACTGCATCCTTATGGAGGAGGAAAATATGTGTTATAAGGATTCTTTTACAAGGGCTGACCTTAGGCAAAGCTATAAATAAGGCTTCACATTCCTTTGTCCTGTTTCACTTTTCTCACTCCACATTTCCTGTTATAGACCCAGTGTGGTTTTCTAGCTAACATTTTTTTTTTCCATCATGAAGGGGTCTTATTATCTTATAGCACCACTCAAAGAATTTGCTTCCTCCCCACCCCCCCCCACAAAGAATAAAGAGAGGAAATAATCAACATAAATGAATGAATCAGTAATGGTAGACCTTCATGTAAAAATCCAGTGAGTGTGAGATAGATGTCAAGGAGAGAAAACTGGAAATTTTTCAAGTCTATGAAAATGCATGGAGGAGCAGGGAGAATTCTGTTTCATTATTCTTCTGAAAAAACAAAAATCACTAACCCTATTTTTAAAATCTTGATCCTCATCAGCAGTGTGGATAAGGAAACTGCTGATAAGGAAAATGCAAATTAAGATAACAAGGTATCATTTTTACCCATCACATTTGTAAAATTAAAATTAAATAACAATAATGGCTGATATTATCCAGTGTTGAAAAGAGTGTGAAATTAGTGCCATGTATATTATTCATGGGAGTGTAAGGTGGCAGAGCTACTTTGGGAGGAAAAAAAATTCTGTCAACATCTGCCTCAGGAATTTCACTTTCTCTACCCCTTATAAATAATAAATGTCAAAGGAACTATGAACAAAATTCAAAATTCAACATTAATACAACCCTATTTGTAAGAATAATAAAATAGTAGATGATCTAAAAAACCAAAAACAAAAACACCTTGATCCTCAAACTCTGAAAGTTTTTCCTTACTTGGATTTCTCGCTTTTGTAAGTTTCATCAATTTCCATTAATTTTAATACAGCTAATGGGGTAAACAAACACAAACAAAAAAAAAGCTACTTGAATAAAAAGATGAGTACATTGGAAATCAAAAACCAAGGTCTGGTCTGATTTGCCATAGCTAGTTTTCTGACTTTTGGAAGTAACTGGTCCTTTCTGAATGTTGTTTTCCATCTTTAAAATTAGAAAGCTCAAGCATATTTTTTAAATAGCTCTGCAACAATCTTCATTTCAATTTGAACTCTACGAGCTGTGTGGTCTTACACATCTACCTATACTTTATTTTTTTCATCTACAAAATGGAGATCATTGCACTACCTACCATGGAAGGATTATATCAAGTGGGGGAAGTGCTTAGTTAACTTCTAATAATTTTTAGCTATTATTTAATTCTAAGGGCTTTGTTCAAGTTATTACAGATATATTAAACAGTTGGCATAACTGAAAAATGTGAACAATATAATTTTAGGTATTTCTATAATAGCTTATGTTTATCAAGTGCTTAT
This sequence comes from Mirounga leonina, assembly GCF_011800145.1. NCBI lineage: Eukaryota > Metazoa > Chordata > Mammalia > Carnivora > Phocidae > Mirounga > Mirounga leonina. The sequence goes on along the minus strand of NW_023270314.1, from coordinate 3,567,455 downwards.
TATGTGCCAAGCATTAAGTCCTTCGTTTGTAAATCTCATTTAAGCCCCTCAATAACATAATGTAGAAGATATAATTATCCTTGGTTTACCCATGAGAAAACTGAAGCTTAGATAAGCACACGGACAAGTGAAAAAGTGCTAGAGGGGTGGTAAGCAGTTCTTCCCCAGAGGCCACTCTTTTAATCGCTGTGCCACATTGCTTTCCAGTCTAAAGTTTTCTGCCTTCAGTCTAGATGATTAATACCCAAATAAATGCAACACAAGATTCTAATAAAAATCTACCTTTCCATCTCCTGAATCATTTTTATGATCCCTCTGTGCTTTATATCAATTCTTTACCAAACCTGCCAGTGAACTTTGGAGCATGGTATTTATGTATTTTTTGAGCATGTGCACCCATCAAGTTAAAGAGTGTTTTCGAACTACAATGTGTTACCCACCCTCCCTCCTCTCCTTTGAACATCACATATGAAGGATAATGTTTCTCGGGAAGATCAGGGACTTGTTTAAATTCACCTAAAAGAAGATAAAATTAATGTTGAAAGGCCTATAAGACCCCAATAGAGGAGACTACATTAAAACACACACATCTCTTCATTTCAAGTGGAAGAAGCCAGAGTTACCACCCCACTGTTTTCTACAGATGGTGTAAGTCATGACAGTTGAAACTGATACATTTCAATCCCCAGGTTCTCAGGGTGCAACACTCCACCACACTGGGAAAATTCTGTGTTTCATTCTCCAGATTAATTCTCCTCTTTCAGAGAAATGACTTTCAGCTATTTTAGGTGATATGCTCTTCATTTGGAAAGCGATTTATATTCATTCACTAACAGCCATCATTCAGGAACATCATGGATTGATTCTAAAAGCCTAGCTTTTCATTAGTTCTGTTTGCAAGGCTAATTTTTACAGCAATTGATCATTTACTCCCAGTTGCTCCTTTTTTCCAGGACTTTGTGTCCCACAAACATTCTTCTGATGCAGTAGTCTATTACATGTTTCTATCTACAGAGATGCATCTATGCCCCTAATAATGAGAGCAGGTACTTACAAAAACAAAAAGGCTCATGTTCCTTGTGCTAATTATGCACAGAAAGTTCTACCTTTCACTTACCAGTGAGATTTAGAATGTGAGTCTTGGAGCAGAGAGGATCAGGAGCTTAGTTGCTTGTATAACACATATATTATTGGCACCTAATTTGCACTGAATATATGCAAATTCTTTGCTCCATTTCTCAAGTATCCTATTATTGTTTACACTTGCAGCTGTTATTATTGCTAAATTCAAATTAATCACAGGGTGTCTCCGCATAAGTCACTACTGCCTTACCAAAGCCAATGATAAAAATAAGGAATGACTTGATGATAGATAGGAACAGAGATATTACTGATCTCTAAGTACACATTCTTAAGACATTTTTTTCCCTTGGTAAATTTTACTTATCAAGAATATGTGCAAAAAATCTAACTATTTTGCTGTTCAATGGCTCACACATGAAATAGTCTTCCAAAGTGGTAAATTCTAGTACATGAGGAGCCTGTGGAATAAAGAAAAGATAATTCCTTGCAATAATGATTCCTACTAATTGAATATTTGTAATTACAATAGGACATCTGATATTGTAGTTGCTATGCAATTAACACTTTTTCCCTTCTTCTACCTCCCGATACACATATACATGGGGATGTGTAGGCTTCATTGTACCAGGATGGTTAGGTAGAAATATCTGTTGAGATATTAAGGAGAATTTTAGAACATTTTCCAGACTCCAAAAATGAGCAGTAAGTGATTTCTTTTTTGCTGTCAACAAACTTGAACTGGGCATTACTATGACCCAGGAACTTCACACATATATAAGATCTCCTCAATTAGTGAGGTACTTGCTGATCTAATAGGGAAGATGGCACATATACTTGAATGACCACAACCTCAGACATAAAAGGATGACTGCCATAAGCAAAGTAGAGTATGTACTACCATAAGTACAAAGTACATATATATGTGTATATATTTACACATATATGTAACAATAGCTCTATAGATAACAATAGCTATACAGAAGAAAAGGTTTCATTCTACCTGAAGAAGTTAAAAAAAAAAAAAAACTCCTTTAAAAGGTAACATTAGGGTCAGATCTGAGGGTAAACAGGCATTTTCACTCCAAATCCTATGACTTGTTCTTCTCTTTAGATGTGTATCACTAGCATTATTCTTGTGTTAAATAAATGAGAGAAGGGAAGGGTGGTTGATACTCTGACAAAATAAGAAATGAAGGTGGGCGTGCAAGCAAGAAAGGAAGGGAAGGAAGTCCAGAAAATATCTAAAGTACGTAGTAAAGACTCTGAGTGAGAAGGAAGAAGAGTGTGCATGTTCATGAGAAAGAGACTCTGAAAGATGAGAAGGACCAAGGTCTTAAAGATGAGAAGAACCAAGGTCTTGTTCCCAATGAGTTAAAAATAAGAGTGGGGAAGTAGGAAAGTCCCTGCTTTAACGCTTCCTTGCTGCACCCACCAGCTAACACCATCAAGGCAGTCTAGTTTATTTGGTGCCTGAGCTGATGTAACTAGCATCAGAGGAGAATCTGTCTACAGATCCCATGTATAAAACATTCAACGCTCCCGTGCTCATTCAAGAAATGCCTATGAGGGTGAAATAAATACTTCATTTGTCCATGGTCCAGAAGTTTACTAATGTGAACACCTAGATGTAAAGAAAAGGATGCAGAGGAAGAAAATAACACCTGTTTTGATGGTGGCAAATATGATCTTTTTCCCCACAGGCCAGGCTGAGTGATCTTGCTTGTAGATGAAGTATTTTGTGAAATCATTTTGGCTTGCTCAAGGGACCAGCCTGTTGATGGTTTCTTCACCATTCCTGAAAGGACAAAGTGACTGCCCCAAACGTCACCCCAGGGTGTAAGAACTGATTCATGCGAATGCATTTATCATCTATTCAAATATTAAGACACATTGATCTCTGATACAAAGTTAGCATTTTTTTTTCCTTCCTTCCTTTCCAATAATCTGGTATCATTGTCTATGCTTTTCACAAATGTTTCTCTAGAATCAGGTGAAACCTTTCAAAACTGTGGCTGTTCAAACTGGCAAATCATACCTAAACTCAGATCAGTTCTACTCAGGTGACCCTACATTCTGCTCCACACAACATCGTAGTGGGCTGCCCTAAGGATCTCTAACAATTTCTTAATAGCCTGAAAGAGTCCATGTAACTTTCCAACAAACTTCAGGAAAAAACCCATACCATAACAAAATACGTCCAAGAAACAATTTTTTTAAGCATCCTTTTTATACCAAGGATTGTTCTGCACCTAAGAGGATGCAACAATGCCACTACCAGACTCTCAAGAAATACACAATCTAAAAAAAGTATGTATAAGTGAATAAATACCATCCTAGGCGGTGGACATAAGAGATACACAGTACTAGGAAAATAAATTAATAAATTAATCCTGACGAGGCCAGCTCAGAGGAGAAGGAAACGGTTGACTTGGAACTCGAAGCATTAAAAAGATTAAGGGTAGTCAAGAATTTTGTGGAGGCAGATTCTGGAGAAGAAAGTGTGTCAGAACTAGGGGAAACTGGGCTATCAGTAAGGTGAATTTCTTAAGAGAGTAGAAATTCAGTGGTGTTTCATACCAAGAATTTACTTCAAATTCTCTTTAAAGTATTATACCTTAAAGAATTTACTTTAAATTACTTATTTTCCTGTTTTCATTTACTATTAAGATCCATCAAGACATCATGACCAAAATATATCTTGTTTTGTGTAATACAGAGATAATGGATGAAGCTAACTTTAAATATCTTTCTTATTCATTTCTTCAAATTTCAGAACATTTTTGCTTTTTGTATTCATTTTGTTTTTATTTTTCACTACTTCCTAAGTATTTTTAAATCCCAGTATGCTCTGATAAATAATTACCATGGAACCTATTAGAATTACAGAGCCTCAGATTAGTCTAAAAACCGGAATTTAAAAATGTAATTGGCGGGGCACCTGGGTGGCTCAGTCGTTAAGCATCTGCCTTCGGCTCAGGTCATGATCCCAGGGTCCTGGGATCGAGTCCCGCATCGGGCTCCCTGCTCGGCGGGAAGCCTGCTTCTTCTCTCACTCCCCCTGCTTGTGTTCCCTCTCTCTCTGTGTCTCTCTCTGTCAAAAAAATAAAAAATAAAAATGTAATTGGCTATAAAATTCATAGACTCTTATTATGGTAATAATCTAACTTCTGTTGAATCCTGAATTTCAAGTCCCTGCTAAGCATTGAAACTTGTTTAAATTCATTTGGAACAGCAGTGTTTTATGCGGGGTGAGCATCTGAAACATAAATTATCTACTGTCTAAATAACCCTTGAAAATAAGCCTACCATAAAATTCAGTAGGCTAATTTTTCCCTTCTCAGTAAATCTAGCACAACACTGAAAGAGATCACTATTCTTAGTATGAGATCTAGATGAAATAGTAACCCTGAGTTAGAAGCCATGTAGTATGAAAAAATTTGATTTTTTTTTTCTGGGTGGGTATGGTTGATGTTGCTTATGTTTAATTATAAAACTACTTCAGTGGTTCTCAAAGATAAACATGCATCAGAATCACCTGGAGGGCTTGTTACACTAGATTGCAGAATTTTACCCGTGGTAGATCCTGAGGGGGAGCTTGAGAATCTTCATTGCATTTCCTGCTACTGTTCCAGGGACCTCACTTTGAAAATGACTGTTTGTGTGTATACATCCACACACACACACACACACACACACACACACACACACACACACAGTAACTACATTTTAACATTCTTAGTTATGAAGATTTTTAAAAGATAACTGTGTGTGTGTGCACATCATTCAACCAAACTACATTTTTTAATCAGTCCTTTCTTAGTTATTTGGTAGTATATACAATCACCTCCTTGCAAAATTTCTGTTTTGATGTGCAAAGCTGGCAAAACCAATTCCCAGCTGCAGGGAAGGCCTTAATGCTGAGGCCAAATTTGCCAATAGAATCCTGCCTGCTTGGATTTAATGCCAGGAGGATAGATATAAAATTGGCATTTCGATAAAGCTACTTTGCTAAACTTTAATAACACCAATTCTGTTAACCTTGGAGCCCTGATTAGAACATAAATAAGTGAGGAAATCCCTATTGTTAACTAAACCCATTTTGCATATTTATTGCTATCCCTTTTAATTTGTAAGGGCATGTCAGACTGTACAATGAAACCTGTTCTCTATTTGCTGGGTCTTTGATTTTGCCTTTTCCTCTTGTTATGTTAGATGTGAATGCCTGAGATACCTTCAGTAGCAACTTTCCTACATTTGTAGAAAATACGAAAATCTTTGAAAAAGTGTTTGCGGTCTCCTTCCTTTCTTAACTGTCTAATTGTTGCCTATTCTTGTCTATAATCTGCTTTCAAAATGTTTAGCTTTTCACTCCACCAAAAGAAAACTACATCTATGGTTATTTAAATATTTATTTTAAAAAGCAATGCCATATTTTCTTGTGTTAAGTCGGACAGTCAGGCTCCCAGATGTTTAATTCAAAGTTATCCCCTGTATATCATATAACTCAAATAAAGAGAGAGAACCCCGGAAGAGAGAATGCAGTACAAGTAAGCTGGGGCTGAGGAGTCAGCATGCAGAAATTCAGAAAGACATAGAAACTATGTGACACCCAATAAGGTGACCCCATGGCCATCATCAGGCTTTGGGATTGATTATGGGGAGGGAAGAGGATGCCCAAAGTTGGATAAGGAAAGACTGACAGCAAGGATTTGGGTGTAGCAGATCAAAATGTGCCCAGTTCACATTTTCGTCACACGATCAACCTTCTTATGCAGTTCAATTTGGGAGGAGCTAGGGTAGAAAATACACAAACAAACATCAAGTTTTGTACTTTTTCCTTTTAGAAGGTTATGTAAAGTTAGAGAAGACAAGGTTGAAACCACTCTCTCTGTTTAATTGCTCTATCTACAGATTTCTTAGAGAGAAGTGCCTCCAGCGGCAGGAATACCTTAAAACTGCAGGCATTGTTTATATATGAAGACTAAAAATTCTATTCATTCATTCATTCAACAGGTACTTATTAAGCAACTTCTATGTGCCAAATGTTAGGTAAAGGAAACACCGTTGGGAACATACATGCCTTGCTCAGCCTGGTGATTAAAGTATACCAAGAAACAACTCATTGCCCTAACCTGTGTTGACCATGGAAACAGAGGTACATGGAACTGAAGGGATCAAGGGGTACTAGTCCTAATTATAATGTCTGGGAGCTCCTGCCAAACTTGAAGAACCCTAATTTAGAACTTAAATTATATGTGGGAGGGGGACAATCAGTCTAACCTATATTTATTTTCCTTTAGCAATAACTACAGAGAGGAAAGGTGTCCCTTTAACTTTTGGGAAGGCTCTTTTCCCTTTCAGAGGTGGAGGCAGGGGAGATTTAGATCAGAACTAATTGTTCTGTGATTAATATTTTCCCTCCCGTTGCTCTGTACAGCCGGGATGACATGCATTGTACACACAACAGGAGGTAAGAGAGTCAATCAATTAGGGGAACAATTAGTTCCAGTTTCTACAATTTATTTGAAGTTGTAGATGAAATTGCCTGAAAATATTAAGAACAGTAAAGATCAGTGATAAAACCTAAAGAAATAAATTTACATTCAAGCTTTTGAGGCAGATGCTTAGTTGACACTGCTCTTCTGCAGATACGTGATGTTAATGCAGTAATAATTATAGTTTGGCAGCAATTAATAAACAGACTGTCAAAACCAGTCAAGTTGTGTTCATGGTTTTGGAAGGCTGCTGATTTTAGCTTTGACATGATGTGGCTGAAGTGTTCTTGAAAAGCTCAAAATTGTTAATTAGAGGATGCAATTCTGTAACTCCCCTTCTGCGGGTCTAAGGTTGGAAATTTTTGGAAACAAACACTCAGTTGCAACCTGGGGTCTTCTTTGGGGTCGTTTAGTTGATAATTTGTATTTAGAAAGATGTAATATGTAGGAATATTCTAAGATTTAGGAGACTGATAAACCTACCACCAAGATTACATGAGTCAACTTGAAGAGATAGAATTTGATGGGATCCTCAGGCCACATCAAATTCTAGATTGTTTTTGTTGCAATATCATAATGTAAAAATCAGGGTAAAGATAGGAATCATGGGGGACTAATAGCCTAGCTCTAAGTGAACTCCAAGTCCTAGCTCATGCAGAATATTTGGGAAGTTTAAACCTGTCAAGAGACTAAGGTTGCGTCTGCTCCAGGGAATAAGAAAGCAGAAAGAAAGGACTGAAAATGGTCAAGAACATTTCATTTAAGCAGTGAAAAAGGCAAGATGGTCAAGAACATTAATATAAATTCTATTTTTTTAAGATGTATTTATTTTGAGAGAGAGAGCGTGCACACACACGTTTGTGCCGAGGGAGAGGCAAAAAGGGAGGGAGAGAGAGAGAATCCTCAAGTACCATCCCCACTGTGTGCAGAGCCTGTAGCAGGGCTCCATCCCAGGACCCTGAGATCATGACCTGAGCCGAAATTAAGAGCCTGACGTTCAACCAGTGGAACCACCCAGGCACCCCTAAATTCTATTTCTTTTAAAGCAAGCGATAAGAAGAAAGTTAAAGCCATAATTTTACCAAGTTTTAAGCTTGGAGATTAGCCTATCCTGACTTAATAATGATCAAAGCAACCTCAACTCAGAATGTAAATCCCTGATCAGTTTCACACATCTGCTAGTTTGCCCAGACGTCAGCAAAGGAACAAATAAAATGCTGATGTTAGTTAACATGTGTGTATGCATAATATTTAAAATCCGAACACATTCTGAGAGTAATGCTCTAGAATTACTCAAATGTAATCCCTTAGAGAAAATTTATATTTTTTAAAAGGTAAAAAATAATTTCCTGCCTAAAAAACTCTGATAGATACAAATAAAACAGCCAAGAAATAAGGAAGGCAAACAAATATCACTACCACCCCCCCAAAAGAATGTAAAAATAACAGAAAATTCTAAACTTCTAGACCAAAATAAGAAAGAATTCATCTCATCCCACACAAGTTTTCCTAACCTTTAAGTAAAAATCTTGTACAAATTTGTTATAAAATTCCATTTTGCAATTTAATTCTAGGACTTAACCATGAGGAAAAGCAAACTGATATTCTCAGCTCCTTGTCTGTAGTGTTTAGTACTTATATCAACTTTCGTGCTCTAATTAATTTTACTAATCCCTTTAGTTAATGAATAAGTAAATCAAGACCATGGGGAAAAATCCATCAATTTCAAGAACGGTGGTAGAAAATTGTTAATTCAGAAGTGACCCACAGCTACCAAAGTGTTCTCGTCAGCATTACTTTGCTATCCCGTTAATATTTTATTTTCTGTTTTAGTTCTTCAAAGAGCAAAACGTTTCACAGTTAATCGCTACGGTACTTTTGTTTCTAAGCTCTCTAAAAGACATTGATCTGGCAGTAGCCAAATATTTGAATATAAATTGATTTTATGCAATACACAGAAAACAAGTGTTTTATTGATATAAATGGTTTCTTTATTTGTAGAATTACACTAAAAATTATTTTGAAACAGCATGATCCCTCTTTGGACAGTATTAGAATTTCATGCCTAAATCAAGTTGACCATTAATTTTATAGGAGTTTTCTGTCTTATGCAATAGCACAGATGTCTATGGTGAGAAGTGTCAAGGGAGTAGAGAGGTAGATAAAAGCTTCGAGAAAGAAGATATAAGTGTGAAAGATGACAGAATGGCCACGTGGGGAGAACTTGTTATAGCTTTTCGCTTTTTTAGGTCTATTCATAAAGACAATACTTAAAGATTTAAGTCATTTTTTTTTTTCCCAAGCTGGTTGTTAATAGCAGAAGACTCGGGTCTAAATTACAAATGCAGCACAAAGTACAGACATCATGGAGACCGGCCATTGTAAGAAAGGGGAAGGCTGCATGAATTTGGGGACCTGCAAACCTTGTACGTGGACATTCTGAAATCGGCTGGCATTCTGATATCAAGTCCCAGGCATCTCTCACTGAGGAAGTGTTTCTAGTCTCTAACCAGCCTGGCCAAGAGAGAAGTCTCAAGAGCAGCAGAGACTCCCACTGTTGCTCACTTGCCTCAGTCCTTCTACCCCTCCTCTTCTACCCTCTATCTTCCTCCCTCATCTGGGATCCCACGTTCTCCCTCAGGACTGTTCAGTTTTTGATGATGGACTTCTATAAAGTGCCATCTTCATCAGCTGATTTCTACAGAGAATTTCTTCTCTCCAACACCCTCTGCAAAATGCTGGCTTGCTTCCTTACTTGTTAGCATGAATAACAGCAGGATTTTGCATGCCCCCCTTTTTCAACACTGAATGCTCTATATCCGTTTTCTCTCTACCAGCTGCCTGCTCGCTCTTCACTTGTCAGCATTTTGTGATAGAAAAGATTCAGGAACAATGCCTGCCCAATATTGTGTAGGTTTTATATTCACTCTGGATTTGAAGCGGGCCTCCATATTTCACCATTGAAATGCTCTATCAACTCCCCAATTACTGATTCTCCTTCAAATTGCACTTAATGTGTTCTAACATGCAAAACTTGGAATTGCATTCCATTAGGTATGCTGTTATTATTTTCATCTTTGCAACTTTAAACTTGCTTTATTATTTAAACTCAAGTTAGTTAACATATAGTGTATTATTAGTTTCAGGAGTAGAGGTCAGTGATTTCATCAGTTTCATATAACACCCAGTGCTCATTACATCCGGTGCCCTCCTTAATGCCCATCACCCAGTGACCCCATCCCCCCCCCACCTCCCCTCCAGCAACACTCAGTTTGTTCCCTATAGTTAAGAGTCTCTTGTGGTTTGCCTCCCTCTCTGTTTTTATCTTATTTTCCCTTCCCTTCCCCTATGTTCATCTGTTTTTTCCTTAAATTCCATGTATGAGCGAAATCATATGGTATTTGTTTTTCTCTGACTGAAGCTTTAAACTTTCTAGTAAAGCTACATTTTGCCTGTTCTTTCTACTTCTAGCCTGGAAAATTCTCTGTTATTAAGCTGCCATTCTAAAAATCTCATATTTCAGTTTGATTTTATAATTTTGCTCCATTTATTTTAGTGGTGCTTTGCTAGCATTCTTACTGGGTTTTGTTGTTGTTGTTGTTGTTGTTGTTGTTAAGGCACAAAGCTTTCACACATCTTTTTTTTTCAGGGATTTTTTTTTTTCCAATTGATTTCGTCTTTGATTGCAAAAGTCCCTGAGTGATTTCTATGAACGAAATATCCAGTAAACAAGCAGAATTTTATTAAGTCATATCTCCTATTTTTATTCTTTATTTCACCTTCTGTAATACAGGGTGACTCGAGGATGATTAAAATCCATGCTCATATTTTATTCATGCCATCAGTACACTTTTATCTTAGTAAAAGTGTTAGTTTATCCGTAATATAATATCCAGTTATGAATTTATAACAGTAACAGTGTGCCCTCACTCTGAAATGTCTGCTTAGCCAGGTGGATATTATTTGAGATTCTACATGTTGGCATTAACCATTTTAAGGAAAAGCAGTGGTATATTAACAGCATGGAAGAGAAAAAACACTTGGCTAAATACAAATGTTATTTCCTCCCAACAAAATCATTGTAGTTTATAACCAGACTGATGAAACAAACTTGAGATTCTGATCACCAGTGATCTTGACCTGCACAATAGGGAATGTTGCAAATCTGCCCTTATCTTTTGTTCTACGGTAAGATAGAGGATTTCTACTTAATACTAAAAAGTCATGATAATATGGCATTTTCAGATTAAAAGTTATCTACCACCTTCCTGTGAGGAACTTGGGCACATTCAGGACAAGTACTTTAGATCATTTTTTAGTTTTCTTTTAGTATGTCATAATATTAAATTTTGATCAATAATTTGGGAAAAGGGCCTAAAAACATGAGAGGATTATCTATATAATGGCTTTATTTTGAAGAAATTATAGTGTCTATAATTACTGAATATAAAATGAAAAGGCAATTTAGCTCCATATATTGCTGTAAGGAAGCCAGCATGCTTGCTTATGATGTAAATGAGAAAGTATTTACAGATCTTGCTTCTCAATGCAAACTATTACACTGAACTCTTTCTCTAAAGATCTGAGATACAAACTGTGGTATTTTCATCAGTCTTATTACTGAGCCACTCGGATGGAAATGGCATTAAATCCAACTATTGGCCAAAATGAAAGTTTACAAAAATCCACAGATAATGATTTTTATCAAAGTCATATTTTGCACAATGATGCTTAAATGTGAGATGGTGACTTGATAGTATCTGATAGGAAATCTGATCTTAAGCTCACTTTCTTAAAGTGGTATGATCTGGGTTTGTCAAGAGGAAAGAAAAGACATGAAATCGTTCATAGATGCATCTCTAGCAAACCTTAACTTGATGATGAGACAGAAAATAAGCCATTGCTTAATAAGAGCCAAAAGCAAAGGAGGAGGAAGCAGCAGCAAAAGAAAAAGAACCCACCAAGAAACACTTGGAGACTATGCTACATAATGAACATAATAGGTTATCTGCCTTTCAAATATTCTTTCCAAACCTTGGACTCCCCTGATTTACTTCTTAGGTGCTCCCAACTGGATCAAGGTGTAGTTGTTCACTGTCTCCTCACTTAAACTTTGATTAATGATGGGCACATTAGAGAAGGTAGAACATTTAATTTGAATATACAAAATTAATATCTTACCTAAACCTTTCAAATCTTCTAAATTAGATGAAACTGATCACAAAACCAATTTTCTTATATCTCAAATCAATTTAATTCAGTTTTATCTATCTAGCACCATAGGATGTAGGGCAATGATCTTCATCTTCATTCACAGGATGTGGGGAAGATAGCGCCTTGTTCTGAATAAGAGAAAATGTAATGAGTACCTCTTAGACTTATTGATAACCAAAACCAGGTGTCAAAGGCCCAGGTAATACACAGGTAAAGGGTATTAACAAGAAGCCAATTTGGCATAGCACGGTAAAAAAAAATCAGCCTATAGAAAAAGTACATTTTATTTGTGCTATTGTGGGAAATCAGATTATAAAGTATTTGTATATACTAACTTTTGGCTGCAAGCAACAGCAAACACAACACGAAATGGATTAAACCATAAGGAAAATGTATTATCTCCCATTGCAAAAAGTTCCAAGGTACGGTGCTTATAGCTGTAGTTAATACAGCTGCTCAACAGCATCATGAGGGTCATGGCTACCATCAACATTCATCTGTAAAGCATCAGCCTTCTTTGCTAGATTCTCTCATGATCACAACGTGACTGCAAGCTCTTCCAAGTCCCACACACAAACCCAACCGCCACCAGCAAAAGAGATACTGCTTTCTGTGTATCCATTTTTAAGAGTTAGAAAAACTTCCTCAGTGTCACCCAAATGGATTTCCTCTCCTATCACAACAAGCCCGACCTGGATCACACTCCCTTCCTTGCCAAAGCCAACCATAGACAAAAACAATGAGATTACCATGAATGATATATATATAGAGAGAGAGAGACGAATGAAGTTTATCCAGGATAAGGAAATAGTTGCCTGAAAAAAATAGAGCTTATCTGAAATCAGAAAGAGTGAATAGCTATTAGATAAACAGTTGACATATGATTTTATATTTTATAAATGGTGGGTATTGTTCATTCATGTTTCATGTTCCCAAATTGATTAGTTGGCACACAACAGAAGATAGAATTTAGGAAGAAGAATAAGCCAAATCACCACTTTCTATACTCCATATCCCATACACACACACACATATACAGATATATATCTAGCATATAAACTTGGTCTTCAGACCCCACTACACTCAGATATGTTAAATCTCAATGGTTTGCTATCTGGTATCTCCTCTCAGCAGCCTCCTATAATTATTTCTACTACAACATATAACACATTGGATTCTAACCATCTGTATGCATCCTCAAGCATACAGATGGTGAATGAACTACTTGAAATTTATCCAAAGCACCTAGTATCATGTCAGACACATTGCAGGCACCCAATTTATTCACTCATTCAACATCTATCTATTCACTTATTAGGGAGGCAGAATTCCATGGAGCTAGGCTGTTTCACTCTAAATCCTTGCTCCAACGCTTAAGAGCTGTGCAACCTTTGGCATGTTTTCTCATCTATAACGGAGAGATAATAATATGGCCTGACTCACAGGGTTTATTTTATGAGCATTAAATGACCTTATATGTTTAAAGCTCTTATAAACATGTCTGGCTAATAGTATGGCCTTATAAAGTGTTACTATTTTTATTTATTAATACACTATTTCTAACTGTAGATTGCAGAATTTTTCATCATTTTTGCCACAATCTGAACTGTGTCTGGATCGATTTTAAAGCTTTGCTTCACTGTATGACAAAACAATGGCAGTTTGAGCACAGTTTGATAGAAGAGGGCTTTGAGCTGCAAGTTTAGATTTTCTCTCAAGTGCCTGCAGCTCTGAAACAGCAAGAGTTCAGAGCTGAGTTTCAGCAAAGCAATGGAGAATGGGAATTCCAAATTATCTGTCTGTAGCTTCTATAGAAAGCATTTTGAGAGCCAATCGGCTTGATCCAGCTAAGCTGCATCTCTTCAATCACTGACAAAAGCATCTAGTTTCATCTTACTATGCAAAAGTTAAAGAGAGATAACTTCAATTAATAGTGTACATAATGAGCATTGTCACTGAAAACTGTTAAAATGATCCATGCAAGATCAATTTCATCTCTAGGAGGTCAATTTCATCTCTAGGTGGCTCAGGAGCCTTTGTCTACCTTTTCTAGCAAAAAAATTTTAAAAGAGATTTTGACCCTTACCATACAATTTTTAAAACACTGTGAAATCCATTTGAAATCTTTACAATGCGCTTGAAAGGCTATTTTGTTAGCTCTTCTTGATTATGACTCTGCCATTCTTTCTTTTTTTTTTTAAGATTTTTTTATTTATTCATTTGACAGAAAGAGCACAAGGAAAGGGAACTGCAGGCAGAGGGAGAGGGAGAAGCAGGGTCCCCGCTGAGCAGGGAGACTGATGCAGGACTCAATCCCAGGACCCTGGGATCATGACCTGAGCCAAAGGCAGATGCTCAACCAACTGAGCTACCCAGGCACCCCAACTCTGTCATTCTTAATAAAATCTTAGGAGGCCCCTTCAAGCCATCAAAGTTCTCCATTAAGTTTTAAAAGTGCAGCTTTTAAAACTCTAACAATATTTTATTAATAGAGAAATGGGTACACAGTTAATCAATTAGAAAAACAATATTAAATTTGTGAATTCATTAAATGCTTTTTAAAACTGCTCTCATATCCCAGTTCTCTAGATTTATTTCCCTATTGGAGGTGGGAAGTTTTCGATTTTGTTTAAGACTCTTTGATTTTCTGTATCATTTTATAGTAATTCAGTACTTGGGCTTTGAATTGGGTATGATTTACTTGTTTCCATTCTTTTATTCTCTATATTATAGGTCTGAAGGGGGAAATATTGTAGCACTAAATATAGTTTCCATTTGGCTCATGGATTTATTTTTATTTTAGCTAGTTCTTCTGAAATTTATATTGCTTTCAATTGCTAAATATAATTGTGGTGACTGATCTTCTGGGAATGAGAAACTCAGTTTGTTAAAAAATTTTATCAAGTTTATTGGTTTATAATACATTATTTGTAAACAATGCTAATGCTTTCTCTTTGTTCTGTAGGAAACCTATATTTTATGTACTCTAAGAAACCATTAATTACAAAATGCACCATTATTTTATACATAAAAAATGCTACAAACTATGTCAAAAATGGTTTCTTATCACTTGAATTTTTATTTTGTACTTACTGAAAAATCATTCAGACTTAGATGAATTTTATTTTGTGTCACTTTTATACATACAAATTAGGAAATTAAAAGCAAAATAAATTGCTTAATAAGTTCTTAAAATTTCTAAACCTGTTCTCAATCCAGAGTTAATGATGCCCATCTCTTTTTACACACCATTTACCTTTGTGCTATCACGAGTGTTGGATAAAGCATTTCTTTAAATATTGCTCCACATAGGGGCGGCTGGGTGGCTCAGTCGTTAAGCGTCTGCCTTCTGCTCAGGTCATGCATGATCCCAGGGTCCTGGGATCGAGCCCCGCATTGGGCTCCTGGCTCAGCGGGAAGCCTGCTTCTCCCTCTCCCACTCCCTCTGCTTGTGTTCCCTCTCTCGCTGTGTCTCTCTCTGTCAAATAAATAAATTTTAAAAAATCTGAAAAAAATAAATAAATATTGCTCCACTAATGCTTCCAAAATCTTCCATTCTGCTCTCATTCTGCTGGTTTAATTGTTAAGCTTACAATAGAAAGCTTTCAGACCACAACCAGGATTCAGATTCCTTCCTCAAATGGCCTTTCAGTGATTTGTTGACTGGAACGTCAATGGCAGGAACGAGCAGATTGAGAATGCTCGGGCCTGGCCAGCAGTGATAGTAAGATTCCACATAACTGAATTCTTATTATACTCAGGATCCCTCTGCCTTTAAGGAAGATGGATCTTGAGGAACTGCCTCTGCTTGTCTTGGGGAGACAAGAATGGAAGGAGATGAACACTGGAAAATCTAAAAAAAACTAAATTATATTTTAAAAGAAATAATTTACATGAAAAATATGAAAAGCGGAAGTTAATAAGTCAAAGTTTTCCAACCTCTAGTAAGAGTAGCTAGCCATTTAAAAAGTTTGATCTCTGGTGTTTAATACAAATGTTTGCCTTTTGAGCTATTCTGTTTGGGAGCACCTCACATCTACACCTCTCTCTTATTTCCTTTGGATCCAAATTCCTTAATTCCTGGTCCTACTTGTTACTTCTTAATCATGCTTTTCCATCTGCCTCCTGGCAATCAGAGCCATGTTTCCAATTGTTTCACTACATCAAGAAGTTAACTGTGAGTTGCAATTTACCACTATTGGTATCAAGAGATATGATCACGGGGCATATTGAGTTTCCTTAATGGCAGGAAAGAGAGCGGGAAAAACTCATGGGCTGTCTTGAGGGTGAGAATTGGTGTCTTATTCTTCTTTTCTCTGCCTCCACATAAAGCATAGGGCTCAGGAGACACTCAACATACATCAAATGCCTAGTACATGATAAATGAAACCTTTGAAGGGAAAAAGGTAAGAAAAGCAAAGATGAGGAAAGCAGGAGGATTTTGATCAGAGAGAAGGAGAGAGAAAGAAATAGAAGAGAAAGAAGGAGGATCAATATGGCTGTAGGTGACTGAGAGAAACAGTTTACAAGAAGGGAGAGAGAAGATCTATAGCACTTTAGCCAGGAACTAGAGACTGTGGTGATGCTTTTTTGGGTGTATACTTACCTCCAAATCCACTAAGCTGTACCCATTAAATAAGTACAGCTCTCTGCAAGTCAGTCATGCCTCAACCTCAATAAAGTGGCAAGTAAACAAGTAGATTCCTAGAAAATGCAGGTGGTGAATGTTCAATATTTCCTTCCTGCTCATGCTCTTCCCAGAGACATATTCGGTATAAATACCTATACACCTTTTCACAGTGTTTGTAGTGTGGTATTTTAGGGTTGGATAGGGATGCAGATCCTATTCTCCAAGTACAGCTGCAGACCCACTTGCAGTCAAGGTGCAAAAGTATTTATGACAGATACTGCCTGAGAACCACACTCTTCAGCACAATTCTTTCTGTACCTCTTAGGAGGCTTTTGTGACTAAATGGGTAAAATCTGGAGCTAACTAGATCTATTTTGGAAAAAAAAGAAGAAAAAGACCCAGAAGCCTGTACTGTTTATGGTTTCTGAAGGTAGGTGGGCTGCTGTGCTTCCAGTTGCTCCAAGGTCTGAAAACCACCTTTCATCTCTCACCCTCTTCCCAGGACTATCGCCAGAGTCAGCTGTCATTGCCATGAGAGGGACCATAGACTCTCCGGCTTTCCTCTTCCTTCCTTCAAGAGATAGGATCTATTCAAACCAAACAAGATATACCTAAGCCTGGCATTCAAACATCTGCAAACTTGTGCAAGATTTTGATAATGCTGCTAGACTTCATTTAGTGCCTAAGGATCCTTGGGTTTGGAAGAATTTAAATGAAACTTTGACAGCGGCTCCGGTTTTTTTGGTTTTGTTTTTTTCCAAACATCTTCCAGAGTGGGCGCCATAGGTTGGATTCCCTGGGAAGCTGCTCTGAGTCAGAGGTAGCTTACTGAGTGGGTGCTTTCCAGGTGAGGGAGTGGAGAAAGCAGGTTTGGACAAAGGGAGTTGCTGAAATGAGGTGCAGTCACCAGAGGCTTTACCTGATCCTACAGGGCTCTTCAGAGATCACACTGAGGAAGGGGGCCAGGCCTTTACACCAGCATCCACCAGTCACTGGATGTGAGCTGTCCCTGGGGACGTGGGTTTAACCTTGGGCATGGCAGTTCCCTCCAGCCAAGGGCCGTTATTTAGGAGAGACGACTCAGCTCTGAGCTGTCCTTAGGCAGCACTCTCTGAAACCCTGGGCCCCCTTTTTGAAAAGAAGGAGGGATGCACATGGCATCCTCTTATGGTTTCCACCTACACCTACAGAAGGTCAAGGCAAATTCTAATGGAATAAAATCACTAACTTTCTGCCCTCCATCTCAAAAATACATTCTAACATATTCCATGATATCTGCTGGACTCTTTATGGTAATTACTGCAATAGTTACTTTCAGGTTGGAGCATATCTGCGCTAGAATACTTTTTTTAAGTAATATTTTCAGTGTCTATTTGACCTTTCTCTCCTGTTTACTTTTTTTTTTTTAAGAGAGGTGGGACCACATGAGGGGGGAAGAGGGAGAAAGAGAATCTCAAGCAGGCCCTATGCCCAGCATGGAGCCCAATGCGGGGCTCGATCCCACAACCCTGAGATCATGATCTGAGTGGAAATCAAGAGTCAGACGCTTAACTGACCGAGCCACCCAGGCGTCCCTCTCCTGTTTACTTTTTAATTTTGCATGCTATTCTTATAAAATACAATACTTAAATAGAAATGGAAACACTGCTTTCTCCAGAAACTATTATGTTTAAGCAGTATGGTAGACGATCTCACTATATAATCTGAGAAATCTCCATCAATCTATAGACCTAGAGATAGACATAATTAAAATCCTACTAGAAGAATATAAAGGACAAAGGGAAGTTGTCATGGCAACCAAAATCCTGATTTTCCTCATTTTATACCACAAAAGTATTAACCTCTATGATACCTTAGTATTTTTTCTACACTGTATTTTAACCAGGGGCCAGTTTGTACATTGTGTTTGCTAAATACATAACTAAATCATTACTTCCTGCAATTTGGCTTTTTACATCACATTTTAAAGTATGTTTTTGAAAATCTGGCACTAGGAAATTAAACTCTTTCTGCAAGATCCAGTTTTTCGTAAGAGCAAACAGTGTTAAAGGTTTTTTCTTTGTGTAATTCAAAATATGTAAACATACACAAAAAAGTGAATATTCTACCACAAGGTAAACATTTTAAATGTATCTTTCCAGCCTCTTTTATACAAGAGTTTTTTATTTAGAAAAATTGGACATACTTTATTTAATGCTTCATACTTTGTTTTTTTCATCTAACACAAATGTATTTCTAAGTTTGTAAATATCTACTAAGATAATTTTAGTAACTTTATTTTATGGTTTACCACAATTTAAAAAGTCTCTGTTAGTTTCTGCTCTTCTAATATGACAAAAGAGTTACAATAAACATCCTTAAATTGTTTGTACACCTCAGATTCTTTATTGTGAATTCCTAGAAAAAAGAATGAGCATTTCTATAGTCTTTTATATGTTCTGTTACTTTGGCCACCATAAAGTATTTTTCTACTCTATGGTCTTCCCCAATTGCTCACTTTTCTGAACACTCCCCTTCATATCTACATTTAGCCGCATTTACAAATGAATATATATTAGCTCGTTGTTATTTTAACTTTCAGGTTTTGGGCTATTTGTGAAATTAAACACCTTTTATCTGTCAGGAGGGATGTGTATTTCTTTCTTTGAGAATTGTTTGCTCATGTCGTTCATACTGAACTTTCTCTTAGAAGGGAATTTACTTTTCTATTCAATATTATTTCTCTTGACCTACCTCAGGATGCCAAATTCACTTTACCAATTAAATGACTACACCTCTAAAATTAAGCAATCTGTTTCCCATTGGCAAGAGGACTTGTGTTTTCCATCTACTCGTAAACAAATTCAAAATAAAAGCATAACTATCTTTCCAATACTGATTTAATTGTTTAATAATACATAAGTGTTATTATGAGAGGAGACTAGTAGAAAGAACCTTGAATTAGGCTAAATCTTTGTTGGACAAATCACTTAACCTCTCCACAACCCAGTTTATCCTGTAAACTGGGACCGAGTTGCCTTTCAAGTTTGCGATTAGACAAGGACAGTATTTTGGCATACAGTGGCTTAATAAGTGGCATCTTTAGTTTTCATTAGCTCCATTAGTTTTATTGTATCTTCCCTTGTCCCTTTCTATAGTGGTTTTCCAAACTGTGGGTCTCAAACCATTGGAGGATTGTGAAACCAATGTATCCAATCTGGAGGTACAACTAGAATTTTTTAGTGAAAAAGGACAGAATTAAATATATAGGAATATTTCATACACAGTGAAGACAAGTGTTTTTCTGCCGAGCTTTTGTTCCATATAGAACATCTAGGAGGCGAGAGCCTGTATGCTGGCGCATGATGTAAAATGTACTTCTTACTATGGGTTACAGTCAAAAACTTCTTCAAAAACCACAATTTTATTGGACACTTGTCTCACAGTCCCTAACACTATAGTGGCTGAGACATCTAGGTTCAAATCCCAACTCTACTAATTACTACTGTAGTACTTTGGACCAACTGCATAACCTCTGTATACCTTAGTCTCCTCACCGTTAAATGGGTGATGATTACACCTCTCACAGGAGTGACGTGGGAACTGTAGGTTTTCATATATCTATACCACTTAGCGGGTATCAATAACTTTTGGCTGTTATTTTATCAAGACTTGAGTAGAATATAAACTTTTTCTGAATAAGCAAACAATGCTACATAAAAGAATATAAGGTTATCACATTAGGCAGAACCGAATAATTAGTTTTTCCATCTACGAAGTGATGGAAAATTAGAAATCAGCATCTTATTTCCACAAACATAAGTTCAAGGGCCATGTCACTGTTCTTAGTTTTGCTATTTACAAACAGCATCATCTCTCAAAATATGAAAGACAAAGAAGAAAATATTAAGCAAACAATTAGTCTTTCTTTGTCAGTATATTAGATCCTTAATTGCCCATTATATTTTTGTTGTTTATGAAAGACTTTAATTTCACAGTGGTATACATTAAGTAAAAGGAGCACTGTCTCTGTATTTATAATCTTTCCTTGATTTAAAAATATCAGAAATGATACAGATAATATCATTGACTAGTAACAGCTAAAAGTGTATAGCTTTTACCTGTTTTGATAAAACACTTGTAAAGCACAGCTTATATCGGAAGAGGATTGTTTTTGGAAATTATAGAAACATTTGTTGCCTCTTTAAAAAAATATATTCAAGTCCATCTTCTAGATGTTGACGCTACTGAAGAGAAGTCTTTTTTAAATAGCCTTTCAAATCATTCAACTTGTATGTAGAAATGTTTTATATTCCATTATAAGCTGGGGTAACGTGAAAATATTTAACAACCTGAGGGGCAAAGGACCGAACCATCCGTGTGCATAAAGGCTAGAAACAACCGTGTGGCCATTCTGAGGCTGCAGCTGATCAGTGCAGGTAACTAGCAAGTGTCTCACTTCCAGAATATGACAAAAATTGAGTTAAAACATAGACAACATGCTTTTAATTTAATGATGGCACTGTTGTATACAGGTATTTGTATTTAATGCAATAATTTCTTTTAAATCCTACAGTAAACCACGATCCCTCAAATATCCTCAACCACCCTGTGGAGATAAGTAATAATGCCTATCATATCTGGTGATTCTCACAGCAGAGGACCCAATTCAGTTTTTGAATACATACATACTAATATTCCATACATATGTATGTGTTTGTGTATGTATCTGTATATAATTTTAGTCCCGCCGACGCATACGAAATGTAAAAGTTACGGTATTATCCGTATCGAAGTTTCACCTAAGTTATGCAAACAGGACTCCAGTTTTTTGCAGGAAGACAGATCCTAAGCTAAACAGAATAAAAAAATCAAGAAAACCTTTTAGAAAGTGACCTTGAGTTGGAAAAATACAATTTTCCACAATCTGGAAAATTCTGGGTTGCCAAGTATTCCTAAGGAGGGGAGGCAGGAGGACTGAAGGATCGACTGACTGATCAATTGCTAGAGTGCTAAATTCATTGCATAGATTATCTCATTGCATACTCAAAAATCTTACGTCTTTGGTATGATTATTCTTCACTTTATGAATGAAGAACAGAGAAGATCTGAGTCTACATCTGTCTGATTCTCCCCTTTCAGGTTTTATTAGTAGCTACTAGTGGAAAATTAAAAGCTTTAAAAAGAGAACATATTATAAAATGAAAATTGATTATCTGTGTGTATGTATTAGCTCCAGGCATCCTCTCCTTTCAGGGGATCCAAAAATCTCTGGATTTTGATTCAGATTCTAATAATAATTCCATACATCTGAGATTATTCTGCTTTCAATCATACTTCCACTAAATATTTTAAGTATGCATAATTAATTCACAAAAGATTTTAATTTTATAAAAATCCCGTGTCTGTCGCTGGTTACCTCCATTTCTTTGCAAATCAAAAGGGCTCTATAGGTCCATCAACTTTCCTGCTGAGACTATGAAGTTACTTTTGCCCAGACATGTTTGTATTTATCTATTTCTGCCCCAAATCCTGTCCCCTTTCTTGCCAGCACTGCCTGAAATCTTAAGTCACACAGTAAAATTAATTATGAAAGTCCAGAATATGTTTAGATTGGAGAATAGGACTTCAAGCCTATCTCTTTAGAAGGCCTTCTTTACATTTATAGAGCACTACACATGTACTAAGAAAAATCTAAGCAGGGCAGATTTCATTCTTTGTATTTCTGAAGGCAGATAAATGAAGAGGTCAAATGCCTTGTCAGAATTCATTTAGCTATGAAGAGGACTAGAACTGAGGTCTTCTGAATTCAAGGCTAAGGTTTTTTCATTGGTTACCTTATAGATTGTTTTTTTAACGCTTTGGAGGTAAACGAACACTTAAAGTCGTTGAATAATTTAATAGAATTCAATAATATAATCAAGTTGAATACACTGAAATAATTTGACGGACATGTTTCCTCATCAGTTCCTTGATACATATGGTCACTCACGCCACATCTACCATGGCTTCAAACATTGACCCAGCAAGACAAGTGAATTATTGATCACAGTATTGTCCACAGTAAAGGTCAAAAAAACAAAAAAACGATTGGGAGAAAAATGGACCACCAGTAAATGAGATTCAAGAACTAACTTCTCTTTGACACTCATGACACCTTTTACAGGATGAATGTTGTAATGGCATCGCTTACAACCATCTTAAAAGGCACTAATATTTTGAATGCATGCTATCATTCATCAACATTTTCAATATAAATAGTTTATCTTTCTTTCCTCTTATAAAATACAAATGCTGAGAGCATAGAGCATGTATGTTGTCAGCAAATGTTTCATCCACAGTTCTGTAATATATGGATTAGAAGTTAAATCTGCACAGTAAATAATTGGCAGTATAAACAACTAATAGATTTGACAGCTCACCTATTATTGTTAGGAGAATGTTTTCAGTAAGTACGCCTGATCTTACCTTCTGGGAAAGACTCTCCATGGTGGTTCCATAAATACTTTATGAACCGACGTAAAGTAATATGCTAATGATAGACTATTTACCCAGTGAGCAGGTGCACCTTCTGATGTGTTTCATCTCTGGTGTACCTTTGCTGTGGGATCAGTTAAGCCGTTTTGAATTGTTCTCTTCTTCATTT
Organism: Mirounga leonina; assembly: GCF_011800145.1. NCBI lineage: Eukaryota > Metazoa > Chordata > Mammalia > Carnivora > Phocidae > Mirounga > Mirounga leonina. Next base: position 3,544,408 of record NW_023270314.1, on the reverse strand, counting down.
ATTTGTTTTGCTTCCCTCCCCTCTCAGATTCACCTGAACTTAAAATGGTGAGCGAGAGTCATCACGAGGCGCTGGCCGCCCCGCCAGTCACGACTGTTGCAACAGTTCTCCCACATAACGCCACAGAGCCGGCCGGTCCCGGGGAAGGAAAGGAAGATGCCTTTTCTAAGCTGAAGGAGAAGTTTATGAATGAGCTGCATAAAATTCCATGTGAGTACTACTACATATGGTTGGTTGGTAGGGTAAAAACAAATGCTTGAAAATGACCTTACCCACGGGGGAAAAAAGCAGTTCTCTTAACATACTATAAACATACGATTTTTTATTCTTGGCATGGTAGCATTTCAATAATAAAATGGAAAATTAGAAATGGAATTTAAATCTTTAAATATGCTTTATACATCAAAGCCCAGTTTATAAAAAACAAATTGTATCTTGTGTTTAATGCAGGTAGGTATTTTTTTCAATGTCTGCTTTTCTCTAGAATATTCATGTTTATGGGTTGTGCCGTATATATATTAAATTTGTATTCTTGAAATTATTCCACTGTAAGGATGATTCCTAAGCAATAGCTAAAGTGTACTTTCCAGATATTGCAAGTTTGATTTCCCTTCGTTTATTATTTCAAAATCTTCTGCACAGATTTTAAATTTTTCTTTGTCCTCATCAGGACAACCACCACTATACCAAAGTGTATGTGTATGAACGCAGCACTGGGCTCTATCAGTGGCCTTTAAATCTGAAACCTTAGATTGGTCTGTTTATTCAGATTTGAACACGTCTGATGAACTAGAGAGTTTTTCAGATGCAAGAAAAATACGTTTGGGGCCTCACAAGGTTTATATTCTAGTGAGAAAAGAAGAAATAAATCAATAAAGATGCAAATATATACAGTAAGTCACGTGGTAAGAAATGATATAAGAGAAACTAAAGATGAAATCAGAGAGGAAGACAAACCATAAGAGATTCTTAATCATAGGAAACAAACTGAGGGTTGCTGGAAGGGCAGGGGGCAGGGGATGGGGTCACTGCATGATGGACATTAAGGAGAGCACGTGATATAATGAACACTGGGTGTTATATAAGTCTGATGAATCGCAGACCTCTACCTCTGAAACTAGTAATACATTATATGTTAATTAATTGAATTTAAATACAAATTTTTTTTAAAAAAAGAGAAACTAAAGAAGAGTAAATGGAATATGGAAGGGCATAGCGGGTAAAACATTATTTTTTAGGATGACCAGGGCTGGTTTCTTTTGCAAGGAACCCTGGAGTAGGTGGAGGAGGAAGTTTTAAAACCTGGGAATTTCAGACAAAGCCCCTTAGTCAAAAATCTGCTTGGAACAGCAAGGAGCCCCACGAGCCTTATGTAGAATGAATGAGGTAGAGGGTGGCAGAAGGTAACTTCACACTGTAGCACATGCCCTATCATGTGAGGCCTTGGGCATTACTCTAAGGAACTTGGATTTTACTATGAGTGAAATAAAATGGCTTTGGAGAGTTTTGAGCAGAGGTGTCCCATGATCTGACTCAGGTTTTTTTAAAGATCACTCTAGCAACTGTGTTGAAAATGGGCTCTAGAAAGGCAAGGGCAGAAGATAGAGCAGGACGTTGTAGTAATCCAGATGAGAGATATATCAATTTATAAGAAAACTATTCTATAAGGACATTGAGAAACCAAGCAGGGAAAAAAAAAAAATACACGGAATCAATTTCTTGTCCCTTAGTGACTAACAATTTGTTGACCTGCCTACTTTCAACAAATTCAAGTTCATCTGAGAGACTCTCAGCATAGTTGCCAGTAATTACCATTCTTAGCAGGAAGATCCATAATCTAGAGGAGACATATTTCGTTTTAATCCATCATCATTTTTACTGTCTGTGTAACTGACATCTCCAATGGGTTGTATGTGCCAGGAGCAACACTAAACACAAATAAAGCATATCCCCCAAATCAAATTCCTTTAGGAGCCTATGTTATATAAAGGTTATTATCACTCTTGACTTGCCATAATATAACATGACGCTAATGATGGGTAACAAATTAGAATATTAATTGATTTCAGTCTCTGAACTAAATCTTGGCTATCTGGCAGATGTGGGGGTTTTTTTGCAAAATTGATAGCAAACAGCTTTAGTCTGTCACTTGAAATTCCCACTTGTGAGAAGAGAGGTGTCATAATGGCAAGGAGTATGCATGTCATTAGTTGGGTAATCTGCACAGTCCCGCACAGAACATATTCAAACCAAATTGCCTGATGATATCATCCCTAACACCATGGGGCTTAAAAAAGGAAAGAAAAGGAAATGGTAAATGCTGAGCATTTTTATCTTTCAACTCATTCTGCACACTGTTATCTAAATGAAGCAGACAAGGTTTTTCGGAACGTTTCTTTATTTTGCAACTTTGATTTTAATATGACTAGGGCCCTGGTTGGTTTGTAAAGCGTGAACTCGTGTCATCCGCATAGCTGTGATTAAGGTTTTGATATTCATGAGCTTCTTGAAGTAGAGTGCACCTTTCCTTGAGCATGGCAGAAAACCAAATAGCCAGAACCTGTCCCTTAGTCCGGAATAAGAGTGGACTAAGGGTAATTGTGTAATTCGTGCAGAAATACTATTGGATAGACCATTTCACAGAGGGATTAAAAACACAAGCTCTGAACACTGACTACGTGGGTTCAAATCTAAGCTCTACCATATACCAGCTCTGTTAATCTTTCTGTGTATCAGTTTCTTCCTGTATAAAATAGGGACAAAGATAATATCTCCACCACAGGGTTGTTGGGTAAAGGGAGCAATGCATACAAAGGGCTGCACAGAGTATCTGGCACAGAGTAAGCATTCTATAAATGTTAGCTAGTATTACACTCAAGCTGTCATTTTAACAAATCTATTTCCATTTTAGAAAAGCCCTCTATTCAGGTCAGACAGAAACCCAAATTATAAAAATACCAGAAACTTTGCAGCCCAGTATAAGCACATCCCACTCTCTAAACCCATTCCAATGATGCCTGATCTAACAAAGGTGAATCCCCTCATGGGGTTTCCTTTCCCCATTAGCACCTCCAATTTCCCTTTTCCGTTCTTTAATAACTTCTATAATTTCACTTTCTCACTCCTTCATTCCTTTTGGTCCACACATATGCTCAAGGTTCTCCTATCTGAAAGTGCCTAGTAAAAATTCAGCACACAGTAAGTGCTCAGGAAATGTTCCATTTTCTTCCTTCCTACACTAAAATTTTCTTCTCCTTACCTTACCTCTCTGTCAAACTACCACTGTATCTTCTTCCTTCATATCTACCCCAAAATTTACTGAAAAACATAACCTTGCTCCTGATATCTATTTCTTCAATTCCCATTAACAACTCGACTCCTTCCTCCCTGATTTCCATCCTGCATGTGCCATTAAAGTTGTGTTCACATTAAGTCCCCAGGCACTTCCTGATGCACAGTTATGAAGGTTATGATCCACCTTCACTCAGTCAGATATTTTGGTATCATTATCACTACTAGCCACCATCATCTGAAACTCTTGATTTCCAGGACTCTGCTTTTTCTCCTCTTCCTTCTCTACTCACCCCTACACTCTCATTGACTGGTCCTCCTCTTTCATTGTCTTTCCTCCCCTCAAGTGGTAGAGGATCCAGGATTACATTTTTAACCCTGTTCCATTTGGGGCTTTTTTTTTTTTTTTCCAACATCCTTGGGTGATCTCATTCACCTAGTCTTTCAAATGAGAGATCTCACTATCATCTATTTCACCTTCAATCCTATACCTGCAATTCATTTCAGTCCTGTTAATTCTGCTCATGAAAAACTTCTCCAACCCAGCCAGCACTCACGTTCCAATGTTTTGTCTCACGCTTTTCTCTCTTCCCGGACTCCCTTCTGCCATTAACACGGACACATTCTTTCATCATCCAAGAACCAGTTCAGATGTTATCACTTGAATGAGAAGTTTCCTCATTTCCCAAGGCAGAATTATTTGAGTCTTCCTCCAACCTTCCAAAGCCCTTCATGAAAATCTTTATCTTGATTATCTGGTTTTGTTTGGGGCCTATCTTCCTCACTAAAATGTAAATTCCTCAGAGACAGGAACCATTTCTTCCAAATGAAATATTATAGAAGCCTCAATTTATAATGTGGATAAAGCAAATCAAGCTGCTGTGGTGAGTTCAAAGTGTCTTCCTTACTCACCCTCCCAAGATACTCTCCCATCAACAGCAACAAAGACCCCTGGCTGAGAGGAACACCTTTTGAAAGCAGTGGCCAGTGAAACTCAACACACAGTAGTGATTTATAAGTGGTTAACTATGGCACAAGCCAATCAGTGGTGAAAAATGCAGTCCAGTAACTTTGTTTTCCCTCATCTGACTGCAGAACGGACAGAATGTCATTGTCGTGGATCCTGTCATTGCTTTATGTTAATGTCATGAACGTGATGTTAATGCCAGAAGACCACTTCAAGATCAAATGAAGAGAATCCTTAGGAACAGACAGGAATCCATGGCATGTGAATAACAGTAATTATTGTAGTGATCACCTATCTTTATCGGGGACTTAATAGGGAAGTATGTGCTGTGCATTCTGTAAACTCAACCTCTATTCTGCCCTCTAAAAACTCTCATAGGTGAGAACAATTATCCTCATTTTATACATAAGAAAGCTCAGGCTTAGTCAGGTAAGTGATTTGTCCAAAGAAGCTACACATGGTGCAAGCTGTAGGTAAGGGAGCGTCAGGAAAAATCTTGCAATTTATAAATTTGCTTTAACAGAATATCACCAAGGCTGCAAATCAACTCCACCATTCCTTATCATCACCAAGACTTGAAACTATTAGGGTCTCGTGTGCCTGTTCAGAGCTATTGCTTGATATTTGTCTTTTGATAGGTTTTAAAAGACCGAATACATGGAACACCAGTTTCATACTGATTCTGTTTCTCAATGCATTATCTCGATTTAAAGTGGGTACTCATTCACTTTATGCTTTTGCATTTTGTTTCTTGGACTCACTCAGATGGCCGTGTTAATAATGCATTACTATGTAAGTACTAATCATTAGGTTTTATTTCATTGTATCGATGAACTCTATGACTCAGCTTCAGCGATCATCTGTTGACTCAGTTCTTCCTCACACTTCAGAAAAGCATTGGTTAAAATGTGAAGTGTTATTATTCATTGTTAGCTTCTAGTAAATTGAAATATCTCTAAGAAAAAGTTACAATACTGATGAGTGTTATTTTCAGAGCAAAGCAAGTCCTTTGTAATACTGAGTGCCTTCAGCGATGCAATGTTGAAGGAATCAATTTGGGACAAGGACACTTAGAGATAAGGGTTGCGATTCATCACAGCACAATGTAGTAATTTGTGCTTACATTCAAACAGTTTTCATTAAATCTTAGCTTGTTTCATCATCTTTTTAAGTTTAATTCTGGTTCAAAACGTAGGAAATACCTGTGTGTGTATGTGAATACACACAGAGAACTATTTAAGAGCTACCATTAGTAAAAACTCACTCCTTTAGTGTGAAGTCAGTTTGGTTCTTGGTAGAGCTGGCACTGCCCCCGGCCAGATATTCTAAACATTCATCGGGCCATTTTTAGTGTGCTATAAAATGGTTAAGAGGAATGGCAACTAGCATTTAAAGATCATGGGCCTAGGAGCTTACAGCTCTTGCAACATGTGAGACAGTTTCACACAATGAAAAATATTCCCACATTCTGCACGATTTTCAAAATCTCCATAAGACATGCATTTAAAAGAAAACCCTGTTTATAATTATCTAAGCCTAGAACTATTTAACATATAAACATGGCTACACTGTATTTTTGCATGGTTCTAATATAAACTGAACATTCTAGCTTTTATTGTTAACGTTTACCCAACCTCTGGCCTTTTATTTTCTCCTGATTTTTTAAAATCTTGATTGTCTTCTCTAAATCCAAAATCCCTTTTTGCAGTTGCAAGCATTTGATTATTTCATCGTCTTCTAGTGTCGTTATACCTGAAGATTTTTATACTGAAAATATATGCTTACCACATTTTGATTTGTAAAAATTATATACATACATACGTTGTATTATTATTTATACTTGGAGAGTAAGAAGAGTATTTGTTATAAATTTGTTATAAATTGGGACATTGTGTGTAATATGGATTTTTAAAGAACAAGTCTGCAAAATGATTCCATCAACAGCCTATATTCGATGTGGAAACATTAAAAGAATATGCTACTGATATTTCAGGAAAGTTGTTTAAATGTGTCCTTGAATTGTGTTTCCCTCTTGGAAGCCTATTATGCAGAAAATTCCCCCCGAGAAATTCATGCCTTTCAAATGAACTAGTGTTGAGGGATTTTATAAATTTCCAAAGCATGGTAACGGTGAGCACATAAAGCCACCAAGTGAATTAAGATCTCAGCTAAGTTTCTCAACCTTATTTAGCTATATTCCATTAGCATTTCAAAGACATCAAGTAAACACACCTGAGGACAAATAAAGGTAGTGGGTATTTTTGACACATATTAAAAATAACTCAGGAATTACCTTGCTGAAATTCTTTACAAATATACAAATATATTTTAAAATAGGTTTAAATGTCTAGTCCTCACCACATACCAGTTGCATGTCAAAATACAGGTTACATTTTCACAAGAGAAAGCCTGATTGCAAATGCAACTGTATTAAGAAAACAGCAGAAAGAGAGAAGCTGAGAGACCATGGCTTTCTCTTTACTCTCAACAACCCTGTAGATCTTTTATGGCATGACAGACAGGTTTGTGCCAGTTTCTATTAAATCAGACAAAGAATTTAAAAGCAGAAACCAGCAGGAAAATATATGATGTACTAGTATATTTTTAGCCCTTGACCTTATTTTTTTGTTCTGATTTTCAGGTAGGAGAATACTATAATAAAGGATTTAAACTTGGTATCTTCTGATACTACATGCCTCCCCAGCCTGCCTTTTAAGTGAACTTAGGAAATTTAAAACAAAAATTAAGAAGCTACTGGCCCATTTAAAGCTTTCCTCATCAAACACTTTGAATGAAACTGCTGTCCTGACAAAATTTCAAATCCACTTAAACCCTCTTTTTTTTTTTTTTTTCTTTTTTGAGCTCTTTGTACACATATAAGTTAAAAAGAAAAGCAGGCAGTCATGGGGGGGCGGGGAAGGGCATCAGTAGTAGACTATAAATAGAAACATATTTGCCTTAGTAAATATTCCATTCCATTACCTGTCCATAGAAACTTAGAAAAATCCAGGATCTCTGTGTAGTAAACCTTAACTGTTGGAGTTATATTGCTCATTGCCTTGAAAGTAAATTTTATGGTAATAATTTCCTTTTCAGAAGGATTTGGATCCAATTCTATAAAATCAGTAAACCATTACAATGATTAGAAATATTGGTATAATCATGTAAATATTACTCCCTAAATTCTTTAGTACACTTCAATAGCCCTCAAGTGTTACTACTTTGTCCAGGATGCTATGTAAATCACTCAGGGACTCTGACCCAATATTAGTAACTAACCAAGTGGGACAGCATTTTTTTGCTATGATTCAAGGCCAGAATGTGATTTTGGAGTTGGTCTGTCTGGGTTCAAAATTGTGGTTCTGTCATGACTAGTATATAATCTTAGGCAAATCATTTAACCTCTCCATAAAAATAAGGATAATAATAGTACATAACCTCTGGGAAGGTGTGAGTAGTGTGGTATTAATATTGGGATGCCTGGGTGGCTCAGTCGGTTAAGCATCTGACTTTGGCTCAGGTCATGATCCCAGGGTCCTGGGATCAAGTCCCACACTGGGCTCCCTGCTCAGCAAGGATCCTGCTTCTCCCTCTGCCTGTCACTCCCCCTGCTTCTGCTCTCTCTCTTTCTCTCTGACAAATAAATACTATCTATCTATCTATATATAATATTCCAGGTTCAAACTTCCAATACTATTTATGTAGCACCTGCTATGTACTAAGCTATATATGACATGCTAAGGAACTCAATCAAAGCACATAATTTTAACTTGTTTCTAGGTCACAGTGGCATTATAGACTCAGAATTCTTCTGCCAGAGGAGCTCTAAATTCAAACATCTTAGCAAGACATCAACAGCGTTTTATGAGATGATTTGATATGGTTCACACATATGTTGGACCTATCAAACCTCATATCCAACTCTTCACCCTCACACAGTTTGCTTCATCAGGATAGACATGCTTAGAGTCACTGAATGTATTATCCATAGTGTCCCATGCTTCCCGGTCTTGGTACAAATTCTCTCCTCTGCCAGAAATGTCTTGCTTGCCACTGCTTGTCCGACTGGGCTATTAACAGCTATCCTTCAGAACTCCACTCCGTTTTAAAGGTCTTCCTGTCACCTTCTCATCTGTCAACCAGCAATACACCTTCTGTAATAAGTCTTTACATGTTTGTAATTGTCACTTTATGTTTTACTTATCTGTGTTTTCTCTTAATACCCATCGATCTACCCTAGACCAGAATACTGTCTTTTTATCTTTCTGTCTCCAACCCCCAGCACTTGGTTCACAGTAGGTAGAATGATTCTCCTCTAGCTCAAAAGATCCTAGATAACCATATTCTCAAGTAAAGGGCTTCCACTCATAGATACAGAAGGCAGATGGGTGGCTGCCGGCAGCAGGGAGTTGGGAGGGATGGGTGAAATTGGAGGCAGGAGGTCAAAAGGTACAAACTTCCAGTTATAAGATAAGTAAGTCCTGGGGCTATAACATACAGCAGTGACTATAGTCAATACTGTATTGTATATTTGAAAGTTGCTAAGAAAGTAGATCTTGGGACACCTGGGTGGCTCAGTCGTTAAGCGCCTGCCTTTGGCTCAGGTCATGATCCTGGGGTCCTGGGATCGAGCCCTGCGTCGTGCTCCCTGCTCTGTGGGAAGCCTGCTTCTCCCTCTCTCCCTGCTTGTGTTCCCTCTCTAGCTATCTCTCTCTGTGTCAAATAAATAAATAAATCTTAAATATATATATATTTATTTATATATTTATATATATTTATATATATAAATATATATATAATATATATAAATATAAATATATATATATTCCCCATTGGCCTGGGGGCAGCCCAGTCCCATTCAGTGCTAAGCTACAAGCAGGTGCCATGTTGGTCCTCGGGGTAAATGGTTCTTCCCAGAAGCATTTTTTTTTTTTTAAGATTTCATTTATTTGACAGAGAGAGAGACATAGCAAGAGAGAGAACACAAGCAGGAGGAGTGGGAGAGGGAGAAGCAGGCTTCCTGCCGAGCAGGGAGCCCGACGCGGGGCTCGATCCCAGGACCCTGGGATCATGACCTGAGCCGAAGGCAGACGCTTAACGACTGAGCCACCCAGGCGCCCCCAGAAGCATTTTTATTTAAGTGGAGATCTGGGATTTTCATCTTTTAGTCTTAAAAAATAATATGTTGTATTGGAATGCCCGAGAAACAAGACGAATCCTTTCTTATGCCTGTTGCTACACAACAAGCCCAGTTTCTTGGGCTTTCGTGGTGAGTTCAAAGACAACTGCAAGTGTTGTGTTTCAGCACCTTTCCCAGCAATGGGTACTTTTGTAAGGTTTGCTTGGGTGAATTCCTCGGTTTCACCTTATTAGGTGAAACCTACACAAAACACTGCGGTTTAGTTTTTCAGCTACTCCTGGTGCCAGTAACGTCATAACTGTGGCGGTCATTTGAAGTGGTGCCTCAAAATGGCCTTGCAGGTGTCTTCTGCCCACACTAATTGGAACTGTGCCCTGTCGCCTCCCCTCTCTGCAGCTGCTGCATCCACCCACCTTTCTTCTCCGTATTTGCTACCGGGGCTCTGATGCAATTTACCTGGCTGCCTTCCAGGGCCTAATCAGTAGAGACGAGTTTTTGCTATTGTACATGAAGTAGGCTTCAGCTCTAACAGTGTCAAACTATTTTTTCTACAGCGGTTGTTTTGTTAACATCTCACCAGTGATGTAGGGCAGCTCCAATTGCTCCACATCCTTTAAGTTTCTACCCTTTGGCCAGTATCTCCCCACTTCCTCTATCTGGCAAAGGTTTTCTTAAAAGGACACCAAAAGGGGCGCCTGGGTGGCTCAGTTGGTTAAGCGACTACCTTCGGCTCAGGTCATGATCCCGGAGTCCCGGGATTGAGTCCCGCATCGGGCTCCCTGCTCAGCGGGGGGTCTGCTTCTCCCTCTGACCCTCCTCCCTCTCATGCTCTCTGTCTCTCATTCTCTCTCTCTCAAATAAATAAATAAAATCTTTAAAAAAAAAAAAAAGGACACCAAAAGTATTAACTATAAAAGAAAAAGTTGATAAAAATCAACTTCTTCAAAAATAAAGATTTTCGCTTGTTGAAATGTACCATTAATAAAAAGGTAAGTCACAAACTGGGAGACAATATCCCTAATACATCTACTTAATAAAGAAGATGCTTCCAAAATATATTTGGAAAAGAAAAAACCTCTTACAAACCAATACAGAAATGAGCAAAGGATATGAACAGACGCTCAATGGAAGAAGATATATGTGACTGATAAATTCATGTAAAGATATTCAACATTTTTAATCATTAGGGAAACGGAAATTAAAACAATAAATTCCATTTTTGAAGTGCTAGATCTGTACAGCTGTATATGCCATTTGTGATTAAAATTACATATCAATCTAAACTCACCTTTTCCCTCTGCAAAACAGATACATACACATATATATTCCTCTATCTTGAAACTCAGACCTTGAGCATCACCTTTGACTCTTGCCACATTTTCCCCATTGTCCAACTTGTTATTAAGTCCTATTACCTCATTCTCTGTCCCTCTCTCTTTTCCATTCCCACTGCCACAGCTCTATTTGGACCCTCACCCATATTACAGTCCTTAGAGCCTCCTAAGAGCTCTTCCCACAACAATTTTCCACTATTTTGCCAATCTGATCATATATAAACTTTCCAGGTGGTTCTTCCTGAAGCCCTGCTCTTAACACGCAAGTCTCTTGCTCAGGTACCTTTAGTAATTCCCCTTTGCTGAATTTTGAACTCCCTCATTTGTCACCCAAGTCCAAGACCCTCTGTGGTATAGCCCCAATCCACCTTTCCAACCTTCTTTCAACTTCTCTTAATTGAACTATTCACTGTTCCACAGATACATGCCTACATTTCCTGCCTTTATGCCATTACTCCCATGTCTGCATCTCCAAGCCTTCATATCCTAAAGGATGAAGGCTCAATTAAAATACCAGCATTCCTGTAATGCTCTTACTAAACACCCCTATTATTCTTTTAATATGTTTATCTTCTACCAAGTAGTAGTAGTAGTATGCTCCTACCTTATATTCCTTCCTGGACTTTAAGTTCTTAGAAGACAGCCTCCTAGTCTGACCCATTCTTTCCTTCTCTAGGCTACATGCTATATGCCTTACAGAGAGCAGGCCATCAACAAATGTGGAGGGCATGGATGAATGGCTGGTGGTGGCATGCCACACAGCCTAAGTTACCATTCTTATAATCTAATAAGAGAGATAAGACATGCATGGAAACGGTAACAATGTAAGATGTGACACATGCTGAAACCTCAGGGAGTATAGAGTCATCAAAAACAAGACTGGAAAAGACATTTGGAATTCGTTTGGAGAGGGCCATCAATATCAGGCTAAGGAGTTTAGACTTTATTTAATAGTTAAAGAGGAGCCAGGAACCATTCAAGATATTTAAACACGGAAGTAACACAATTATAGTTTTGTTTCAACATCAATCTGACGGCAGTGTGTGGGTAGGCTAGATTGCAAGGGGAGGGCTGGAAAGAGGGACAAGGCAGAAAGGAGGTAATTGAAGGAACACTGCAGATAATGAAAGCCTCAACTGCTGTGGAAAGAAAGGCACAGATATGCCAGGCACTGCAAGTGGATGTGAGGGTGTCCAGGCAGAAGCAAGTAATAGTTCCAGGGAAGCTGGGGACCGTGGCAGGATCATGGCCTCTAGGGAAGGGGAACGTGAAAGAGAGATCAGCATTGGAAATGGAGGTCTGGGAGTTGACCACATATAAATTTAGGTTGTGAAAGTGGGTAATTGCTGTTATTAAGAAAGTATCATAGGATAGAAAAGAGAAAGTGAATTATTAAAATATAAAATTCATGGCTGAGCAAGGAAACCAATGAAGAAATAGATGAGTGGGTAAAGCAGAAGTTCAGAGTGTCAGAGAAATGAAGGAAAAAGAGTTTCTGAGAAACAGTAGCCAATTTGATTAAAAACTTATTAAACCTACTCCTTGAAGTTTGGGAGAAACAAAAATGACTAAAGCACGCAATCTGCCCTAGTGTTATTTTCAGTCCAGTGGGGGACAAGGAGCAGATATCATCATCATTGTGGCCACCAGTAATTTCTGAGTACAGGCCCCTCATCAGTATATTATGGTTTGACCAATTATTCCTCGGAACAACCCTGTTGGGTGTATATCTATGATCCCAATTTTATGAGTGTGTAAAGAATCTCAAAGATGTTAAGCAAAACATATTTTAGTCCAGGGCATAATGAAGTAGGTACAGGTAAGCCAGGCACAAAGGAGGGAGAAAGGTTATGGGAATAACAGAAGGAGTTTAAAGAGAAAAAGAAAAAGAAAAAGCAGTGGCCTTTCAATTACGCCTTGAACCAGAGGAGGTGATTTGCATAACCAAGGAAGTGACAGAAAGGCTTTCCATATTGAACAACAGTTGTTGTTCAATATGAGTTGTGAGTACCATCACAGTTTTATGGTTAGCAGTTTGGTTGGTGTAATTGGATTATAGGATACAATGAATGATGTGATTGAAAGATAAAGCATGTGACCTCATTTTTTAGAACACTTGATGCTTTTCTCTGTAAACCATAAGGCTTTATGAGATACATCATAATTTACTCTGTAAACCATAAGCCTGTATGAGATTTCAGGAATAGAGTATGATCTGACTTTTTTTTTTCTTTTTTGACCATGAGAAAGAATAATTAGAGATTTAAGCATCCAGGCATGGCAAATGCTACAGATAGATCATGCCTGAGTTAAGGCCAGTGGATTTAGACCTCTTTGTTGACCTTGGAAAACCTTGTTTCATTAGGGAGCTAGAATCAGAAATCAGCTCGCAGGGTGTGAGGTGACAAGCTAGGAAGTGAGAAAGCAAAGTGAGAAAGTGAAAGCAATGAGTATGATCTCTTCTCTCCTGCAAGGACAAACAGAATGATAGCCCATGCACTTGACAGAATGAAGAGAAACTGGGCAAGTGTTAAGGCAGTGAATAGAATGAAGAGAAAAGGAAATAGACTGTCATTACCATAGGCAGAGCTAATTCTTTCCTGGCTACCTCTAAACACCACCATGTATCCACAACCCTGGTATTATCACTAATCCCTCACAGTTTTTTGTAACAGAATTTACTTGGGAGCCTGTAGGTGATAGTCCAGTGACAGCCAGAATGTTAGAAACTATAATACACTCAAATGACTAATGTACTTTGGGGCGCCTGGGTGGTGCAGTCAGTTAAGTATCTGGCTCTTAGCTTTGGCTCAGGTCATGATCTCAGAGTCCGGGGATAGAGCCCCTCCCACCCCCACCCCATAGGGCTCCCCGCTCAGCATAGAGGCTGCTGGCGAGTCTCTCCTTCTCCCTCTGTGCCACTCATGCTCTCTTTCTCTCAAATAAATACATAAATCTTTTTAAAAAACGACTTTGACTGTAAAAAAAAAAATCTTTGACTATAAAGTGCTGCTGAGACCATATGCCAACATATTTGGACTATTTTTCCTGCTTCCTTGATCAGAGGCTCCCTTGGACTTCCCTTCCCATAGGTCTCATGCTTATAGCACCTGCCAATTTTATGCTTTTGTTAGAGCTGTTTGCCTTATTCTTCCAGATTAGTCTAAATTCTTTGGGGGCAGAGATGGACATTCTCATATATAGTTCCTATAAAGTAGACAGTAAATAATTACTTATTAAATTGATTTGAGACTATGCTCTATTATAAATATATACCAAAAAATGGTTTGTTGAGATATTAGTTTTCTAGTGCTGCATAAAAGGTTACCACAACATAATACAACATAATAACTTAAAACCATACACATTTATTTCCCAGTCCATGTGGATCAGGCATAATTTCACTGGAACATTTGCTCAGGGTCTCATAAGACTGCAGTCAACATGTCAGTTGGAGGACTCAGCACCCCCTTCCAAAGTCCTTCAGATTTTGAGGAGAAATTCAGTTCCTTGCCATCGTAGGATTGAGATCCTCTCTTCCTGGAGGTGCGTTTTTCACAGGCAAGTTTATAGCATGGCTGTTTGTTGCTTCAGGCCAGCAGAACATCTCTCTCTCATCTCAGGAAGGATTCAGGTCCCTCTTGAAGGGCTTTCACCTGATTAAGCCTGATCCACCCAGAATGATCTCCCTTTTGATTCAAAATTAACTGATTTGGAACCTTAACTATATCCCTACACCCTTGTCATATAAAGTAACCTAATATGTCACAGGTCTCACCCACACTCAAGGAGAGATTATAAAGGGTGGTGTGTGCCAGGCGCGGGGAGGGGAGGAGAGGAGAGGGAGAGGCTTTGGGAACCATCTTAGTATTCTATTTACCACAGATTTGGAAAGGCGAAGAGCAAAAGAATGTTTACTTCATGAGAAGTCAGTAGAGATTTTCTTTGCCCTAATGTCATTTTGTACTATGTACATTTAATTTTTTTTTCTTTTTACAAAATTAAGTGGATTTGACCTGGAAAGCATCACTCTTATTCTCATTTTGTTCTTCGTTTTGGTGGCATTTCATTCTAACCACTAATATAGCCTGTTTCTGCCGCGTTCACAGCCACGCGGTTACAATGGTGAACTGTTACAGTGCAAGATTCTTTGGTATCTGAGCAGTGTGACAGGGCATGAAAGCTAAAGCAGTTTGCTATTCATACCTCTGTCTAGCAAATCCTTTAAAGGTTCTGTTTGGTAATGGTACTTGGCTCATTTCAACAGGTTTCAGAGTATCTATGAAAACACCATTGGATTCTGAGTTGGAGATGCTGTTCCAATTCTAAACTGTTGCTTTAAGAAATTGACTAAGAAGTACAGTTTCTGTTTTTAGTATGAATTCAGATGTAGGAGTTGAAATTACGAGCTACTGTGAGCTACTATGAACTATACTTGATACGATTATTAGAAAGTGTAAGTTTGGCATATTCATGTTTTAAAATAATTATGTGTTACAAACTTCTGACACTCTCCTTTAGAATACGCATATGAACAAAAATGTGAAGAATATCCTTTAAAAAAAAAAAAAAGGAAGAATTTTTCTGTATCAGTAAAGCCCTCCAAAAGACTTAAGGTTTAGATTCTTAGCATACCTCACATTCCAAAAACTGTTTCAAACACACTGTAGGTGAGGCTCCCAGTTTTCCTGAAACCGACATCTCTCTGGGTAAAATGAGTTTTGAAAAATACTCAGAATCTTATTACAAAAAGGTTCATTATTTTTAAAATCCCAGTAATGAGAACTCTGTTTTAGCCATGAACTACTAAGAGGAGAAACTCACTGTTTACTGATTTTGAAAACCAGTTTAATCCTAAACCACAACAGTGTCAGCCAAATAGTTGAGGTTTATACACTGATACCCAGCGGCCATTCTCTATTATATGCATCACATTTCTACAAGGAGTTTGGTTTCTTCCTAGCATTGATTGTGAAAGAATGGTAAGAAAATCTTATGAGAAAAGACTCCAGAAAAAATTATTTGTTTAATGAGGACTTTTTCACACCAGCAACTTTTGAGTATGTTTTTCAAAACATGAAAATTATGTTTTTAAAAAACAGAGGAAAATAACTAAATAGAAAATAAGGGGTGTTGGTAGAAAAAAAATAATATATCCACATTAAGAAATTAGAAATATATTTTTCATTGCAGAAGTATATAGTAATATTACTGGGGTTGAACTGTACGCCACAAAAAGATATGTTCAAGTCCTAACTCCAGATTCCCATGAATGTGACCAATTTTGGAAATAAGATCTTTACAGATCTAATCAAGTTAAGATGATACACTGGAGTAGAGTAGCTCTTAACCATCTATGACTCCTGGCCTTAAAAGAAGAGACGTGGAAACAGACACACAGGGAGAAAGCCAAGTGGCAACAAAAGCAGAGATTGGAATGATGGGTCTACAAGGCAAGAAACAACCAAGACTGCCCTCAACACCAGAAGCTAAAAGAAAGACATAAAACAGATTCTTTCCCACAGCCTTCAGGGAGAGCCTGGTCCTGCCAACACCTTGATTTTGGAATCTCTGGCCACAGAAAAATAAGTGTCTGTTGTTTTAAGCCACCCAGTCTATGGTAATTGCTTTCAGCAGCTCTAGGACATTAATACAGTGGCCAAGTTACATGAGAATTGATGTAGTAAAGACGTTAGGGTTCGAAGCCTATGGCCAAGAAAGAATTCTTCAGAATTCTTTGGTGCAAAAAGGTAGTTTTATTAAAGCATGGGGACAGGACCCATGGGCAGGAAGAGTTGCACCGGGTCATGAAGAGTGCCCATTATACACTTTCAAGTTGGGAAAGGGTTAGGGATAGTGTAAGTCTCTAAGGAATTTTGGAAACAAGGTTTCCAGGACCTTGAGGGGGCTAGTTATTGTTGGGAAAAGGTCATTTCTTACCATCTCATAAAACCTGAGTCACGAGACCCTTCAGATGTATATCAGTGGGCCATATGCTTGGGGGATGACTGCCAACATGGATAGTGGGGGGTAAAGACAAAGGAAGTTTCCAAAGGAATTTTTATATGTTAAAGTAGACTTACAGGGTCCTGGGGGTCTGGTTAGATTGCCTTCTGCCCTTAGCAAAGTATTAACATCGAGGCAGTTGAGTCCCTAGGGGAATGTCACTCTGCCTGTTTCAAGGACTTGTCAGTGGGCTGTAGGTAGTAAGGAAATTTAACAATTTCTCTTCTGCCTTTGTTTCCCACATCAAGAATCACCTGGGGTTTTGTGAATGATAAATCATTTCCCATGTCTGCCCACATCATTTCCAATCACCTCTCTTTCAGGAAAGAGTGTCACTTGACAAGGAGAAAGGTGCCGAGAGGCTAAGGAAGCCAGCGATTTCATCCACTCCATCTTCCCTCAAGCCATTTAGGTGTACTTTCAATCAAGTGAAGAAGTAATACTTTGGACAGATGCACTTTTGCCCAGAGGGACCTCCCCGAGGTGCTGAGCTTACTGGAAACTGCTTTATGCACTGTCCCTGCAGAGAGTGCCGTAGGATGTACTGTACGCAGGGTAGCTTTATGCGCTGTCCTAATAGCTACCACTTACTGGGTACGCACCCAGGAACCCACAGACACTGTACATTACCTAACTTACTCCTTACAACAATCCTAGAAGGTAGATGCTAATATCACTCCCAGTTCACAGACGATGAATTGAAGGTTAAGGGGAGTTAGACACCAAGGCCATTCAACTACTAAGTAGCAGCAGAGGATTCTAGCCAAAGCCTGGAGGTCCCAAATCCACCTAGGCTCTCAACTCTCTTGCAAGATGCCCTCTCCTCCCAGAACATTCATAGGAAGACCGTGTGTTATACTTAATATTTAACTTGTATATAAGGGTGCTATAGAATGAATGTTAGTGTTCGCTCACAAGTCATATGCTGAAACCTAATTCCAGTGGGATGGTATTTGGAGGTGCGGCCTTTGGAAGGTGATTAAGTCGTGAGGGTGGAGCCCTCATGAATGAGATTAGTGCCCTGACAGAAGAGGCCCCAGAGGGCCCCTGCACCCTTTCCTGCCATGTGAGGACTGGCAAAAAGACAGTCATCTATGAATCAGAAGTTAGGCTCCCACCGGACACCAAATCTGCCAGGGTCTTCCTGTTGCCTCCAGAAATACGAAAACAAATTTCTGTTGTTTGTAAGTCCTCCAGCCTGTGTTATTTTTGTTATAACAACAACCTAAATGGACTAGGCAGGGCATTTGCCGCTCTTCTCCTAGAATTGTCTCTCCAAAATTTGAAGAGAACAATTTTCCCATTTCTTCATTTTTCCATGACTCGTTTTTCTCTACAGTGTGTTAAAGAGAATTTCTTAAATTACTCAAGTATAACCACATGCATTCTCACATTTCAGTATCAAGCAAAACATCAGGCAGAGGGCATTTTTTTCACATTGACGCAACTTCGCTGGTAAATGAAGAATACTTGTTAGATCCTTCTTGTGTTTCTATTAAAAATATTCTAAAACGAAATCAGTGCAGCAAGAATGAATTTGAGAAGCTCACCCAGGAGCAAGGATGCTAAAATTAGAGATGTATTGCAGAAAATTTCATCCCTTTTCTCAGTTTGCAAACTCCAGGATCACGACGCCTTGACACTGGCAAGCAGGAGGTCTCAAGCTAATCATTCTGGGGTGACCTAAGTTGTTGCTCTTAATGGTTGACTTTAAACGGAATGTTAATTGCCCGAAGTCTACTCTCTAAATGTGCTAAGTATCTTTAACTCCGAAAAGGAAAGCAAAGTTAATGGGGCCATCAGGAGGGTAGGGAGATGCCAACATTACAAATTCAGTTAGCATGGAGAAGGAAGAAGGGAGGGAAGGAGAAAAGAATGTGGTAGGGGGATTAACACCTAATAAAGCTTAGGAGCCTAATATAAATTTTATTACATAAAAGCATAATACTGTATACTCCAACATAAAGTAAAATAATCAGTTATCCATTTAACCCAGTTTCAAAATGGACGCATACCACATTTTTAAATGTGTTGGAACAACTGATCAATTCATTTCAGTTACATTCTGGGCACTTTAAAGTACTGCAGGGAAGGATTTCATGCTGATCACTATCAGTGTTCTTTACTCTTTTCCGGGCCTAAAATTAACATGCCTTTGTGAACACCTTCATCACTATCATTGGCTTTGTACATTGCTACACCCTCATTATCTTTACAATTTGCTAAAGCTTTTTTCCTGTTTGGTAACCTTGCTCCTCAAGAACCTTCTACATGATTTCCTTCAGGGGTTTTGAGTTTTTCTTCTCTCTTCATAGAAATGTTCCTTTGCTATACAGTTCTGCAGAAAATATCAATATTTGGCCATAAAACTAAAGAGATCTCTACTATATTATCTTATTAACCTTTCCCCCCTAAGTTTTAACACATTTCAATTTAATACTTGTTGAGCTAGTAAAACTGGGCATCCAATTTTACTTTTGAACAGCTTTTTTTGTAAACTGCGATCTTGCTTTTTAGTTTCTTATATGGTAAAAATGGCAAGAACATTTTTAAAGTTATTCTAAAACTCAGTCTGATGAAGTAGGCAGCAGTCTTAGCAAGTAAATGCAATTCTTAGAAATTGTTTCTACAGAGTGACAGCTATTATGACTGCAAAATCCAGTATGAGCAATGAGGTTTTTGTTTTGTTTTTTTTTTACCAATGACTCTGAAATTGTTTTATCATCTTTGAAAAGAAACCATGCTTTTAAAATATCACCTTGCTCTTTACTTGAAAACTCAAATATAAACTTTTAACCTTGCTTTGACTTTTTAAGCAGAGCATTATATTTTTGTACAGAATTTTATGAGAGGTGATGTTTGTAGGAAGAAAATCTAACTGCAAAGAACTGTGGCAAAAAAAGAAGGAAAAAATTGAAAATAATTTTTCAAGTTTGTTAATCCTTTCCAATATTAAGACAAGCTTTTATGAGGAACAACTCTGGAGAAAACCTCCAACTCGTATCTAATTGCACCAAAAATGATCTTTTACAGCAATTATGTAAAACAGATTCTAGAGAATAGATTGTAGAGATCAGGAGACATATTAGTGGTCAATTCCAAAAGATGAAGGTCCTTTCAAGGCTATTAGGTACAATAGATATTTTAGGACATGGTGATTGTTTTGAACATGAAAATTACTGGTGAAATGAAAATGAGAAGATTAAAACTTTAAATCTAGAGAAAGCTGAGAGAACAGGGGAGCAATGATAACTAGAAAGTTCAGAGCATGTATTTCACAAAGAGAAACTGAGATAAAACCGTAAAAGTGAGCAGAGCCCAATTATTGATGGGCTTCAACACCAGGCCTCACTGGAGAACACGGAAGTATGTTGAGCAGGGAAATAACCTGAGCAGAGCTTAAAACAATTACTCTGGGTGTGTATTTCAGAATGGACTGGGGCCTAAGCGCCTAACTCGAGTAGTAGAAACAGATATTCAAAGACGAAAATCTAAGTAAAAGATATTTTTCCCTTTTCCAATCGGGTACTTCTTTTCACCTCCATCCTTTTGTTCACACTGTGTGTCACTCCCTCATCAGCTCTACATGTGTGTATTCTGCACGGCCTTCATAAGGCCATTCCGATTCTTCTATTCTTGCTCTGATTTCTCCATGTTTTTCTACCTTTGCCTCTGAGGCAATTATCATTATTCCATCTTGTATCATA
This sequence comes from Mirounga leonina, assembly GCF_011800145.1. Classification (NCBI taxonomy): domain Eukaryota; kingdom Metazoa; phylum Chordata; class Mammalia; order Carnivora; family Phocidae; genus Mirounga; species Mirounga leonina. The sequence goes on along the minus strand of NW_023270314.1, from coordinate 3,523,963 downwards.
ACCACTTACGTTCTCCTCTTATCTCGGCTACTTTTAGTTCCGAGAAGATTGAGATAATGCCTTTCCGTCACCGTTAAACAGTCTACTGGCTAGAACAAGATTTCAGTATAAAGGTGACGGAGTATTCATTTGCTCAGAGTGCTACATGGATAAAGTGACAGAACTTGAAATGTGTGTGAAGTCAAAGAATAAAATCAGGAGTTTCAAGGAGGAGGGATTTTTTTAACTTAAAAATGTTAAATCTGTCTCTGACTCCAAGTGTCATAAGAGGTAAGGAAAAGTGAAGATAATTAAATGTAGTGATTATCTTATCATCTGTGACCTTCCAGTGTATGGCTTTTATAGGGAAGACATTAAGACACCAGGGACGGTGCTCCAAAGTCAAGGGCTATCAGGCATCTTTGTGTAGTTCATGTCTTCTGTTTACTAGCACTTTTGGTTCACTGCTGTTGAAAAGATATTGGAAGCTGCAAACTAGCGACTTATGAAGTGTAATTTATGAGGTAGGAGTGATTTTCACATAGTTAGACTTCATGATATTGTTTTTAAACATTTTTGCATTGAACTAACATAATACTGCTGGGAGATACAGGGTAAAATGAAAAGTAGCGCAAGCAAAATCAATGATTCACAGCTCTTTGCTGTGAGAGAAACAATTTATGAGGCACTATTAAAGACACTAGGGTTCTTAACATCTCACTAGCAATTGGACAAACTAAAAACATATACTCCCTTCACACATGGTAGATTGTTTTGCTACCACCTACACATTGGCAACTGATCGCTCAATATTTAATGAGTGCCTGTTGAGTGCTAAATGACCTTCCAGAATATACAGCAATGACACTTGGGAGGGGGGATAATAACAATACAATAGATGCTTATAGCACATAGACATAGATACTCAAAAGCCTCACAGTTACACAAAAGAAAAAAAAAAATTCAAAGTAGTGAGCACCTCCAGGGAGGAGGTAGAAACTAGTATCTGATAATTTGAAGGTATCTAGGCAGGTTATGTAGCAGTTAATAGCAGCAGCCTAACCATAGGGATGATCTCACTACTTTGGATAGATCAATAACAACAAAAAGATTAAGTCTTCAATCCTAGAAAAACTGGAGTTTGAGACTTTTCATCCCAACAGCAGTTTAAAAGAATAGAACCACATTATAGAAATTGGACTAGAATGTTAAAAATTACTTTGAAGCCCATATACTAGAAGTGGATCTCCAAATTTAAACAAGGCTGATAGAAAGCTAGAACTTCTTAAAGCTACCAGACAAGAAACCGGTTACCTCTGAATCTTCTGAGAGTAATAATAATTACATTAATTAATAATACCAGTAATTATTAAGTACCCGAATCTTACTTAATCCTCAGATAAACCTATAAGATAGGTATTTTCTTTATTTCCATCATAAAGACTAACTCACTCAAACTTACACAAACTAGTATGTAGCCTGAAAACTATGAAATTCTTAAGTGTGTGAAAAAAAGATACCACTGTAAGGATTAAAGGAAGATTCAGGCCAAGAGCTGAACTTGTAACAACACTCCTTCTAGAACCCCTTCCAGGAAGGAAAAGGCCACTGCTGAGTATGTCTGCCTTCCAGGATAAGTAACTCCTAGTACGACAGAGTTCTTAGCTTCTACTCTCACAAACCCTTTATTAATAAAATCCCAGTATGTAAGTATAAGTATATATATGTAAGTATATGCAGAGATAGATCATGAAGATGGGAAAACTTCTGCTCTTCTGTTGCCTTTTCTAGATCTAGCATTTGTCACAACAGTCCACATCTGAGTACTATTACACAGGCTTGAATAATGTGCCCACCTATGGACCAATCATTATGCCCTGGGGGAATGGAATGCTCTCATTCACCAGACTGAGACTCTCACCCATGCTTTGAGAAGAGAAGACAAGATTAGTAACACTCAAATCACCTTTATTAAGAATGAGGAAGCAGTAGTTTCCCCAAAGAGGAATTTTACCAAACAACAAGTGTGAACCTGGGGGAAGAATTTTTAAATTAAAACTCCAAATGCCAAAATCCAAATTCAGGAACTCTCCCCTATAAATGATGAACAGAACTTTTTCAGACAAGAGAAAATTAAAATCAGAGTCAAATAAACTTCCAGAATCCCCAAGTCTAGATGCACCCTCATTTAGTCAATGAGCGCCAGTAGGAAAATAGTCTTCCAATAAAGAGTAAGCTAGATGTAGTCGCACTTCTATGAATAATAACTATCTGCAGTCATTATCTGGATATAAGGTTTATTTATGTGCAGAATTTGAACCACCACCAAGTGAGTAGCTCTGGGCTATGGGTACCTTCCTTCTTTCCATGGATGATGAAAGGTGTGTTCAATCTTGTTTCACCCCAGGTGAGTAGGGTTCATGGTATTAGTGACTGAGGCCTCAGGCTTGAAAATTTTATAAAATTTACTTTGCTCGGGGCGCCTGGGTGGCTCAGATGATTAAGCATCTGCCTTCGGCTCAGGTCATGATCCCAGGGTTCTGGGATCGAGTCCCGCATCGGGCTCCCTGCTAGGCGGGGAGCCTGCTTCTCCCTCTGCCTCTGCCTCTCTCTCTCTGACTTTCATGAATAAATAAAACATTTAATAATAAAAAAAAATTTACTTTGCTCCTCTGCATCATGGAAGAAAAACTGCCCCCTCTGTTCTGGGAAGATTGTTTCCAAATTTGTCTGTCTAATATGCTGATGACAGCTCACAGTGTAGTAACTGACAGACATTTTCTAATGAAGTTTTATCTTATCTTTTGCGACAGTGTTGTGGTAGTTGCACATGTTTATTTTTCCTTAACATAGTAGAAAACCAGATGATAGACAATAGATATGGGTGTGTGTTGGGGCGGGGGTGTGGGTGTGTGTGTGTATTAGAGACCCAACGACACGGAGGTTAAGAATGGATCTGCAGCTAAAATGCCTAAGTTAGTATCATGACTCCAACATTAATGTACTAATGATTCTGAGCAAGAGACTTCTGAGATAATTTTTTTTTTTTAAGATTTTATTTATTTGAGAGAGAGAGAGAGAGTGCAGGAGCAGAGGGAGAGGGAGAAGCAGACTCCCTGCTGAGCAGGGAGACCGATGTGGGCCTCGATCCCAGGACCCTGGGATCATGACCTGAGCTGAAGGCAGACGTTTAACCGACTGAGCCACCCAGGCACCCCTGAGATAATTTTTCATCAGAAAATGAGAATAATAGTACTCACGTTATGAGATTTTTGTACATATTAAATACAATAACCTATGTCAAGACACAGAACAATGGCTGATATGTAGCTAATATTCAATAATTTCAATCACCATCCTTACACTAAGGATGCCTTTTGCTGCACATAACAGGAGTCTCGACTTAAGCTGATACAGTTATCATCAGTTCCATTCAGCAGGTATTTCTCATCATTCTCCTCTAGGGGCATACGGCATAAATGTATCCCTCCTATAGGTGTTGCTGTGCGACCAGTTCTGAGAGGTTAGTTGTGACTAGAAGCGGTATGTGTCCATTCTGGGCTAGAGCATTTAATGGCAGACAAGAGACTATCCAGAACTCACTCTTCCTTCTGGAACTGAATCCAGCAATTTTGGAGACACATCTACCCCATCAATCCAGATCTTTGAGTAATGACAACAACCAGAAACCCTGCTGACCCACCACGATCGCCAGCATGAATAAGAAATAAGCCTCTGTTGTTTTACGTTCCTGACACTTTGGATTGTTTGTTGCTGCTGCATAATCCAACTTACCCTGGCTGATACAGGCAACTTACCCAATAAAGCATTTAATGGCCTCAGGTAAAATTAAATCTCGGTATAGGCAGTTCCAGAGCTAGTTTACAGTTCGAACCAGTAACTTTGAGTTACTCTGAAGCCAGTAACTGAGCTTCCCTTGGCCGTCTCTGCATAATTGAAAGAGAGCTCTGACAGCTCCGAACATCATATACGGAACAGTCCAGTCAGGTTGTGGGATGGTGGGGAGAAAAGGTAAAAGGAGTCTTTTTTCCTTTCAGTACTCTCTCTTTATCGGGAAGAAAAACAGTATTTCCCTGTCATCTTCTATGGTTTCCCCTGATAGAGTATCAGCAGTCCTGGCTTTTAGGCCCAACCTCAGACCAATCATTGACAAAAAAAGAAGAATTAACACAACTGACTTAATCCAATCATCATTCATCCCAGTTCTGGAAAAAGGGCCTACTATTCTTGAGTATACTAATTGCTGTGTGATACCCGAACAAAAGTAGAGTTCTCTTAGTAAAGAGTCAAAAAGAATGGTGGTCTTTCTAAGCAACCAAGAAGTTAATGGCCTTTCACAAGAGTGATGGCCTTCTACAGGACTTCTTTTCTTCTTTAAAATGAGATTCCCCCTATACTTATAGCTGTTCCAGGAGAGGATTTTAAGTCTACTGAGAAGACACTGGGGTGTACTGCTAAATCTCTCTGCTTGCATGTTACAGTGGATAATGCGGATTTCTAAACAAATTTGCTCAGCCACATTATTAGGCACCTAAAAATTTAGGGTATACGAAACTATGTTAATAGAGAGAATGTGTTACATGAATTAATTACCTAGATTATGATGATCCCAACGTTAAGCAGTTCTTGAATTAAAACATATGCCTAGAATAAAAAAAAAAAAATGAATAGTATCTAACTGTTCTAAGGTGAGAGATAGAGGAAGAGAAGAGTTTACCAGAGAATGATGATGATTTACTCAGCAACCCCTTTATGGCTTTGAAAAAGGACACAATTTGCAGTTTGAAAGCATGGCTTCCAATTAAAAGCTAAAAGCAAATGACTGCCATGCCTTTCCCTAACATGCAGACGACAAGAAAATCAGCAAAACAAATTCCATCTTCCGGCACACATTTCCCTTACTAATATTTGCAATTCCAATTTTTATTAGCACAGGTGTATCTAATTGCCTCTGCATACTAGAATGCAAACCCATTCAGTGTTCAGAATAGGAGCCCAAAAAGGAATCTCAGGCTTTGTTGGTTTGCAGAATCCATAGCTACAGACTGATTTTAATATATCCAGGATTTGGGGGGGGGGTGGAATCTTTGCTATTGTGCTTGCTTGCTTTAGGATGGCATTTAAATTATCAAACCATTACCCTCTCAAGCACAATGATTTCTTTATTTGTGCTAAAATTACAAGAATTTCACTGAATATTTTGATCAAGTATAGTGATAAAAATGTGTATTTTCCTCATGCTATAGTTCCAAGATCTTTAAAAGGAGTTGGGCTGGGGCACCTGGATGGTGCAATCAGTTAAGTGACTCTTGGTTTCAGCTCAGGTCGTGATCTCAGGAGCCAGGGATCAAGCCCCATGTCCGGCTCCACACTCAGTGCAGAGTTTGCATAAGACTCTCTCTCCCTCAGCCCCTGCCCCCTCCAAGCACCCCCCCCCACCACCGGCCCCATCGCCGGCCCTTTTTCTTTTTTTTTTTTATTCTTATGTTAATCCCCATACATTACATCATTAGTTTTAGATGAAGTGTTCCATGATTCATTGTTTGTGCATAACACCCAGTGCTCCATGCAGAATGTGCCCTCCTCAATACCCACCACCAGGCTAACCCATCCTCCCAC